>NC_136797.1:33209578-33809578 GCF_951216825.1 Electrona antarctica
CCTTCCATCATTCAAAATATCCACAGACGCCTTTCCCTATTGATTGATTGCCCTTATCTTTTGACAGATATCTTCCAATTCTCTTTCCTTCCCCACACGCACACACACTTGCGCACGCACGCACGCATGCACGCACACACACACACACACACACACACACACACACACACACACACACACACACACACACACACACACACACACACACACACACACACACACACACACACACACACACACTCACACACACTCACACACTCACACCTCTCCCTAGTTCTCATAATTTGACTTTTTATCACCTTTCAAAGAAAGAGAGAGCCAGCGTCATCTGTCATTACTGCACCCAGTGACAGCTCCTCACACATGCATGGATTTTTACATTTGACTCAATCCAGGGCTTACTTTTCTGTAACCGATTCAATATTCCTCAAATGAGCCAGGCGATATATACACATGCCACAGCAGATGGGATGATCTATAGCATAACCTTAATAGATTTCCTAGGGTTGAAAGCCTGGCTACTTTGGGGGAAAATACATAATTTGTGCAATAAAAACATAATTATGCTTTTGATTAGCTTGATAATTTATGTCATTCTCATTTTCTTGGGCATGCATGGCAAAAGAAGTGTGTGTGTATGTGTGTGTGTGCGTGCGTGCGTGCGTGCGTGCGTGCGTGCACGCATATATTCATTTTCATCACTGATAAAATGAATGGCTAGAAGTTATAAGGGGAAGGTAGACCTACACTATATGTATAATAATGATAATACAGAATAGCCATTCAAATTGTACATGTATAGCTTAGCAAGTACATTTGGCAATGTTCCTGGTTTGATTCTGGCTGAATACATGTGTTGCAGGTCTGCCCCCACTACATGTCTAAATAAAATAAAATCCTATAACTCTAACCTAAAATAAACAAACAAATTAGGAAAAGTGTGATCAATAAATAATTTGAGGGAATCATTCTTGAACTCTCTATGGCATCTCTAATAATAATAATAATAATAATAATAATAATAATAATAATGGATATTCATTGCAAGTATATATGTTCACATCATACATGTATTTCAGCAGATGTGTGCAGCACGGCCTTGTATTTGTGCATGCATTTGTGCACTGTATTCTATTGTTCTTCCTACAAGCGAGAAAGGCAGGGCCATTCAGGAAAAGGGAAATGTGTTTGTGTTTTGTTGTATGGTTAAATCTCCTTACCTTTTATGGCCTGCATTTGAGCTCTGCAAGTGCCTGCCTGCGTGTGTGTGTGTGTGTGTGTGTGTGTGTGTGTGTGTGTGTGTGTGTGTGTGTGTGTGTGTGTGTGTGTGTGTGTGTGTGTGTGTGAAAGAGGGCAAAAGAGAGGGACAGAAAGAGACTATTCTCAATTTCCTTCTAAAAAGAAAATTCATTTGCAGTTGCTAATGTAATGTCATCGTTGTGTTTACTGAGCGTGGATGATGTATAGGGGATGTTGCATTGAGTGAGACTGCTTAATGATGCATAGAATTAAGTCTGCGGCTTTCAGCTGAGCTCCCCTCTCTCATACCTCCTCCCCTTCTCGCTTCCACTCTCCCTCTCGTCTCTCTCTCCCTCTTTCGTATCCCCCCTCCTCTCTCTCTGTTTAATTCTGCAGCACCTCCACCACCAGCTCGCTTTCCCTCTTTCTCTCTCTTCTCGTTCCCCTTTTTTCTCTTCTTGTTCTCTCTCTCTCTCTCTCTCTCTCTCTCTGATGCAGGCTGTCTTGGACTGGTGGACACACATTGCTCTGTGCTCCGTTGCCTGACTCCATCAATCACTACAGGGGGAAAGTGTAGAGGGAGAGACGCCTAATTTATAGTCCTTCGTACAATGGTAGCGCAGAAAATAGCCAATCTACAAGCTCACAACGTGCTGCAGATGCAATGTTGTGAGCTTGTAGATCGTCTATTTTCTGCGCCTCGACACTGACATACCACAGAGAATAAATTAGGCAAGAGAGAAATAGAACAAAAAGAGACATGGCAAAGAAAATTAAAAATAATAATAAGTGGTATGAAAAATAGGCTACACATTGTGTGTAGACACAGTGGAGGATAAATAGTCGAATCTGGGAGGAATGAAAGCAAATAATTTGGAGGAACGCGTCTAGTAATTAATGTTCCACTATGCGTGATAGCAATTCCAATAGATGTGTTTTCCTAATATTGCATGAATTCTGTGTAACAAAAATGCTGCCTTATTTGGCTCTATGGTCATAATTGTGTCTGGGTTGGGAATGGTGGCGTTGATGATGGTGATGGTGATGATAATGATGATTATGATGAGGGTGATTATATTGCTTATGTTAATTGTGTTGGTGTTATGGTTATTACCAATGTGAAATGACTAACTGAGTGAGATAGCTCAGCAGGACTGCAGCTGTGATGGGTTACTAAATGTAGCATAGATTGTTCCTACGATAATAAGTATGAGACCCCCGTAACTCATCCTTACTATAAGGCCAAACAATAGTCTGCACCTGAAACATACCTGCATTGTACGTGTTAATTTAACTCCGGAGAAGTGCGCTTCCTTGATGCATCTGCATTGCACTTGAAATCACAGCACAGTTGCCTAGAATTCAAGATTGTCACAATATATGTCATCATTCAGTCTATGTTCAACAAAATACAAAAAAGGTCAAATACATTGTTGTCCCACTGCGGACACAAAAACACACCAGCTTAAAGGGGAAAACCACCCATTTTCAACATTTTACTATGTCATTAATATACCTTAGAGCTGTTGTGTGGAAATAATCAAAAAGTTCCCCCATTCTGTGTTTCCTAGAACTGTAATTATGAAAGAAATCATTAACATGGTGAAACACATCTTGATGACATCATCAAGATGTGTTTCACCATGTTAATGATTTTTTCCAGACCTCTAGTTCTAGGAAACACAGAATGGGGGAACTTTTTTATTATTTCCACACAACAGCTCTAAGGTATATTAATGACATAGTAAAATGTTGAAAATGAGTGGAATGCCCCTTTAATGATTTACTGTGAGAATGCCACAGCATAGGGTCCCATCAAATACATATCAACGCTGTTGTCTGTATAGGTTTGTGTACACAAATACGAGCTGACATCTGTGACAGTAAAGACAAAGCTGGGTGAGTTTCATTTCTCTTTAACAGGACTGACTCTAGCTTATATTTCTGATTCAGATATTTTATTTTATTTATTTATTAGAGATGCATGGACACACTAAATTGGAATCGAATGGCATCAAAACATTTTACTCAATGAATTCAGATTTTGTCAATAGACAAGCAAGGGCACAGAACGTTTTAAGTTTGTAAGCAAATAGCCGAATATGATTGTTTTCAGCAGAAATAGCAGATCTTTTCTACAATCTCTCAAAGTGTGATGTTGTGAGCATGTAGATCATCAGTGTTAGATATGGTGTGAAGGTCAATGAAGTAGAGTTAAAGTGGTTACAACAGCTTTATATACCTTTTTATAGGGCCTTGGTCACAAGCCATGAAAACAATTTTTTTGACAAAGTCAAGAACGTTTTCCAAAGCTATGGTACACTAAAAAAATGACACAAATGGATACTTATTATATAGCCTACACAAGTTGAACACTATAGAGGAACAAAGAGAGTGTCTGGGGTTGTTTGGGACCTTTTGAATGTAGGGGACAAAGTGGGACAGATGTGAGCGGTAGCCATATGAGTCTAAAGCCCAAACCACACCAAAGGGTCAGGTTGGGACAGAACAGTTTTTAAGGTAAAACACACCAATGCAACTCATTGAGTTGCAATGAGTTGCATTGGTGTGGTCTACCTTAAAAAACATTTTGTCCCAACCTGACCCTTTGGTGTGGCTTGGGCTTACAAGTGTAGCGCTAACATGGGTCAATGTCTGCCTTCTCGCCAGAAACACAAAGCCAAATGTGTATTTATGACCTCCATGTGTGCATCACTACTTCCCACAACATCACCTATTTAGAGAGACAGAGAGAGAGAGAGAGAGAGAGAGAGAGAGAGAGAGAGAGAGAGAGAGAGAGAGAGTAACTGGTACATCTGCAGGGGCAGCCATATAGCTGAGTGCATCGGAAGGGTGGCAGTTGGACCTTCAGCTCACCCGTTCTGTGTGTCTGTCGAAGAGTCCCTGTCCCCCCCGCTCATACAAAGTCATCTGAGACTGAGCAGATATCTGCTGGATGAAGCAGTTAATGAAAAAGCAATGTCCGTTCCCCCCTTGTAGACCAGGGGGGATGAAGACACAATTACAGATGAAGACACCATTATACAGTAACATTTTGTCAAATTAAAACTTTTCCCGTGCATAATAGGCCTTTATTTCAATAATAGGGCTATGATCAATTACAGTATTTTGTACTTCCTCTGACAGTCCTCTGACATATGTGACCTCCAGCAAACCAAGTCAGATTTGTTGGAGGTCAGATACGTCAGGCAGGAGTTTGTTTGTCAAGTGACATGCAAAACCATTCCAGTGACTGATGCTATGTTTGTTTGCTTGTTGATTCTGCTGTTATTCTCTCACATCATACTCCCCTCCTCCCCCTTCACGTCTCCCCACCCCTCTCTCTCTCTTTACCTCTCTTTCTCTCTCCCTCATTCTCTCTCTCTCACTCTCTCTCTCTCACTCCATTGCTCCGTTGTGATCCAGCTGTCCACCCCATTCATCATTCCGCCACACTCCCCCGTGCAGAATTATTATTTCTTTGATGTGTTACTAGTTGAAAACAAATCCATTTTGCTGCCCATCAATTTATCATTTGGAATGGGGGAGTCACACTCGAGTTGTATAGGGGCAACCACATTTTCCCATTCCAACTGCACCGGTACTCTGCGCAAGTGTGTGCATGCGCATGCCTGCATTTGTGCCTGCGTGTGTGCTGCTGCACACACACTTGGGTTTGTGAGGGAGGGTGTGTGCATGGGCAAAGATGAGTCAGTCTTGTTTGGATGTGTGGTGGTTAATGTGTGTGTGTGTGTGTGTGTGTGTGTGTGTGTGTGTGTGTGTGTGGGAAGTCAGCAGGTGCGATGCGTGTGGTCTGCTTCCATCAGAAGTGCTCAGAGGAGCAGGTTGAAAGAACTGATGGGGGACAAACAGTGGTAAATGGAAGGGATACGAGCAAATAGAGTGAGGAATGGCACAGAAAAGAGATGAGTGAAGCCTGATTCATATACCTATAGCCTACTTCATTGCTCGCTAAATATAACAGATTTTCATCACGCTGCTAGCTTAAAGATCCATTATTTTCAGTGAGCGACACAGCAGTAGTGAGCTTGTAGATCTGCTATTTCCGGGGTGTGAGGCCCGACAAAGTATAAATCAGGCTTTAGGCTTCAGAGAAAAGGAGCAGGAGAGAGAAAGAGAGAGAGAGAGGGGGCTTCCCTCCTCTTTCGTTCACCCTCCCTCACACCTAACGTCTGTGATAATTTATCACTCCTCCTAGCTTGGCTGACAAACTATTTGCAGGAAAATGAGTTTTTCCGCCACGGATTTGTCCTCTGGGAATGGAAAGGGGAGCTGCTGTGTTTTTATTCTGTCACTCACTCACGCACGTGCGTGTGTGCGCACACACACACACACGCCCATGCACGCACACACACACACACACACACACACACACACACACACACACACACACACACACACACACACACACACACACACACACACACGTGCGCGCGCGAACGTAATGTATATACACAGACAGATACACAATACACACAGACACACATACAGATGTATACTTGTGCGCACACAGATTGAGGTCTCCAGTATTTATGGGTGGGGGTGGTGTGGGTGGGTGGGGTGTTAAGATAAATGAGGTAAATTAATAGAGTCACTGAGGGGAAAGAGCTGCTTCCGCTCCAGCAGATCTGCTACTGGGAGGAGGAGCGGCCACCTCTCTCTCTCTCTCTCTCTCTCTCTCTCTTTCTCTCTCTCTCTCTCTACATCTCTTTCGCGCTCTCTCTCTCTCTCTCTCTCTCTCTCTCTCTCTCTCTCTCTCTCTCTCTCTCTGTACATCTCTTTTTATCACTTTACCTCTCTCTCTCATTATCTATCTCTTTACCCCTTCACTCTTTCTTTATCTCTCTCTGCCCCTATACCCCTCTCTTCACCCCCCCCCCTCTCTCTCTCTCTCTCTCTCTCTCTATGTTGATGTCTCTTTACCTCTGTTTACTGTGTATATCTCTACCTGTCTTTACTCTCGTCTTCTTTTCTTTCTTTTCTACCTCTTTACCTCTCTGTTACCTCTCTGACCCCCCCCCCCCCCCCCCCCCCCCTCTCTCTCTCTCTACCTCCTTCACCTGCCAGGCCATCCTTGTTACATTTCCATCCCGTCCTCTCCTCTCTCCACTCCCGATCATCCCCCTTCCCCCCCCCCCACCACAATGACAAATGTAACACTCAGACAAACAGCGGGGAGAGCCGTGCAGCATAATGTCAGCTTAGATCAACACTGGAGCAAAAGCAAATATCACAACATCTGCACTGCATTTCGCTCACTGTGTGTGTGTGTGTGTGTGTGTGTGTGTGTGTGTGTGTGTGTGTGTGTGTGTGTGTGTGTGTGTGTGTGTGTGTGTGTGTGTGTATGTTTGTGTGCGTGCCATAATTGCTAAGTTTGAGCTGGGTCACTGCATTTCAACCCCATCAACAAAGATATTGACAATGTGCTTGATGGAGAATTACATCACAGTAAAGACCTAATTACATTGTTATTACCCTGGGCTATCAGTAATCATCAAATGACGTGTCTACGGGACATCTCAGCAGTAAATTTACAGAGGCACTCTGTTCATGCACTCTCTCTCTCCCTTTCTCATTCATACTTTCTCACTCTATACATCTGTCTTTAGGACTCTGACTCAATAAGCTCATAGCTAATTTTACTCTATCAAGCTCATTCCTTTTTTGACTGGACACTATGTTGGACAGAACATAGGGGAATTGTTTCATGATTAACAAACAGTGATACTGTATATATAAATGAAGTATCAAGATTTAAAGATAAGTTCATGACATTTTTAAGTGCAATTTACATCAAGCCACACCACTGTCAAATCAGTTCTTTAAAGAAATTATGGAGGTAATTGAGATTAACTTCCAGACTTATTTCCAGTAAGTGAGAAAAATTATAGTTAATTCAGTTGGAAAACCCTACTTGACTACCCAATATTCTGACGCCCGACCTAGAGCCCCATACTAAGCCACAGGTGAGTCTTAACCAGTCAGACTAAGGATGTCGACTAATGCGGGCCCACCGACTGGAGTCGACCAGGGCTCTATTTGCTCCTTGTTTTGCCTACACAAATCTATTGGCCAGAATACGTAGGGACACCAGCATGTGGTTAAGAACACATCAGTAATGGAGTTTGAATCATAGTGGTCAGTCGAGTGGTTCAGAGTTAATATTTTAAGTTCTTAGTACTTAGGAAAAATGTACACAGGATAATAACCAGACACAGGTGAACACAAGTGACAATCAACACAGGAATAAGCTAGGCCAGGGGACTAACATCACAGGTGGAGATAACAAATCACTTATTCCAGACTGATAAGTGTGGACATACTCTATACTCTATAGGGTTAGACAAGCTGATGGTAAGACCTCAACCTTTTGCAATGTAACTGGATTATGTTGTAGTAATAGTAAATGTTAAAAGACGAGACAAATACATTTTTATCAATCTCATTCAGATGATCTGCAAGACCCACATATAGCAATCTATTTGTCTTGTCTTTTGACATTTACTGCACTATTACTACAACATAATCCATATGAATTAATTATGATGTGTATTGCAAAAGGTGGAGGTCTTTCCATCAGCTTGTCTAACCATATGTATACACTATCAGTCTGGAATAAGTGATTCATCTGAACAAGAGTTCCCATGAGGCAGCTAAACTCTGTATTATAACTGGCCAACTTACTCACTCCCTGTGATGTCAGTCTCCAAGGAAACCAAGTCTGATTGACAGGCACAAAGACAACATCTCTCTGATCATCAACAAGTAGCTGTGTGTGTGTGTGTGTGTGTGTGTGATGTGCATGCATGCGCGCATGCAGTTTTTAGGCCCTGCATTTTCAATTGCATCCATCATAATAATAACATATGACAAGAGATAGATGGTATAAGACTCCTTGTGCAGTGCAATCGATATAGAAAGGATTCTCTTTCTATCATAACAGATACATGGGTGGTAGAAAAGACTCTGTAATGACAGATCTTCTGATATGACATAGGTTGGTAGTAAAAAACAGAAATAGTAGAAAAGTGTATCCTTCTATCTATCATGACATGCAAGTAGAAAAGACTCTCCTTCTGTTTGCGAGTCCAACTTGCAGGTTGAACTAAACACTTCTAAATGCTATACATGGGGCAGTACCCTCTTTTGCTAATGGCTATTACAGCCTGTATGCTATTGTGGGCCATACAATGGCCATCATGCTGAGATCTTGTGAGGAGCTTGCTGGCAACAGTTATTAGCCACCGAGAAACTCAGGGGGAGCTCAGCCAACAGAAGAACAAGAAGATTTGGGGTTCTAGGGGTGCCAGCAGGAGGGAGGACCAGAGAACAGGGTGCAGGGTCAGAGGGCAAAGCCGAAACGGAAATGGGAGGCAGAAGGAGAACAATGGATGGGGCAGGTCTGGGACAGACAAAGCTGGAGGGAGGGTGGACAGTGCACAAAACACAGGAAGATGTTCAGAAAAAGATGCAGGGGCAAAATAGAGGGTCGCCGAAACAGATGGCAAAGGCTGGTTGGAGAAAAAGGTGAAGAACATGGAGGCGGAATCGACTATTAACAACACATGGATCATGAAAGTAATCGTGACAACTTCAGTGTGAATACATCTTTCACATATGGCAACATATGGCTAATACTAAGAAAAACGCAATACTTGCATCCAGCTGGGTGTTTAATGCGGGAAGTGATTGCAGAACTCTAGGCAGCATACAGTATAGGTCAAAGTGTTTAACACACATCAGAGATGTCACTTTTTATAACTTTTACATCCCATGTGGATTCAAACCACTCTCCAAACAGTTATACGCTAACCGGAAGGCTCGCCTTAAAACACACTCACCCTCATCTTTTCTTCTTCTTGCATTTGTTTTACTGAGGACAAGGTTAGGCTTAATACGTTTAGGGTTAAGCATAGTTTTACTGAGTTTAAGTTTAGGAATATAGGCGTAGGTTTTGGCACTGTTTTACTGAAGTTAAGGTTAGGAATAAGGTTAGGTTTAGTTTAGGCATATATAGTTTAATTATAGGTTACATTTAGGTTATAGGAATACCAGGCACCTTAGAGACCTACCGCTCTGCCGGATTAAAGCCTGAGGTGACTTTGTTTTGAGGCGAGCATTCTGGTATTATATTGTCCCAAAATAACATTTTATCCATTCATTCAGTATCGGATTTCAGCTTTAAAGAGGGTCTACTCAAAGGGATGTGCTATGTCAGTGATTCTCCAAGTGAGGTGCACTGCAGTGAAGAGCACTCTGGGCTGAAGGCTCCTCAACAAAGATTAATTTGACAATTATTTCAATTAGGCTATACAAATGCACGAAACAGAGATTAGCACAACATATGACAAAAAAAACAAGAATGCATTATTTCAAAAGAATGATTGGCGTTGTGAAAAGAGAAGTGCATGGACTAATGGAATCATCAATACTGAGGTGTTTTCTCAAGCCATTATGGCCTAATTATCTGTCTCATTTCGAATCGCTGACCACAAAGAGACAAGCGTGCGGGTAGATTTATAAAAGTTGTCATTAAGTGGGCTTTTCCTCGCGGGCCCATTCATCTTATTGGGCGTGTGGAGCGACAAGAGGGGCCACGTGGAGCGAGAGAGGAGAGGCGATGCATCACTCTGGGAAGGAACACGCACAGCGAGTAGGTATAATCAGTGAATCACACACCGAGCCACACTTTCCCTGCAACACACACACCTCTGCAGGAGTCAGAATACTGACGCAAGAAAAAAATTGTATAGTCCGTGATATGATCCATGCAGAAAATAGAACTATGCACCCAAGCATCATGCATGCGTATATGTGCATGTGCACGAAAATGTATGTGCTCGGGGATAACCTGTCCTCAAATGAAACTAAATTAATCTAATCTCTAACGAGAACTGTGTTTCAGGCCCAGTATGAAACAGTGTGCGCATGCGGGTGTGTATTTTCTCCCGGCCCTGCATGCGCAGTGTTGGGCCTAATCACTGTTTTATCGACGAGGTGATGGCAAAGAGCACATCACAGTCATCACTGCTCTTCAAGGCTATATAGGCCTATCCATTACCATTAGATTAGCCTACATGTGCTGTGACAATTTGAAGTGATCAGATGATTTCAATTTAATATAATTGTTGGAAGCTGTTTGTTTGTCTGACCTTTTAACCTGGCCTCGTCGTGGCACCTGTCGCGTCACCACTGGCCCGGGGATCTGATGAACCGTCAACAAGACAAGACACAACGACGAAAGAAAGAAGCAAAACAACACAAGCACCAAGACAGCGAAAATGGAGATCTGATTCAATAGTTCAATAACGTTGTTTCAACTTCACTTTGAAATGATGTATCCATTCATTTATTAATGTGGGCTATTGTTGCGTTATGTGAGTGATGTAGGCTATGACTGTTTCTTTCTTTGATGGGCCTAATAAACATATTTTGAAAGTAAACTTTCTTAACTTTACAATTACAACTATAGTATACGGGCTAGTGTTAGTTTTATGTATTGTGTTTAGTGTTTAAAATATAATCTTGTAAAATGAGAAAATTGCTGATAAATGTAGACCATGCTTACTTTATAATAAGGCCTATTGTTTTTTTGTTTGTTAGTTTATTTTATTTTTAATTAGACTCATTATCCCTTAACTTTGTGTGTGTAATTTGGCGTGTAAATGTAAGGGTTAAGGATATGTCATTGTGATTGGAGTCGGCATTTAGTTTTCATGATATAACTACTAACTAATATTTTTGCCTTGCGGCGGAATCAGTTGATGTGATGAGGATGAAGAACAATACACCAGAAGTTGTTGGATCGACGTGCACGCTATAGTATAGCTACAATAACCTTGACAGATCCAGGGTGTGCCCACAATTAGTCCACAATCTCATGGGCCTGCATGTCGCGTGTCGTGGCAGAAATGTTTAATAGCATAATGAGGTAATTATCACAAGTTTTCAAAGTGCAAAATTGTAAAAATCATCATAGTCAAATAGTATCGTATTAAATTCTGTGGGAATCGGATCGTTTAGTGAAGTGAAGTCGTTAGCAGCACTTATTCTTGTCATGAAGGTCAAAATTATTGAGAAATGGACATGTTTGGACAGGCATAGGCTATATACATTATGGCTATATATACGTGTGGATATTGTATAAGCTCTTGAGCGATATATGAACATTGCCCCTTGGCAATAAGACCCGTAATTTAACACTTATATGTCACATTGTTATTGTGATGATAGATAGCAATCAGGGAGTTTTAATCCCTTGTTAAACTCTTGACAACCTCTCTTGTCTCTCTGTCCCCCGCCATCGGGCAAATGTCATTTTCGCTTTGGAGAGGATTTATATACTTCCATCTAAGGTTAGGATTCCCTTTAGTCTTTTGATAGATTATTTATTTGAAAACACGTGCCCCATTGTCCCGTAGCACGGTATAAACACAGTAAGCGCACTGATGTAGTGCAGCTCTTATTTAGATTGTAATGTAGTATAGCTTGTGTTGGTAAAAGATGAAGAATGAAGGACATCGAGATAAGAACGTTTACTTTAACGGTGTGATCATAGCTCATAGAGATTCATAGGATGGTTTTCTCTTTGTAAAGCGATCCTAGCTACAACCACTGCATCTATTTTGGTACAATTCAATCCTGTCGCCATATACTGACCTGTAAGTTAAAGTCAGACAGTCAAAATAGGTTGATGCCACATCATAAGAGCCCCCCGTGTCATAAATGGTTGGATGAACCAATTTATGACCAATGTAACTTTAATGGTTGTTTGTTTTACACGCTTGTGTGAGAACATCATTAACACTGTCAGAACTCGAGGGGACGTGTCACACTGACAACCTGTTGGATTTCACAGGGTCAGTTTTTGTTGTTTTAAAAACATTTAAAAGGGCAAAACTGTCCTTGAAATGTATGAATATACGCACAACAAACAACATGTCTATTGCAACATTGACGTTATTTCCAGTTGAATTCTGATTGTGTCACTCAAATTCCTGCAATCAAAACATAGCTCAAATATAAGCTATGCATGTTGGGCATGTCTTTGCCTTCCTTTCGCTATTCCAGTAGAATGTAGGCTATGTTATTATGCATTTGATCAGGCTCATCATTTTAACGCTGATAGGCCTATTGGAAGAATGTATCGGTTTTGAGGCGGGTAAAGTTCCTCTGAGAAAAGAAACCCCAGACTAATTAGTAAAGTATAGGCAAATGCCATTTAGATAAATTCTGTTCACGAGTTAGATATACTGTGTTATAATGGATTCATTCATATACAGTCACTATTGTTTGTTGGGTTTTATTTTTTGCTTTGTTTATATCATGACCAGAAAAATAAAACGCATCACTTGATCAAAATTAACGCGATGGCTTTCTTTCACTTTAATAAAAGGGGAAAAATATAGATAGAATCTTTAAATAAATAGTTAAAAGCAATTTACGGGAAAGTATCCAGACCTGTTTGTTTTTTAACGACGGATATATAGGCAAATAATAATGGATAAATACGAAACTTGTGGGAAAGCTAATTGTAAAAGTTACACCCTCTTCTCTTACATTACGTGTCATACAGTGACTTCAATGTGTCCATAAACGCTAAAGCCAGGGTTCAATAGACATTGAACAACAGTGACTGTCTGACCTGCAGGATAAAAGCATTATGTCAGGAGAAGACATGCAGTCCAATTTGCCCCGCCGTGAAACAAAGCCTTTTTAGGAGAATAAACAGGAGAGATTGATTATTATAGCTTTGTGTCATAGCGGGTCAGCATGATGAATATCATAATTGAAACGAAACAACCCATAATATTTTAATGATAAAATACACTTGCGCGTAAAATTATAAATTGCGTTTTCACTTATTTGGGTTAGGCTGCAGTGTCGTGCTGTATATGCATCAGTGTCGTGTGACTCGTGGTCGTCGTGTTCATCTTTTTTGTTCTTTCATAAAAGTGTCACATGGTTAAATGACATTCTAATAAACTTTGTTACATGAAAATTGCTCGTCTTTCAACTCAAACTAGGGGTCAGTCCCTGCCTATAGCTACCTGTCAGGGAATAGCCTATACTGACGGATTGCAGCAAATCACGTAACAAATTGCGTGTGAAAACGGTGCACTCCAAATGAACCTGAATCCACAGACCCTCGGAAATAGTGTCACACAACTTGTACACAATCTAATCAAAGTGGAGCTGTCGCTGGGGGTGAAGGAAAACAAGCCGTCTCTTTGACGAGTGTTTCCGTAAACGTCGCGGCGGGTTTCGCCCAGTCAGTGTGGGTGGAATGCCATCAAAACACAGAATCAGTCAACCATGTGGCTTTTTGGGGACAGGTGACGCCCTCTTTTCGGAAAGACACACCTCATCCCTGCGTTTCCCTGCGCCCTCCTCCAAGCCCTCGTCCAATCGCCGCCCTCCGGTCTCTCCAGCCTGTGCTTCAGTTCAATAAAACCTCGCAGGGTATTGGCAGCGGCTCCTATAGACTGACTCCGTCTCTTCTTTAATAGCTTGTGTTGAAAACACCTCGATCGTCTTGGACCTGCACGGCAATCCATCCACTGCATCCAGGCGATTATATCGTCCCCAACTTCACTATTTGGATAATACAGGACCCGCTTCGGAAATTCAGCTTCACAGCAAAGGTAAATGTTATGCCCAATATGTAATAGCAATATATGTTGTTGTAGTTTTTGTGTGTCGTGTGTGTTGTACGAAATGCATGTGTACGAGACCGAGTTAGAAACTAAACGGGGAATCTGTTCATGCATTGCGAGCGAAATTGCAGGAGCACACTCAATGTAGATTGATTTCGAAAAATCTGACAGCAAATAAAGAGTGCATGGGCTAATCCTAAAATCGAAGGTCATTTTGCACATGACACGTATATGAGACAATAGGCCATAATACGTTGGTCAAAGCAAATTGATTTGCTTTGAAAGGTGGCAGAGCATAAATGGAATATTACCTATAAATATAATCAGACTGAGTTCAGTTGTTTTCACAACAATGATTCACCTTATTCTTTTGCTGAGGGAAAAGTGCATTTCGGTCCAAACTAAAATTCAATGATGTATAAACGTTATACAAGTTTTCTTGGGATTGTTAGGCTACATATGACGAGTAGCCTAATATTGATCAGGATAGGCAAATTAAACACGTGGCATTTAGTTGAGAGAGACTAACTTGAGAGTGACAGTTGTCTTTAGAATCCGATTTTTCTTTATGTTCCTATTCCGAAAGATTGCGTGCATGGCTTGGGGATGTCAAAATATATGGAGAAGCAAAGGCAAACATTTAATTTAATAACATCAGTAGGCTTATTTCTCACCCGCGGGTGATCACGTCTTTCGCAGGAAACGTGCCTGTGTCCAATATCGACGCCATAATCATTTAATAGCACATGCTCACTTGAAATAACAGCGAGAATATTCGGTATAAATGTACTATAGACGTTAACAACAGGTAGGTCTGCATCATTGAGGGGCAGCTTTACATTTCATGAAGCTATAACAACAAAGCCAAAAAGGACGGTATAATTAGTAGGTCATCAGGTGAAAGTTGCTTCTGGTAACTCTTGCATTGATTATAGAATTGCATTTGAGCTGTTTAGTTGAAATGTCAGAGTAGGCCTAGGCTATTGTAGGTTGTAGGCCTACAGCCTCTTAACTAGCGGACCTATACTTCTACTTCCATATATAGTTAGCAGGCCTGTATACCTTCTTTCTTAAACATTGTTGTGGTAATCCAGATCTACTCATTTACGAGTTCTAAATTATTATTATTATTATTATTAGAGTGTTAAGAAAAAACACTAGTCCCATAAACCCAGGCATATGAATATAGCCTATATGAAACATTGATAAATTGCTATAGGTTATATATAGCTCATAAACAGCGATTATTCTGATAACTTTTTATTTCAATATCTCTAAGCCTATGATTCTTTAAACAATGATGTCACAAGCATAATTTAAAATGTGTAAACTGATGCAGAGTTGCACTTCTGATGATGAAGTTTAAACTTGATCTCCATGATGGACTTAAATATGCAGTTACACTGATGTTGAACTTAATTATGTCTAAATGTGAGAAGATTTGCTTGCCATAACTATAATTATTTAATATTTAACAATATATGGAATCTGAGAAATTATAGCTACATTTTCCTACATCTCAACAGTAAAAGTTGAGTTGAGCCTCCCTCATGAGTATAGACCAAAAGGCCATCTTATTGTTAACAATAGCACTGGATATAAGGCAATAATAGTGCTTTAAGCACTGTTTAATGGCTTCAAATTGTGTTTGTTTTCATATTTCAATCAATTTGCTGATAATTTAACGAAATCAACAGACTCAATCAACCCCAGAAATGAAGGGGTTGATTGATAGGTGTCTGTGTGTGTGTGGTTCATAAATCATATGCCTATATATTCAGGAGTAATGTCCTTTTGGTCTGAAAAATACTTGCATGATATAGAATATATAGCAGCTTGTTTGTGGGGTTTGGTCTTCCCTTTTTATTGAAAAGGCCCTGCATGGTCTTGGTAGTGTGGACTTAATCAAGCTATATTGAACACTGACTTTACATGCAGACAGACAGTGACGCCATAAAAAGATGTTTAATATCTAATCTTGCAAATTCAGCAAATCTTTGACAGGACAGTGTGCAGTCAAACTTGATTTATTTATTCTGAGAACGACGCTTAAACGATGGTGCTAATTAATAATCATGATTTTATTTAAAGTTTTAACTTGTATAACCTAGTGAGTATTGATCTAATCTAAATGTATACTCCAAACTGTGCTCAAGATGTATATTTTTTTTGTTAGTTTAGTTTTTTTTTGTTTTTAAAGTCCATGGACTCCATGGACTTTAAAAACTAAAACTAAAAATATATATCTTGAGCACAGTTTACAAACAAGTGCAGTTTTGTCAATGAGTTGACTGACTGTATGCTGATAACTGATGATCTTTGTAAAGTAATGAGCACCTCCATAATCATGTAATAAATACATATAGGACCAAATGCTCCCACCTCGCGCTCTCTCTCTCTCTCTCTCTCTCTCTCTCTCTCTCTCTCTCTCTCAAGTACTCCCAATTCAAGTACTTTTCACTAACAGCAGTAAATGGCATAGTATATAACGAATCCAAATACTAAATAAAGTGAAATATAGGATATATATTTTCCAGTCCAAGATGAAACAAAGAATCTATACTGACCAGACAAACATGCTATTTAAAATTCCCGGTTGAGATAGGCTATCAAACACGTGTATAGCCTTTAACTGGTTAATATATGACATGTTACATATCTAATTGCCTATGAGACAGATAGGTTATTAATCTTATTAAATTAATGTATGTCTTAGTCTTAATTCTTCAAGTCTGAGGAGCTGTATCCTACCATCACACAACATACAGTATATCAAACGCGAAGCATATAGGCTATCAATTTATCAGATCGATCTATCTCAATACCTCAATTAACAATAACAACAATATATACTTTTGCAGTAATTTGAAGTGGTGGTGCTCTCGGGAATACACTCATGCCAGAAAAGGCAACACGTGGACTAAAAACTCCTTGTTAAGTTGGACAAACTTGGACAGCATTACATTTGGCCAGGAGACCAAGGAGCCTCATGGATATGTCCAGTATAACGGGTAAGTAAGTAAACAATAACTGATCATGTAGCCTCAGCCTCTATACTCTTCTCTCTCTCGCCTGTGAAAAGTTGAAACATATAGGCGGACAGCGGACCAAATGAGTCATGCAGGCTATAATCGTTGAAATCGGATATCGTGCAGTCGTGAGCCAATTACGTGCATGGTTTTTTAAATCGGATACCTTTTTTAAATTGGCAACTTTATAGTCAACAAGCAAGGCGTTGTCTGTAATAATCCATATACGTTTTCATTGAGCTATAGCATACTGTACACTATTTAGCATTTATACAACTCATATAACCCGGAAAGCGCGCGTTAAAACAATATTTTAATATGCAGGCAGGCAGTCCATTCAAATTTTAATTTACCGCACGACCTCCACATTAGCTCGAGGGAAAAATTGCCTTGATTGAATAGTTTATTAGACATAAATGTAAAACAGCAACAGAGTCAAACACTTATTCAAAAGCACAAAAAAGTCCTTGCGGTCTTGTTTAAAAATATAGCCTATATGCACTGACTCGTGGGAATTCCACGAAAACGAAAATATTTGCCTAAATGTATACATGTAAATTATAAACACTATATCTCATAGGCCTACAACTTGAATAAAACAATAGATATTTGGTGTATATGATATTTCAGTATAGCGTGGCCTCGTTGAATTTCAAATGTGCACTTTTGCAACAAAATAACATGTCCGTTTCACCGTTTGTGTATAAAGGCTTTGAAGTTAATTGCCTTGACATGATGTCAGATAAATGTTGGGGTCATCAGTGGTCATTAGCGCTTCAATTGCACCAGTGATGGAGTGCATGGTGGCGGTGCATGGGGGGCTTGTTTATGTTTCATACCGTCGGCATAAATTATGACTCCACCACGCACGACGCCCCAGCCTCGTCATTTTACCGAAAGAAAAGCAACAAGGATTGTATCGGCTAGACTAGATCTACACTTCAGAGAAGATATTAAAATAAATTGTTGTTGGTGTTGTTTTTTTTCAGCTACACGTATATATAGGCTATATAATAGTCTATTGTGAGTAAATAATGCCATAAGAGTAGGCCTAAGACATGCAGGTGCCCACGCCACATGGCATCAACACGCCAAACATTTTAGAATGTCTTGCAGGTGTGGTGTATATGAAACAGGCTATAGCACATTTTGACTGAGTTGAAGGGAAAGGCCTATAGGTTTTATTATAATTTAAATTTTAAAGCAATATCAACAGCACAGTAGGCTAATTCGGGACATGCAGGCCTAGATTATTTTAACGAATTAGGAAGCGCGTTCCCTATTTTATCAGGTTTTATGAATGAACAAGCAGACTAGAAAACAATTAGCCTGGTTGTTTTTTATTCTCTCTATCTATCCCCCTCCCTCCCTGTCTGTCTGTCGCGCGCGTGCGTGTTTGCGCTGTTGTGAGCTGCTTTTTTACGCGCGCGCGTACTAGCCTACACAGTGCACGTGTGCGTGCGTTCTGTTCCCCTGGGCATTACTCCACTTTAATATCCTGCAGGTTGATGAAGCTTGGCGGGGAGATTTTTTGACACACTCCGCTAGCACCGTTAATAGCGCTCCCCTCCCAGCCTGGCCCGGCTCGGACCGCAAGCCGTTTGATGTGGAAATGAAAGCTGGGAAATAAGGGCTAAAGAAAGGAGCGAGGGGAAGCGAGGGACTCAAAAGGTTAAATTAAAAGCAATGGTATTCTTCTTAGAGTCACTGATGCAGTCCATACTCCATAGTCAGAAAAGGTACAGGCGGCCAATGACAAAACCGGTCCATGCAGCTGTAGCCTGGCAGCCTGGCTACATGGCTGCAATATGTTTACATGGAAAAGTCAAATTAAACGTGTTATATATAGGCTTTGATAGATTTATGGCTGGTCCCTGACATGATATGAAAAAATGCTATACTAAAAAAAGATGTCATAGAATGCAAGTTTTCAACCAAAATTGGCTAAATGCAACTCATGTATTTCGAAGCCCTGAGAGATTCTCACAGTGAGGATACACCTTTTAACAAACACATACATATAAAACGATAACCTAATTAGATGATCCAATAGCGGATTTAGTAATACTACGCCTATCTATTTCGCCTAACGGAATAAATGTGACTTTATCTGCATCCTTTTCCTTTCAAAACATGTTGTGCTCAAATGAACAGTAGCCAAGGAAGGACTAAGCTACACATGTTCTGCTTCATGTCACTGACCATTCAAACGCTAAAGCGTAATTATCAACCGCATTTTAAAGTTTGGACCCAGACAAACAATGATGAACTCTCATGCGAGGAAACCCTCTGTGTTCAATAGGACAGTCCCAGGACTGAGGGGGGGCTTCCATCCAAGGATGTGGAGGAGTTGCTCTGACCTGTCTACACCAAAGGCTGTCAAAATTCTAGCTAGATCCCACTTATTTGGTCAGTTGCCTATACTTTTATCTGTTTTAAACAAATAAAAATACCATGCAGTATGATACCTTAACTCTGAATGTAACCACCGCATGTAACTCTGAGAGTGGATAAAAATAACACGATTTATATGAAAAACATTCTGCCCGTTGCGATTGGATATCAACTTTAAAGTTATTATTATGTTACTTAGCCTTTGCCTATATGTCTTGAGGTTATCATTTTCTTACAGTTTCTTGTTGTAAAATTAATTTAATTCATACAGTAGGTGGTATCAGTAAGTATAGGGTATACAAAGTTACAGTAATTCAATTTAAGGACATAATTATAGGTTGTGAATCTTTTCTTTATAGGTAAACAATGCAGAATCAGATTATTGTGGAAGATTCAAACTATTATTTGTAGGCATACTTGGCACACTTTCTTCTTGTAACAAAATGTTTCATATGTCTCAATGACTTATAGTTACTTTGTAGCGTCACTATTAATTTCAATTTATTTTGTCCTATCAGTGCTACATCATCAACTGTTAATCAGTAAGCAAAAGTTATATTTATCACATAGATAATAAACCGTTTGAGTGTGTGTGTGTGTGTGTGTGTGTGTGTGTGTGTGTGTGTGTGTGTGTGTGTGTGTGTGCGCGCTCGCGTGCTTGCATGCACGCTGAGTGCACTCTGCACATGTGCAGAGTGTGGGGGTGTGTGAATGTTGCATATGCGTTCGTATGCGTGCATGCACATCTGTGAGGGTTCTGTGTGTGCATGCTACAACTGCCAACATGCACATGCACGTGTGTGTGCATGTGCGTGTGTGTGTGTGTGTGTGTGTGTGTTTGTCTGTGCGTGCGTGTGCGTATGCGTGTGTGTGCGTATGTGTGTACGTGTGTGTGTGTGTGTGTGCGTGCGTGCGTGGTAGATGCAGGGGCAGGGGCTCAGGTTCCATGACATTTATGTGTGTTCATCCCCCTATCTCCCCCAGGTCATGGGGGTCTTAACCAACTAGGTGGAATGTTTGTGAATGGACGACCACTTCCGGAGGTGATCCGGCAGCGCATCGTGGACATGGCCCACCAGGGCGTTCGGCCCTGTGACATCTCTCGTCAGCTCCGAGTCAGTCACGGCTGTGTCAGCAAGATTCTGGGACGGTAAGGACAACACGCACCTTTAACTCAGCTGTGTATGACTATAACTCAGTCATACACAGCACAATTCTCAGTGTTAATTTAACCCGCAAGAGTTGAAATGTGTACCCATATTTTATGATATTAAGATATATGAAGGGAACAATTAGGACAGCAGGCACTCTCCCTCGCTTATGTTGAGCCAATGCAGGGATTTGACCAATGCGTCAGACCATGTGTCAGACGTCTGACAGATGTTGACGAGGACATGATGAGTTACAATATATGCTGACATGCAAATGTATGCAACAACGCTGAGCCGTGTTTCAGCAACATGGGAAGCTGAGACTTGCGGCCCCATGTCGAGACAATCCTAGATTTCTAAGTCAAGCACTGTGTTCAAATTGAAGTACATTATTATAGTCCCATCCTGTCAGTATATGCGCAACTCCAATCGAATGGCAGAGAGTCGTTATTACACCGCTCAATATAGGCAATCGCTCGACAAGGGTACTCGCTCGTCCTGGCATGCCTCATGGGGCTAAAGTCCACTTTCTGACGGCATTGAAATGTCGATATTCAATGTTGGTGGTTTGCAGAGATGTACAATGGCAATCTTTTAATTTGTTGGCAAACTCACTGAACCCTTTCCTACCTTGCACTCGTCCCCACAGCTACTATGAGACAGGCAGCATCAAGCCTGGTGTGATCGGGGGCTCCAAGCCCAAGGTGGCCACTCCAAAGGTGGTGGACAAGATAGCAGAGTACAAGAGGCAGAACCCCACCATGTTCGCCTGGGAGATCAGGGATCGATTGCTGGCGGAAGGAGTCTGTGACAGTGACACTGTACCGAGTGTCAGCTCCATCAACAGGTGACAAAGATAAACCCACTCGATGCACAATAGAATCCTTCAGATGCAGCACAGTAAACTCCTCAGTGTTATGTTCGTGTACACTCAGAAATAATTATAAATTGATAGATTAACACTGAAGGATTTTACTGTGTGGCACTAACATTGAAGTTCAAAGTGAGATTGTAATCTTCTAAAATATGGGTTAAAAGTAGTACAATGTGATAATGTAGGTTGAGTGAATAAAATAATAATCACATGTGTGTCCCTATACTGAACATTACACTTTGATTATTTTATTTGGATCCAGAATAATTCGAACGAAGGTCCAGCAGCCATTCAATTTACCGATGGACAGCAAAGGCCTAAGTCCAGGACACACGCTCAGTAAGTCTCACTTCACCCCAACACACACATCAACACATTATAGTCATGTGATGAGGGATTAAACTCAGAGATCAAGTATACTTCATATTTCACAAGATTAGGCATGAGCCCTAATGCCTACAACAAACATTGGTATTAATAATGGTGATATTTACCCTCTCTTTTCTGTATGTCTCTTTGCCCCTCTTAAGTCCCCAGTTCAGCAGTGACCCCTCCCGAGTCACCACAGTCGGACTCATTAGGCTCTACTTACTCCATTAGTGGGCTGCTGGGTATCCCACAGGCCAACGCTGATGGCAAGAGGAGCCTTGATGATAGTAAGTATAGATTAACACTGTAATGAATCATTACAGACACACACAGTGACTCTTAGATTTTATGGTTTAGGACAGTGGTTCCCAAAATGGGGTCCGAGAACCCTCAGGGTTCCTTGAGTGGGTACCAAACGGACCCTTACAGTTCTTACTCTGAGAGTGTACACATGGAACCAAATGGACACACACTAGACCCAATGCACATGAAAGTTTGAGAACCACTGGTCTAGGGCAGCTATTATTCATAGCTCTTTCATTTCAACGACCCGCAGTTTAATATGCATTAGGTCACGGACTGCCATTTGATTCTATATAAAAAAAAGAATCTCTGGGACCTACTGCACATCTACAATGTAAAATGACTGATCAGTCCCTTGGGGATTCCCCAGCTCAAATTCACCTGTAAGGGTCCATATGGTTCCATTTGTATACACTCTCAGAGTTACAGACCACTTTGGTCCCATTTGGTTCCTAATTAGCATCCATTTAGTTGGGGACCAACTGGAACCCCCTGAAGGACCCATGGGGGTTCCCCAGACCCCACATTGAAAGGCAGAGGTCTAGGGGAATTGGCCTCCAGTACTACGAAGTGAAGCGATCTTGCACACAATTATTCTAAAACACATCTATTCTAGATGGGTTTTATATTGTCACACATGGGTTCCAAATATAGGCAATATTGCAATTTCCCCACATGATGTTCTCTCCCAGGTATATCTTTACAAAAAATAATAACAATAATAAAAAATCAAATCCACACACATGTACAGCGCATGCTGTCAGCAGCGAGTTTCGCGTACAAACTACTAGCCTACTACTATGTAGTTTTTGTCTAATTACTTGCAATTTCAATCTAATCTTCTTGTGATAAACCATGTCACTCTTTAATTCGGACTCTCTTCCTTTCTTTCCACGTCCCTTCTTGTCCCGGAACGCCCCTTCTCTTCCCAGGTGATCAGGAGAGTTGTCGACACAGCGTTGACTCCCAGGGCAGCGGAGGCGTACCACGGAAGCAGCTGAGAGTGGATCACTTCCCCTCTGCCCCCCAGCGCCTGGACTGTGGCTTTGACCGTCATCACTACCCCCCAGAGTCTTTCAGCTCAGCCTCCTCCAGCAGCAAGACAGAACAAGTAAGACCAGTACTCAGCCCAGTGAACGAGTATAGTACTGCAACACATTCTCACTTCCAACTCATCAAATACTGACACTTGGTCAGGACTGGACCCCATAGTGATACTGGCTCAACGCTGGATCAACGTTCAGTGTGGTCCAACAACCGATCTGAACTGAGCCTGCGGCATTAGCATCCTCTATGCGTCCTTACCGCTCTAGGTCACAAACTATCTCCATGAGCAAGCCAATTTCGAGCCATGAATTTCTTCTGGGTGTGGGCCAAACTTGCAGTATCAGAGTTGGCCCTCTTGTCAACTTTTGCTTCAATCAGACAAAGCATATAGCTCAAAGAATGATTGCTTGTTAATGTTCTTGTTAATGTTCTTTATTAGTGTTTTCTTGTTCTAGAATGTATACAGTATATGCACTCCATTTGCACGCGCACACATGCACGCACACACGGACACTTGATCTACAAATAGCTAATCCCTTTGCATCATCCCCAGACTTTGTACCCTCTGTCCCTCATCAACGGCAACCTAGAAGAGACCAAGACTGGCCTGTCAGCATCAAACTCAGCCATTGGTCGGAATCTCTCAGCACACCAGGGCTACGCCATGGTGGCTGGTAAGCACTTAAATCATGACACTTCATTAACGGCACCCCCCCGGGCGTCTACACTAGGCCCAGTCCTTTTTTCAAATCACTTTGCCAAAAATAAAAAGCTTATCGATCAGCTGTTTTCGCCGAACTTTCACCCAAAAATAGACAGTAGGTCGATGGGTGGTAGGATGGATGGACAGCAAGACGGACAGACAGACAGACATGCTGCAATAAAACACTTACTTGGCCCTCTACACAGGGGCGATAGTGTTGGTTAATGCTAAATGCTACCTTTTGACCCCACCGGGAATAGAACTATAAGGTCAAGTCCAATGTGCAGAGTCGTTTCATCAGCAACGTCTGCATATTTCTGTAACAGCGACAGGACATTGACATGATGAACATTATGTAAATGTTGTTTTAAGCCAGACAGATCAGATCAATGTTAGTGGTTTCAAGGCAACTATCAGAACATTGAGGTTCAACACACTGCATATAGGCTTCATCAGCTTGTTCTGCATGCTCTTGCGTTGTATAATTATTGATTAGCCTTATTATCACAAGATGCCCACAGCAGCATCTAAACGCAGTATTAACAGATGGAAGACGTACATTATGTCTAGTCTATCCTCAACCTCTTGTTCAAAGCACACTGAAACAAATCTATAACCATTATAGAACCACCCTTCATTTTTGTTTTATTAATTTCAATCAGTCTCAGGTCATTTTTTTTGTTCTTTTGTGTTTGTATAGTTACATTCATTCATATCAGTTATCCCATTTCTTTTCCATTCCACCCACTGCCTGTGCCATCCCCAGACCACCTACAGCCCCTACCACTTTGTCTGAAACAGGAAATGTCTCCGGAAGTGACCAGCACAAGCCCCTCCCCAAACATGGCTGCCTCCAACTTGGCCTTTGCGGAGTTGCAGGCATTACAGAGTCCTGTCTCTGTCAGTAGCACCTGCAACGGCTCCAACCATTTCCCCCATGCCTTCAACTCATTCTCCCATCATGCACCTGTGTATGGCCAGTTCAGCAGCCAGTCATTCATTGCAGGTAATAGAGACATCCATTTCATTAATTTACTTATTTTAAATATGCTATTGTTAATGGTAATTCACCCTCCATTCACTTTCATAACACATCATAGTCCACATAATCACCAATGTATGCATTCGTTTTTAAGGGAATTTCTGAAAGCTTATGTTAACCAATTTCAACCTGGCTTCCCTATATTGGGCATGGCAGGTTTTTTTCTTACTCAAAAACCTTGCTTCAATGAGTTGAAATTGTGGGCTTGTAGATCAGCTATTGTCGTTATTAGTCGTATAAAATGAAACATATAGGGTAAGGTTTAAGTGATTAAAGCTGCGTGTGGGGGACCAGAGAAAAAAGAATTGTTGAATGTCAACAATGTTGAATCGTTTTTAAGTCATTTTGAAGACTTAAAATCAGACAATGACTTCATCACTGGCAAATGATGTGTGTGTTTTTAGGTCGTGACATGGTGAGCTCCACTCTGCCAGGCTACCCACCTCACATCCCCTCTGGCCAGCCTGGTTATACCTCCTCGGCAATCACTGGCATGGTAGCAGGTACAATACACTGACACAAGCACAAGTATAGATGCGTAGACACACACACACACACACACACACACACACACACACACACACACACACACACACACACACACACACACACACACACACACACACACACACACACACACACACACACACACACACACACACACACACACACACACACACACACACACACACACACACACACACACACACACACGATTCTTATTTAAATGCTGGTTACGTTTCTTAGCTTGTTTTCACCCAAATAGAATTCGACTATGTTTTGCCCTTGAGGAAATGAGAAATTGAGCACTCCATGTGGACAACTGACAACTTCTAATAATGCACAGACATACAATACATAGAACAATGTGTTGTGTGAGTCTGTGACTGATCCTAAAATAAAAGAGCTGTATACAATAGAACGAGGAAGAACGTAAAGAGATGAAGAGAGTAAGAAATCGAAAGAGAGAAGGAGAGTGGCTGGGAGGGAGGCTTGCAGATTAACAGGGAGACTGAGTGGGTTAATGAGTTGCCTGGCTATGCTGGCGAAACGTGTGTGTGTGTGTGTGTGTGTGTGTGTGTGTGTGTGTGTGTGTGTGTGTGTGTGTGTGTGTGTGTGTGTGTGTGTGTGTGTGTGTGTGTGTGAGCGTGCTCCTGGGCCCAGGGGGTATAGGGAACAGGCTGAGGGTTCCGCCTAGCTGCCTGCACCCCCACGCAGAGCCCTCTGACCACACATTGCCATGGGAACCGGGGGGCCCATGAGAAGGAGGTGGGGGCATGGTATGGGTATTGGTTTGGGGGAGGGGGGAACGTTAAGGGTGGCACAGGGGGCTAGGTATTAAGAGAGTTTGGTGTGTGTATATATGTGCCCCATACGTGCACCTGTGTGCATTTACATGTGTGCCTGTGTGACTATGCCTGTGTATGTAGGGTGCGGTGTGCCGTTTTTATATGAAGTCTGTCCTTCGAAGCGCGAAATGAGAGGGTCTGATTTATTATTTTTCTGGTGGGCTCGCCATGAGGAAGCGTTCATACACAATTACTCACAGGAAGGAGGGAGTCAGGCAGGCAGAGCCCATGGATTCAATCCAGCCAACATAATTACCAATTAGATATCGGAATATATAAAAAAAAAAAAGGAGAAGAAATAAAGATTGAGCATGAAAAACTAGTACAGGAAGTGTGGCATGGAGAGGAAAGGAGAGTTGGAAGACATTTTGAAGGAGTGAAAGGCGGAGTATAGGAGGAGCCAAGTGCTGAACAGAGGACATGGCGGCTAGCCACATACACGCACCATTGGGCCGAGGGATTTCACCCCCAGCCATCCACCTGCACCGTAGATTAATGGTTTACAGGCTGCTCTAACTGTCACTGAGTTATGAGCTTAAACTGAGCAGATGCTGGCGTACAGACAAACAAACGAAGGAACGCTAAAGAGCTCTTGGACAATGGCATTGTCTCAGAAGCGTCCCTATTCTTGCCATTTTATAATAGGCGAACATTTTGTAAAAATAGGTGAGCATTCCGTGAAAATAGGCAAACATTCGGCAAAAATAGCAGCTCAACAAGCTGGTTATTTGACATAGAGTACAACAATGCAGCGGCACAGTTGCCACCATGGCACGTGGAAGGTTAATCACTGCACACAGGAATAAGTGTGAGAGAGGACATTTTTCTTTTAAAATAAAAACGTATTTTTGAAGTGATTAAGTCTCCTCGCATCTGCATGCAAATAACCTCCTGCACATATAATAGCACTTGAACTTCCTCCTATTCATGCAGCCTATCCAGTTTAATTTAAAGCACACCTCAGACTCGAGCATGTACACTACGTCACACACTAGCTCGCAATGATTGCGCAATCACCCAGTTCTTGCTCAGAAAAGAAATGGCAAATAAGGTAAAGATAACTGTTCGGGCCTTCCAGCCCTTATGGACATACATATGATTTTGTTCATGTATATGTCTTGAAAATGTTTCTTGCCAAATGTCTAAACATGGACTAAACAAGAGGGGTCTTTCAAAGATCAAACAGACCACCATGCATCATCATCATTTAAACATGATCTCTCTCTCTCTCTCTTCTGATGAATAGGATTGGGTGGAAGTCTGGGAGATTGGTGGTTTTATCGCTAATGATCATTACAATCTCTGGATGTCAAAGATTATTACAGCATATACCATATATGGACAAACAAAATCTAAATATTTGTATTTTGATAGATCATCATAATTAAACGTAATACTAATGTGATATGGCACACTCAAGAAAATAAAATCATGGCACAATCATGTAAAAAAGGTGACCCAGCAACACCTGCAACTAAGTAATTTATAGGGTTTAAGTTTAAGTGATTAATAATGAAGGCTTGGAGATTGTTTTGTGCTTTTTTTTTTAAATAAGTATTTTCTTTCTGGTGCAGGTGCAGACTTTTCCAGCCAGTCCTACAGCCATTCCCCTTACACTCCCTACAGTGACGCCTGGAGGTTCACCAACTCCAGCATACTTGGTGAGTACTGTACTGTATGACCAAAAATAACAGAGATTCACCAGTGATATCAACTAATGCCTGAGTTTTACTTAGTTGCGTGGGGGTGTCGCACATGCTATAAAAGCTCACAACACATTGCGCTGTGGTAGGTAAATCAGGTGTAGCCTAAGTGTCATATAGCCAAAATGCCTCAGACTCCTGGGGTCCTGGCTTGAACCACAAAATCACATTTTAAATTCGTTAAAAAAAACAAAAAAATCACACAACCCTTATGTTCGAGTCTTGCAATTTACAATTTAGGCATTTAGCAGACACACTTAATCCAGAGCGATTTACAGTAAACAAGAACAAAAAACATGGTAATACTAGCTTGACACTCAGTCCCTCTGTTACCAGCTAATCTCCGGCACCGTTAACCCGGTCGATGCCAAATCTTGCACACACACTCCCTGGATGCCAACGATGAACCTGTGCCCTGTGCGTGCAATTTACGTGAAATCTTTCACAGACTTTCCTACTAGGCTGAGGAATATATCCCAACCTTTTCACATTGGCCTGTTATAGCGCCACCAACAGGTGGATTTTTGCAAAACACATTTTTGGAACAAAATGCCTCAAATCATCCATTTGCCATCCAAGGTGTAAGAAGAAATGGCACCCTTTTCACATTGGCCTATTATAGCGCCACCAGGAGGCCACAACCTGACCTGCACTGGTGGAGACCTGTGCCCCGAGGGGCACTTTATCTAGTTTCGTTTCACTTCATTATTCAGACTGAAAGCCCCTCACAGCCCCACGGCAGCAGTTTCTGGAATGGGCGTTGTCAAATCAGCAGTCTTCGGCAATTGGTTCATACTTCATACCAACCAATCAGAATAGTAGGAAAGCAGATGACGTTGTTGTCAATCATGTGGCTATGGCTAACCCGGTTGCTAACCAAACAAACACAGTCAACCAGCGCTACTAGCATGTAAACAAAGCGGTAAAATATGTCAGATGATGTTTATAGATGATGTGTAAAGAAACTATTTATTTATTTAATAGCCAGATTGATACGGCCGCGAGTCACCGCAGTGGGGGCAGCCATGTTTGTTTTTTGATGCTGTCGAGTGACGGGGCTGATGGCCAATCAGCTGCTGTGATCAGATTTTCGATCGAGACTGAGACTGAGACTTTCGATCGTTGACTCCGTAGGCAGAGTCAACAGACCTGAATCACCAGGACACATTTTTTAATGGTAGCGATTCAGGGCTGGAGCCAGGCTATGGTAATACATCAAATACATAAAAATAGTCATCATGAATCATACGTACGCTAATAACCTAACAGTGGATATACTATGTGTAATTGTGTATACACTATAGAGTGCTATGTCTACATAAAAGGCTATCTAAGTTATATAAGTTGGGCCTATGCATATATGCCTGTAAGTAGACAGGGATGCACCGATATGGAAATTCTTGGCCGATACCTATACCAATGTTTAAAATAACAATTTAGCCGATAGCTGATACTGATATCGATATTATGTTTATTTAGTTTTTGTTTTTATTTCCCCCTTTAGTGCCAGGGAAACTATACATCTTCAATACAAGAAATAAATGTTCAGAATCTACAGCTTGGTAGACTACAGATAACCAACATAGCCAATGCAAAATGTATGCTTATCAAGAACAGATAAACATAGGCTACTGCCATTGGTTAATGTCAGTTGTATTTGCCGATACCGATATTGACCAATAACAGCAAATATCGGCCGATACCAATATGTGGACATCGGTGCATCCTGTATAGTCATCGAGGCTAGGGCAAGTGATACGGGAAGTGATACGGGGTAAGATGGAGTCTGAAGTGCTACGGGGTAAGATGGAGTCTGGAGGTATCGGCAGAAGGTAGACGTGTGGAGCGTTGTCCTGGCATTTTTAACGAAGGTACTTCCAGCCTCCCTGAGTCGGCTGATATGAGCACACGGGAGTGTTTGTAGGGTCCGATCAGACTTACAAGATATGGGGGTGCCATACTTTTGGTTGCTTTGAAGGCCAGCATCAGCGTTTTGTATTCTGCAGCGACCGGGAGCCAATGGAGGGAGCGGAGAAGGGGGAAACATGTGAGAATTTTAGCTGGTTGAAGACCAGGCGAGCTGCGGCATTTTGGATCAATTGGAGTGCGCATGCCGGTAGGCCAGTAAGGAGGGAACACGTCTTGTTGACGTAACTCGAGCCTGAAAGTCAGGGGCCCGTGAAAGTACAGTCGTCCTATCTGTGGTATCTTTATTCTAGGGACCAGAACACACTGGCAAGCTGTGGTCAGATGATTCATACTGACATGGGTTTTTTGTTTTTTGGACATGAATAAACACTGAGATTAGTTCATAACTGTGACTAAAATACAAGCTAAATTGTTTACACTCCCATTTGTCAAAGTGTTTGTTTTTATTGAGAAGGTAAACTGCAATAATCTCCCATACACTTTGATCAATCTTTTCAAATCACTGTTTGAAAAGCATACTGATGACCATTCTGTTAACAATGGATAGTGTGAGCTACTGTAAAAACGTTAGGAATTGTGTGTGCGTGTGTGAGTGCGTGTGCGCGCGCGCGTGCGTGCGTGTGTGCGCGCGCGTGCGTGCGTGTGCGTGAGCGCGTGCAGTCAGATTCCAGTCGTACAACAAACGATCCAAGTCAGTCAGGTTTCCAGCACAAAACCATCTGCCACTGTGCCGCATAAGCAGGATAGAGAAATGTCTGATGTTCCATCAATGCCACAAGCTGGAGAAACAGCCAGTGATCCAACCATTAGTGCTGCTGACACTTCATATCTCTGTCTCCCCCTACAGGTTCACCCTATTACTACAGCTCAGCCTCTCGTACAGCGCCCCCCTCCACGGCTGCTTATGACCACCTCTAGTTGCATTGATTGAATCATTGTTTCTCAATGACTGGTCCGGGGCACACCACCAGGGTCCCGACACCGAATGGAGCCTTACAGGACTGTAACACTGGATTTTTTGTTTTGTTTTGATTTTACTCTGAGAGTGCAACAGATGGAACCAAATGGACCTGTACGTAAGGTCCATTTGAATGAAGAAATGAAGAAAAGCTGTATACTTGAGATTTCTCTTGATTGGTTAACATCACACTAGGCTGTTAAAAAATGCTGTATACATTTTGAGTCTTGTTTCCAGTATATGTGTAAGGGTCCATTTGTGCACTCTCAGAGTTACAGACCCATGGTGGTCCATTTGGAATCCCTTGTGGTCCCCCAGATCTCCACGTTGAGCACCAGTGGACTGAAAGACTGATATGATATGGACCAAGAGTACATACTCATGAATATCATTGCAACTATCACTTCCAACTGTGGACCAAGGCATGAAAGTGGAGAATGGATGTCAATTGTACACTGCTAAGGAACTAGCTTATGGACCATCAAGTCAGATTTATATTTTGCAGTGTCACACATAGTGAACATTGCAGATCTACAAGCTCACAGTGCATTGCGAATCTGATGCGCTATTACGGTATGAGGTTGTAGATCAGTTCTTTCCGGCACATGACACCGTCATACGAAAAAGTATAAATCAGGCTTTTCGCCTAAGTCATGGCTAATTAATAAGTTATCTATTTGCCATTGATGATGCCATTTCCCATGGTAACTTTGACTCATGCACATTTACACAACTCCCAACTTAACTCTTCCCAGGAGCTGATTCCAAGGATTAATCTTGCAGTAGTACATGTTGTCATTATAGCTCCAATGCTGTTTTGCCAAAGAATTCCTTTCTGTCACGTCTGCAACACGACACTATGGTCCGATATCAACTGAAATAAGTGACTGGTGATATGCAATGTGTTTGTTTTATTGTACCATGTCTGTTTTTGTTTACAATACCTTTTTATAAGAGGTTCTGTCCCACCATCACATATCCTTTTGTTTTTTGTAATTTATGTCTGCTTGATAATTATGCTTGTTTTATATCATGGTGTAAATTCAGATGGCAGCGATGGACTTTGCTTTAACATTTTTAACTGATAACTGTAGTTTCATGTGACACAAATCAAATCAAACTTCAAAATTCCGTCCAAGACTAATGTATATGTTTGATAATATGTCTATTGTAAATAATGAACTATTATTGGGGATGTGATGCAATGTGGTTCCAAGAATAAGAAGGGTGGGTGTGGTGGGGTGGTGATTTATCTACTGAAAAACTATGCTTGAAACATGTTTCTTTGGCTTTGATGAAATTTGAAGTTTGTTGTCATGCTGATGTTTGGTAAGATCCGTGACTATTTTTTCTGACGCTGTTGTTAATATTATTAAATATGTAAATATGGAATTTCTAAGGAATTATTTTAATTAAAGCATGACACGTTATTCCTTTCATTTGTCTTTTTTATATGGCTGCATCAAAAATGTATAAATTGAGGGTAAATGTCCCGTACTGTTGAAACACTATTATTATTATTATTATTATTATTAATTTATTATTATTATTATTATTATTATTTCTTCACCAAAATAGTAGTAGTCATGGGGTCCACAACAAACCATGACAATACATATAACACATATATTATACATATAATACATTTGGCTGCATTTTAGCCGTCACCTGCAAGTATACCATAATGCTCAATATTTTCTGCAACTCCGCAATTTAAGAGGACGAAAGCAATGATCCTGAAAGCACGCGCATCTGTTTAATTTCGTCTTTTATTTTCTGCATCATGTAGTTTTATTTGCAATTATTTTGCCTCTCTTTGCGGCCTCATTATTATACGGCGTTAACGAGGCCACGGTTGGACGGTGCCATGGCCCCACCTGGAGCCAGCACCATAACAGCCAGGCGGGGCGTGATGGATAGGCTCAGCACTCTGTGACGGGCAGGGTACGAGCGGAACAGAATAAGCTTACTCAGCCCACCAGAAAGCGATAGAATATCAAAATCTATGTCTGGTTGTATTGAGAGCCTAAAAACACTTTAATTAGTTGCTTTTATTTGAGTTCCATTTGCCTAAAAGCTTTGGCTTACATGTGTTTTGTCCCCCACCCCCACACACACACACACATGTATACACATCTCCAATAATATGTTTTTAATTGAATTAAGCGATTTTAACATGTAAACATGAACAGAGAAAAACGGAGGGTGTCATTTGTTTTGTGGGCACACAGTGGGGGCATTGGCGATCCTTTCATTAATTTTCAGCCAGTCATGTTCTCTTTGCTTCATGGCCTAATTCACCACCAACGAAACCTTCAAACCTAATAAAACAAGTCTTACATCAAATGATATTAGGCTATTGTCTGTGAAAATGACTTGAACTACTCAATATCAATGATAAACTGGCACTGGCTATACATGGGATGCAGTTGATGCAGGCTATTCATCTCCTGATTAGGATTAATAGTGACATATTTCTATTTACAGTATACACAGCTTTTCTTTCCGGTGCCTTTGCCGGCCCTCTGCTTTTACCATCTTCCAGTGTTCACCTCCTTGCAACCCACTGTTCAAAAATGCATTTGAATTCACACAACTGTATGCATTGTGTGTGGTGTCCTGTAAACTTTTAACAATAGTTGCCTGCACCCTGTCCCTTTGTTGTTTGAGTGGAATGCCTCACTTCAAACTGCCCATCAACTGACTGAACACACTCATTTCTTTCCAGTCCCTTGCGCAGGCATGCAGAAACACACATCCATACATTCATATGTACGCATCCACAGGGGAGCTTTTAAGTAGATGTGCACTCTGTTTTAACTGAGGCTAAATGAGTGCCCATCCCCTCCCTAGCAGAGATATTCAAATTCCAGAGCTATGTACAGAGAGCCAGCTGATGTAATGCCAAAGAAATAATGACAGCAACTGTTAAACATTAACACAACCATGGAAAAAAAGAAACAGAAATATCACACATATCGCTGTCTCCCCATGTCTCTCTCTCTCTCTTTCTGTTTCCCACTGTCTCTGTCCGTTTTACTCTTGATCGCTCTCTCTCTCTCTCACGCATGCACACAAACACAGACCCACACACTCTCCTGTTCTCTCTCCTGTCTTCTCTCTCTTCCTCTAGCCTCTCTCTGTCTCTTTGTCTCTCTCTCTGTGTGTGTGTCTCTCTGTGTGTGTGTGTGTGTGTGTGTGTGTGTGTGTGTGTGTGTGTGTGTGTGTGTGTGTGTGTGTGTGTGTGTGTGTCTCTCTCTCTACCAAACTGTATTTCCTTGCTGTGGATGACTGTGGGCCTATTAGTGATGAGGTTTTGGGCCACAGTGCTTCTAGTAATGAGTCCAACAGCACAATACAAGCACCCGTCCGGAACAGCTGAGGAGAGACAAAAGCCAGCAGGCTGGATAGAGGAAAGAGGACGCAAGGTTACTACGTTTAGCACGTGTGTGTGTGTGTGTGTGTGTGTGTGTGTGTGTGTGTGTGTGTGTGTGTGTGTGTGTGTGTGTGTGTGTGTGTGTGTGCGCGCGTGCATGCACACATTGACTTGACACGGTGTGTTTGTCGATTCATGTACATGTCGCATATGTACTGGTGCATGAATGTGAGTGAATGAGCGCACACACGCATGTGTGCGTGCAGTTGTGTGTGGCTATGGTGTATAACTGTGTCTTTGAAAGAGGGTCATGTCTGCCAGAAGCATTATTACAGGGACAGATTCAGAGAGGGCTGGGGGCTAGGGGCCCCTGGAGAAATTGCTGCCAAAAAGGCAGTTGCGGAGTGTGTGGCAATCAACGGAATGACGGATCAGGGTTGTCCTGTGCCAGTCATCCGGAAACTTCACTAGTACTTATCTCCGAGCCTGAGACATTGTCCCGACCAGTGCAGACTGGCAAAGGTGGTGGTATGAGGGGGTCTGAAAGGCAAGCTCAGAATGCATGGCATCGCGACTTGTGAGTTTACTAAGCTGCTTCTTTTGTTATTTTTGAAAGATTTTGTAAGACTGGAAATATTGGACAATTTTGAAAGATTTCATCTACATGCCATGCCCATAATAGGGACAGTGGGACACCAATTGTGAATGGAAGCACTGCCCTGGCAGCCATGGTATTGTGGACCAGTAAAAAAAACAATACACTGTGACTGAACACAGCACCTTCATTAATTGATTTGAATGGTGCGATGTGGGTGACTGACTGATGTTTGGGCTTTTCTCCCCACATAAAACCCACCCGTCTCTTTGGGTTCCTCTCTGAATCTGAACAAATTGGAAACCATTCAGAATGAGCTCATTATACTGCTATGATGACATTATCGCAGCGATGCTCAGCAATAGTGTCCATGTCATTAATAGTGCATGGCACGGCGGCCATAGCCGAGTGGGTAGAGAGAGGCCGTCTGGGAACAGAAGGTCCCCGCTTTGCGCCTCGGCCCTGGTTTGTGTCAAAGTGTTGCTGAGCAAGACTCTTCACTCCTACCATAACTGCCCCCAGACTGCTGTGTTAATAGTGCTCACTGCTCTTATAAGTTAGGATGGTAAATGCAGAGGATGCAAATATACAATGACAAAAATTACTGCAAGGGAGTACGGACCCTATAATAACTGTACGGACCGTATTATGACTGTACTTTGGCCCCATACATTATATTATGTTTTCACTTTTCCATTTTTGGCGGCTTATAACCCAAACAACATACCATAAACATACTGCATCTTCTACTAGAAGAACAGTGGAAGAACTAGTGGATATCAACTGAAATATTGAAATCAAGACAATGAATCTTAAAACGCAACGGGCAGATAGAACATTACAGGGATCTTGACACCCACCTAAGTCTGGTTTATAGATGGTTGCGCAACGTTGCCCTGCACTGGAAATAGTCAATCAAGATTTTTGACCAAGTTTAAATCAGGAATTAACCATAATGGATCTGAAATAAATGTGAAACAGAGAATGTTTTGGTATAGAAACTGCAGGTGGGGGGAGACCAGCCTTAAGGGCAGGAAGTTAGTATTGACTAGAAGATATCAAGAGAAACGCACCTTTCAAAGCACACAACATCCGGATGTGCACGCGCACGCGCACACACACACACACACACACACACACACACACACACACACACACACACACACACACACACACACACACACACACACACACACACACACACACACACACACACACACACACACACACACACACACACACACACCTGGATAAAATCAGCCAGGTATCAGGTACTGCCCTGAGGGAATAGGTTGACCTCTGCGAGCTGGTGACTGCCTAGTCAAACACTCCATTGACAAAGAGGTCATTCACTATCACACCGACCCTTTGAAAGAATACTGCTTTATCTTCAAATTGCACAGTGTAGACTGAGGATTATTGTACATTTAGACCATAAAAGTTCAGTGCCATTAAATATAGAGATAAATAACAAATGTATTTGTTGAATGACAATTAACATTTAAAAGAGCAAAATTACAGACAAAATTCTAGGAGAAACCCATATGCCAATTTTGGGGTTTGTTTTCCTGTACAGCTTAATTACAAAAAGGTAAAAACATGACAGTCTGACCTTATACAGTAGTACATTTTGATGTACGCAGAAATTAATAATGGCTGTGTTAGATTTAGGTGCGCAAGCATTGACAGTAGTTTTTAAACTGTACAGGAAAGCATACAAAATCGGCCTGTAGGGTTTCATGGCCCGTCAAATAACTCAGTAGATTTAACCTATGTGGAATGCCTTCAAGGTCCAGTATCCTTATGTTTGTGTACAACTCCTGCATCTTAAAAGCCATTGAGTCCTTTCCTAGGTTGTATTGTTGAGGCCAGGAGAGTGTAGAAGAGCAGAGGGCAAAGTTAGGTCATGCGTTGAAATGCCCTTAAGCCAGTGACTATACCCTAACTCCTGCAACAAGAGGCTCCTTTGGTACAAAAGATAACATTTGCACAGGCCATGAAAGCATGGCTATGCAATCTAAAGAGTCATTCATGTTGTTACCGAGTCTGCTTGGGAAGTAAAATAAAAATGTGTTGGTTTAATGTCTGGCCTTTCAAAAACAACACCAGTGAATGTATTCTAGATGTCTCGTGTTTAGATGTCATTGCGACAGCTATAAGATGTATAATGAGGCACATGATAGTCGTTCAGTAGACTAATTGCTTGGAAGTAACATCAGTTCATTACAGTATAAGGACACACTTACTGTGCGTTATAATTTATTTTGTCCTACACTATGACAACACTGTTGAGAGTATCCCTCATACTTTTCTTTCCCTGTAACTGTATCTTATCTGCTGACTGTGCTGCCTTTGACGACTGAATTTCCCCCGCAGAATCTTTATCTTATCTTTCATTGAGAGCAACAGAGATTTGTAAAACGTCAGTTCCACCACGTAAAACATGTGATTAATTAATTATGTGAGGTTAAATATTTAGTTGTCAAGGACACCACGACACCACCAGTCCATGTGGCATACTGTAGATGATGTGTCAAAGGTTCTAGCATCAAAACCTACACATAACATACGTAACATACACAAAATGTGTATCATTTGAAAATGTTACACTTTGCACTCATCTCCTGCACATCACCACACATTAACTGACTCCAGTACCTCTTTGGTAGGGGGGAAGACAACAGCCTAGTTCGAGTGGTGTCCCCTGTGAGTAACAAGAGATTTTAAAAGACCTGCTTGCAAAGCAGATGTCGTCATCTCATCACCCAGATCACCCAGCTTGCAGACCAGGGGGCACAAGAGACCGGGAAGACACAAAACGTCCACAAAGCACCAGGGTCTGTCAGTGCTCCAGCTGAATGCAGGGGGTCTTACCATCGCCAAACCGCCCTGGGTTCCAACTCGCTGGGTCCACCGGTCCACCCACAGCACACAACATGGGCTGGCAACCTTTGTCAGGAACTAGAACTGCACTCTGTCGAGTGCCTGTGTTGCACACAAGTGTGCAAGCAGAGCGTGCAAGTACTGTCGACCGATACGAACTTTCAAATCTCAGACTCTCTGTAAAACATTGAAATTAAATACTAAAGTCGGGTTATAACCGTCTGTCAATGGTGACGTAATTACGATATGTTTCAATATTGGTTGGGTAACAGGTAACGTATGTATGTATGTATACATGTATCATGTATGTAAGTTGACAAGTTGTAAGTACTATACTGTGGTCGGCTGGATTTTTTTTTTGCGTATGCTTATGTAGGTATATATACTGATGTTGACGTAATTAAGATATGTTTCAATGTCGGGTTAGAACTGGCTGTCGATGGTGACGTAATTAAGATATGTTTCAATGTCGGGTTATAACTGGCTGTCGATGGTGATGTAATTAAGATATGTTTCAATGTCGGGTTATAACTGGCTGTCGATGGTGATGTAATTAAGATATGTTTCAATGTCGGGTTATAACTGGCTGTCGATCGTGACGTAATTAGGATATGTTTCAGTGTCTGGGTGAATTAAAGTTAATGTCTGTATATGTATACATGTATGTAAACTAGAACTGTAATGTCTGTATGTATACATGTATGTAAACTAGATTTCAACCCGGGTTATAACTGGCTTTTGATGGTGACATAATAAAGATAGGTTTCAATATTGGTTGGGTAACAGTGGTCGTGCTGGTACGAATGCACGTGTATGCTTGGTAGGTATTGATGGTGACATAATTAAGGTATCAATGCCGGGTTATAACTGGCTTTTGATGGTGACGTAATAAAGATTACAGATTACATACACTTACATGTATACATACAGACATTACCTTTAATTCACCCGACACTGAAACATATCCTAATTACGTCACCATCGACAGCCAGTTATAACCCGACATTGAAACATATCTTAATTACGTCACCATCAACATCAGTATATATACCTCCGAACATACGCACATAAAAAAGCCAGCCGACCACAATACTTGCGCGCTCTGCTTGCGCAAGTAATAACCTTAGGTGGACAGCAACTGGCCAATGTCCACGGGGCTCGAGTGGCTGTCCACTGAGGTCCAAGAGACATCGGATGTCAATGTTTACAAGCCCCCACCATCACTGCTGACCATGGCGTTTAACTGGCAACATACAGATTGGAGTTATAGCCAAACAACAGCTAATGGAGAGACACTAAGCCAGTGGGCCTCCAGTGCCAACGCACTGCTGCTTTTCGACACAAAAGAGGCCCCAAGCTTCTTCGCTGCCTGATGGAACACCTATAACAACCCAGACCTGGCCGTTGCAGTGTGCAGTTGCAGTTCTTGACAGGTTCCCCCACTCACACTATCGATCGTCCATCATAAAGGACCCATCCGTGGTGCCGCCGGTAGAAGAGAATCCTGTCAAGAGGTGGAACTTTCCAAAGGCCACATGGCAGTCATTTACGGAGAACCAGGGTCACCTGATGTGTACAATGAAAAACATCTTGCGAGGCTAGAACACAAATTACAGAGTGTAGCCTGAGCCTCCTCCGGCATGTCCACCAGCAGGCTAGCTCCCGGGAAGAAGTGAATGCGACGGCAATGGCACTTCTCAAGAAGCTGGACAGCACCCGAAAGGAAAGGTCGTTGAGTCAGTTGATTTTTTGAATCTATCATGGTTAAAATGAAGTTTGAAGCTAAATATGGGTTTGTATAGGGAGGGGGCGGGGCAGCAAAAATTAATATCAAATATCTAAATAGCCTACTGAATCAAGCACCTTAAAAACTGTCTGGGGTGTTCACATAAGCCTGAGTAGAAATTACCAAAAGTATTTTTAGTTGACAACAAAGCCGCATTGTGAGCTTTCCTCTATCAGGAGTTGGCTCTAAAGATTGATGAAAGGACTGCCTGAGTCTTGAACTTCAAAATTCTGCTATGAGAGGTACATAACTTACCACTGCAACACCGTGTTTTGTATTTTGGCCATTGTCTTACATACTTTTTAGTTAAGATTAAAGCCAGGCACAAACTTGGAAAAAACATCATTCATGGTTTTAAGCCAAAAATCATCTGCACCACGGCGGCAGAGGCATGGCAGATGTTGGTGACAAACTGGTAACCAAACTAGAATCAGGGCACCCTCTCAGACTTAATTGACCCACATACCGACGTTGACGTGCAAATGAACAAAAAAACGATATAATACACAAATAAACATTTTGAATTAGCAAAAATGAAATAAATAATAGATAAATAGGAAGTGTGTTCTCACGCCCAATACATGAGTTGGCAGCTCTACAAATAGGAATATTACTATTCCTTATTGTGACCACAGGTCGCATTTACTATGGAATCTAGCATTTCAGGTCAGTGTGTTGGTTGGTTGGTCACCCCAGGCAAGCCCCCAGGTCATCGTGACATCACGTGACATCAGCCCCCCCCCCCCCCCCATATATGGTGCACAGGTCATCCTTGCGTTTTTGTCACGTCACATCACTCACAATCCCCATACATGGGGAAAGCCCCCATGGATTGTGCCCAGGTCACATGACATCACTATGACATAGGTCTCGTGACATCACTATGACATCATCAGGGATGATGGTAAATCAGGGATCATATAGTAAATGCGACCTGCTGTCGCAATTAAGCCCATATATGGAGATCCCTGATGTAATCAATATTAGTATATGGTTATATGTCAGAACCTGAACCTGACATTCCATATGTTGATCCTTCCCCATCCATCCTTCCTTCCTCTTCGATGTCTCCCTTTTGACTGATACCTGTCCATTTAAACTCTAGACGGGCCTGCCACAAAGTTATTTGTGCAGCCGAGCCCGGCAGCCGGCAAAAACTCAACAGGCCCGAAAATTAAGGCCCGGCCCTACCTGGGCCCTCATCAAACCCTGTACACTCAAGACACTGCCACCGCTGCCACCCTTAGATCTCCATATATGGAGCTGACCTGTTCTGACATTCCATATGTTGATCTGACCTCATCAAACCCTGTAGACTCAAGACACGCTCCATATATGGCCAGTGCACGGGAGCTCGAGGTCGCTTCTTGCCCTCAGGCATCTTACTGGTATTATAAGGAGTATAGGGTCAGCAATGTGAAAAGTATAGGTAATTACTATAGGTGATGACACTATCTACTGCACATGCAAATTAGAAATATAGCAGGTTATTATACCTAACAGGTTATTAGATATATAAATATCCTATGATAATTAGTATGACCTTTTTTGCTAAAATATTCCTATTCAAGGTTGGAACGCATGTTGGAGACCTACCTCTCTGTGTTCATTGACACTGAGAAACAATGGGAGACTCTCCTGCAATGTCAAGGTGAAGAAGGGGACCAGAGTGAGACTACTAGTATAAACTACTAAAAGTCTCACAGAGTGATTTCAAGTGTCCTGGAGAGAGAAAAGGCTGTGTCGCAACATCGGCAGTCAAGAGCAAACCCATTGAAGAAGACATGAAGAGAAAAGAAGAGGGTGACCAAAGATTGAGGAACAAGCCAATGGGAGAGGGAGGGGGGGGGGGGAATGAAGAGTTAACATGGGAAAGAGAAACTGTAATAATTAGAGCACTGTATGTGGCGTGAGCAGCAGATGGAGAATGTCGATCTGTCAGGAGGGACATCGAGGGACAAACTGAGACTGAAAGAAATCCCCGGGTGAAATATTTGTGCTCGAGGGTGAATTTAACATCAGTTATACACACATTGGCAAGGTGTATGGTATGTAAGGTGTATGGCAAGGTGTATGCACATTGTAAGGGGCATATTTGGACAGATCTCTCGATTGGAGTTGCTTTGAGGGTTGCACATTGCTCAAAAACAACATTAAGTATTTGTATGTATGTATGACTCGCAGTGTGAAGCGGGGGGGGGGGGCAGCCGGGCAGGCTAGAATGACCTTCCATGTCAGAGGTCTCCTTTGGAGGCTGGATGGCTGACTGAAAGCAAAGCAAAAAGCAGTGCACTGGACGAGGCCCTAATGATCACAACTCAGGCTCTCGCCTTTTTAATTACTCAACCAGGCCTGACTGAGCAGCACAAAGCTCTCCAACCCCCAGAATGGAGTGGCAAGGATGAAAAAAATAAAAAGGCCAATTCCCTCAGACGGATGCCCTCTGAACCTTGCAGCCTAATGCAGGCCTCTCCACAGTCCCTGCTGCTGCGCGACCGCTGCATTGTGCTTGAAGAGGAGGAGAGAGTGCAAAACAAGGCTGCCACCGCCAGTGTCATGGTCCACGGGCCATGAGAAAAGCCCTCTGGTCAAGAGCTCTTCTATGACGCAAGCACCCCACTGTTCCCTCTGTCACTTAGATGAACATCATTTGACCAAATTATACACAAAATATGACAAAATCTCCAGCTGTCTCCATCTCCAACTACATTTTAGCCACAGGCCTGAGAACATTAGTTTAGCCAACATGTCTTTCAACTCACCTAGCTGCTTCTCCACCCAAGATGCTGTTAATATAGCCCAAGGCCCCTGTCAGTCATGTGGCCCATCAGTCACCCTTCATCTGGTGAATCTGACTTTATCTTAATGAGCTGTTGTTATTCCGATGAATGAATGAAGACTGCTTCCATTCAGAATACAACAAAACAAACATTGTCCCATTACCTCAGCAGTCACCACTTCTGAGCTGCTACTGAGCAGTCAGAGGTGGCCTGCATGCCCACAATGCAAAGTCCTGTTGATGGTTTTTACTGTGACTTTGAGGATCAAAGACATTTCCCCCTCATATTCTAATGACATCTCTTAGTGTTTAAAGCTGCAAACCAAAACCTTTTTAAGTCAATACAATAATAATTTAGTATGTTAATACAATATAACAAACACAATTGGTGGTTGAAGGTGCATGGGCTCCCTGCTCTTCTATTGAGACTATTTATTCCACTACAGGCTGACAAGTTTGCATGAAATTCAAAAGTAAATATTTCACCTTGCCAAATTATCTGTTAAAAATGCAAATCCGGGGTTAAATCATTTTTAACCCCGGCGTCCCTGTTTTGGGCAGATTTCAATTTTTATTTTCAAAATGATCAGATCTACAAGCTCACAACGCATCACGATGCCACACGTTTTTAGCTCATAATAGACTAGTCTTTCTTAATGTTTGAACAGGACTGAAGTGGTTAGGATAATTCACAAGGAGTGTATGGCCTCTTGTTCAGCACCTGATCCCGTGAAGACACACTGCTATACTCAGACAGAATGGTGTGACCTGGGGGTGCTACCCGCATTGTGGGCTCCCATTGTTACATCACATTCTTGCCTGTACTGCTGGACAGGGACACGGAGGAGGAATGAAGAGTGCATGTGTGTGGTGGGGGTGTTATTCCAGACATCCTGTTCTTATTGTCAACCACCCCAGGCTGACCACTGCTCAACATGTCAGGCTGAAAGAGAACAAAATGGGGGCCCAGATTCCGTTGTGCGCCACCGGGAGAGATCACACACAGAGAGTGTGGTCCTGGTTTGGACCATCTAACCACTGAGGCTTAGCATTTTACATCTACCAGGGCATGACTAATGAAGCATTCAAATAATTAGGTTTCATAGTGGAAGTTTATACAGACAGACAGACAGACAGACAGACAGTCAGACAGACAGACAGACATAAAGAAATGTCCAGCATTATTTGGAGAGAGAAGAAAGTAGAGATAATAATGCTACGTTTTATGTGGCTAGTGGTTTTGGCAATGATTAACAAAATTAATGATTAACTCTTATTGTACATACTTGACTCTATATATTAGCAATTTAATTAACCTACATTAATTCTAAATGCATGTAGCATAAATGATACCATAATATAATACATTGTATTAAATATAACATACAAATATTAAATGATACAATGAAGCTGAATCAAGATTTTATATAAAATTCTTCAATGAACAACGAAATTGACAATATTTCAAAGGTACCAGATTAGTAGTAGGCTGTCTGACACTTCAGACATATTTTGTACTACAGTGCCCTCTTGTGGTTGACATCTGTCAAAGCAAACAAAAATCAAGGTCGAGACAACAGTGCTGGGAGAAACACTGCAGCTCTATTGGTTACAATGACAACAGTGATATTATTATATTAAAACAAAGAAAGACTGCATGTGGCTTAGGTCACAGAACACAGAAAAACAACAACTTTAAAGCAACAACATTGTTTTTGTGAAAGTGCAAACTGCAAAAAATGCATAAAAGGTGACTCTTAAGAAACAAAAATAACACTAGACTTCCTGAGTCAGATTCTATTATGTTGGTTTGGTGATTGCTCCTCCTCTCAATGACTCCTCCTGATGTTCAATATCAATATAAAAATACAATTTCTAGGGCTGGGTATCATTTGGAAAATGCCGGTGATACCAATCGGAATATAATACCTTTGAAGTTGAAGTTATGACAATAGCATACCTTATTTGAATATAAACAATGTAACTGGAAGTGTTCATATTTGTAGCAATCCACTCGCTGAAACTGCAAAAAAATATTTAACACTTAATAAATTATTCATTCCAAAAGCAATTTAAACGTAAGCAGTCGAGCTAACAAAACAAACATCATAACAGAATAGAAATTCAGATTGTAAGCAAAGTATTTTAAATGTCTTAAAGACAGAAAGCACTTCAATGTTCAACTTATATTTTGTTCAATAACTAATGCCCAATAAAACTCACAGCATTCATACACAGCAGCTACGTTTGTTGCAGAGAACTGTCCAGAAATGCTGGTATAAAAGGTCAATCACGTCAGGTGTTGTGTGGCTATGAAAAGAATACATATCTTACATATGGTAAGATAGATTTACTGCAGGATTCATTTGAATGGCATGGTTATGCTGCTACTTGGTATCTTATTGATTCAATCCATTTTAAAAGAAAGATAGTACAGCGTACCGGTACCCAGCCCTAATATTCACAAGTGTCTACAGTACATACTGTACAGCAACATCATTCCCAAGGGCAACAGACGTGTCATCTTATAACAGTCATGTCACTGCCGTAAAACACCTCCTAGAGGATTTTATGACGCCGAGGAATAATGGTCTTGCGGTAAGTCCGTCGCTCAGAGATGTTGCGTTTGACTTTGACCAGAGGTGGTGGAGCCATCTCCAGGTCCAGAGAAGGGCTAGAGTGGGACTTCTTTAGTCCTACCTCCTCCTCCTCATCACCCATGAAGTCTTTACACAAGGCTTTGTCAAACAGAGTGAGTTCTTTGGTGCCAACCACGGCATCAGCTGCCATATTCAAACCCTTCCAGGCCTCCAACACACGAATGTAGACCTCATACCGACATATCTATAGTGTGAACAAGAGAAGGGATACATTATTGTAACCAGTCTGCCTGGTTCTTAGTTTACGTATATGATTCATGCCATGATGACTATGTTTATGTATTTGATGTATTACCATGTTTTTTGTTCTTGCTTACGTAAGTCGCTCCGGATTAAGAGCGTCTGCTAAATGCCTAAATTGTAAATTGTTAACCGCGAAACATTTAAAATGATATTTAAAAAGTAGCCAGTCTCCAAGCTCACAACTTCACAAGCATAAAGCATCAAGCTTACTAGTAGTTTGAGGAAGAATTTCTTTCCACCTTGGAAGATGTCCGCCTAATAACATGGCCAAACTTGGGACACCAGGGTTAGTGGTTAATATAATACCACTAGAACAGCTGCAGTGGTTGGTGGTGGTCTCCCATAGACGTAAATACATAGGCCACATTGGCCCTTGGGGCAGTACGTTGATACCACCACCTCCATATTAAGCAAGACAGCAACTCCACCGCAAGAAATACGCCTGAGTCATATATAAGTATCTGAGAATAAAACTATTTTATTTGTTTTATAATCACTAGATTCACTACTGTTATTATCGATTTGGTGTTGTCGACTACGAAACCTCACATTTTTATTCAACCAAATATGTTACAAATGTGTAACGACCCTAACGGCTTGAAAATACATGCATTCGGAGGCATGGCTTACTTTAACTAAAAGGGCAGCCCCATTGACGTATCACTCCAAGAGCAGCAGCCACCAATGTGGTATCTACTGTATGTGTAGACTAGATTGTTGTGTGCTGTATATATTTCTATGGACTCCTTACTATTCCATCGAGATATTTAGACCCCTGGTGTTGGGTACGACAATGACCTACTGGTTGACCAGTAGTACTGCCTGAAGTTTATAAGCACAATATTTCCCCATGGCAAGCAGGGAGTCCTAAAAAAATAACACCACACTTGTGTGAAGTGAGGGACGCTCTAATCATCATCATACATCACATTCCGTGCTCAGCCAAAAAAATCATCACAAATGTCATTCCGGCCAACTTTTATCGTCAATATGTACTTTGCTCAGCCAATCAAATCATCGCTATGGGGTGATCAGCCAATCGAATCATCGTGTTTGTGTTCACACAAACAGACATAGGAGGGGATAGCGCCCCTCCTATGCTCCTACGTAACATGGTGGAGCAAAGCAAAGCAAAGTTACTATATTTACCCAGGGTAACTGGACTAAGCATCAGATACTTGTTTACAGCCAGGCCCTGCTCATAGAACATTTCATGGTAGTGGTTCAATGCCTTGCTCAAGGGCACTTCAGCGGTGGTAATTTTAACGTGCCGGTCCGGGGATATGAACTGGCGACCTTCCGGTATCAAGACCGCTCCGCAAACCGTTCGGCCACCGCTGCCACAAGGAAATGGGCATGGCGTATTTGGGGAGTTCCGTAATGATCCAAGGAATCCAAGGGAAACATACTTTTGATTGTATGACTTATAGGACAAAACGTGAATCTAGTCTCAGCCACGCCTTCTGCAATTTAGGCATTTAGCAGATTCTCTTTTTCAGAGTGATTTTAAAGTGCAAAGTGCCAGGGATCTTTGTCAAACATCAAAGTCAGTGTCCAAGTAATTACAGTGTGTATGAAAAACAAATGCTACACTGGATAGCACATAGACAACAAACATGGCATTCATCTAAATAACTTAACTTCCATCTACGGTAAATAGTAAATGAGCATGAAGTGCAGATGCAAATTGAAGTGTTAGGACATAAGAGTTGGGGTTTCAGCTCTTAATTGCACAACATTGCTAGGAGAGATATCAAGCCACATATCAAAGTAAAAGTGTCATTTTTGGTATTGACATCGTTATGTCAGTGGCTTTTCAGACAACACGCTCATGTATGTACATACACACTGGCAGGCCAACTCTATTTCCACAACATTGTTCATATTCAGTTATTCACATGCACATTTACTTGAGAACACACACCCACCTCCACAGTATTTACATGTACACACAGTCTAACAACACTTATAGTACAGTACATAGGGCTGTCACGATTATGGAATTTTACTTGACAACGAATTGTCGCTCAAATAATTGCGATTATCTCTTTAATTGTGTTTCTGTTGCTAAACATTATGAATTAATAAAAAATACATTTCTGTTTCGCTTTCAGGCTTTGTAAACGAAAGGTGCACATGGCAGATATGACAAATAAATTACATAATTTAACTAGAATTGGGCTCGCAGAAAACCCGCAATGTGATGTAGAGTAGAAAATTCCCTGATCCAGTGATGATGGATGGTTAGGTATTCCAAGCTGATGTGTTTTTAAACATGTTATTATGCACTGTTTTATTGGTTTTACTCTTTTAATTGTTTTTTTCTTGTCCCCCCCCCTGGCCCCCACACATGTAAAGCGTATTTGAGTCTCATGAAAAGCGCTATATAAGTCCCAGATATTATTATTATTATTCACCTCTGCCACCCAGGAAGCGGCAGAGGTTTGAATACGTTGTTATGGGAACCACAGATAGCACCTCTATGTGAACCCATAGATCTGACCCTTCCTCATGCAAAGACTTTTACAAAATAAATATTTGTAAAGAAAAATACAAGCCTAAATGACAGCATAAAGCTGAACATTTCTAGCACAAAGTATGTGGAAGTAGTTAAGATGCTGTAGCAGCGAGCCCACAGTAACGTTATATTTTATATGAATAATGAAGTCGTCAAAACGCTAGTTGAGCTTGTAGATCGAACAGTTCCACTACTTTTGAAAATATTATATAACATAATGATTATTTATTTTCTACAAGGAAATGATTATTATGATTAACCAAAAAAAACTATTATTATCTCAAATAATTACGATTAGGCGATTACCATGTAAAAATCACACCTGTGTGAAGTGAGGGGCGCTCTTATCATCGTACATCATCATGATGTAAAATAGACACTATGCCTATTTGCTCAGACACGATATGATGTAAAATTCTCCTTTCATTGTCAATGTGAATGTTTGTGTAGGACGAAAATCTACACTAATAGCTGATAATAGGAGGGGCTAGCGCCCCACAAAAATGGTGACAGGCCTAACAATACCTCATGCTGCAGGTAGTCCTCTCTGACACGGTTTTCCTCCAGTTCTTTGGCTTTGGCCCGTCTTCCTTCTGGGAGGTTCTGGCGCAGGAACGTCAGATCATTCTGGAAGGACTCCAGCATTCCTGCATGAGACTGCAGCTGACGCTCCTGAGTGAAGATATCACACAACATAGAATCGTGTACGCCTTAATAGTCATGATGAATACTTTTACTGTTACAGTAAAGTAGTATATTGCCATGAATGAATGTCAACTGTCACATATGCATTAAATAAAATGTCGTTCTTTCCGTTCAAGCACACCCATTGCTTGTCATTTTTTGAATAGAATACATAAGATCTATGAAAAGTCAAGCAGCCTATTGCAAGAAATAAAGTTGCTCAGATCAGGGACAATTTGAAATGGATGGAATAGATTGTAACACAAGATGATAACGTATATGTTTACCAATTTAGTACGACATGAAGAAATGCAAAAAGGTTCAAACAAAGAAGAGAAAGTACCAATGTTTGTGCAGACTGTGAGGCAGGTAGGATGGGTCTACAGAACCTCCTCTGGGAGCCTACAGCAGCAGGGAAGGGAGGGGAGGAGTGGAGAGCCGACACCAAGTTCATACGGTTGATCCAAGAGCTCATCTCTGCTCTGGACCTGTGGAGGATTAGACAAGAAGAAATGGACCATGGCTACAACGCTGGCTGTTTAGTGACATTTTTACAGCATGGCTTCTAGGGGCAAAGACATTTAGAATAGTGTTTGTGTGTCTGTGGCTAATCTCGCAAACCAATAAAGAGATCAGCGGCAAATATCATGTACACTCTGTGCCAGTAGACCACGGAAGTATATTGGTGAATATATTTCACATTGTGAATATCTGACACATTTTGTGAATTCCTAATCTCAGATCCAATCCATGATCATCATCAATCATACATCATCCCCCCTTATTTGGGCAAGTTTGATATGATTGATATGACATAATCAACATCATGTCAGAGATCCACAGGGAAGCCACGCTTTTTTTTAAAGATCCCATCATGTTTAATATGAATTGACTCTGTATCATCGCTGATGTCACAATATTGCCGGTGTAAATACACAGCATGCAGACGCCCCTCCAGTCAGCAGTCTGCAAACGGAAGACATAATACACAGCAGACACTTACGAGGCTTGAAAGAGGAAGACCCTCCAGTCAGCAGTCTGCAAACGGAAGACATGTGGTTTCTTGGTGTAGTTGATCGCTCGCTCAGCCAGGGCATGATGCACGCTCACCACCTCCTCTGCGCTGTGGTACTCCTTCTTATACTCATCCTGACACACACACACACACACACACACACACACACACACACACACACACACACACACACACACACACACACACACACACACACACACACACACACACACACACACACACACACACACACACACACACACACACACACACACACACACACACACACACACACACACACACACACACACACACACACACACACACACACAAATCCGGAGTTTAAGCTAAAGAAACGCGTCACCAATTTTCAACCATATCTTCATATAATTAGTTTTCTTCACTAATAGATGTTACTATTTCTGTCTACTCGCTCTGGGTCTCAGGGGTGGGCTGAACTGGGTAGTTTGGAAATGTGTCTCCAAGCTAATGGAAAGTACAGGCTTTAGGTGTTTTCACACGGGAAGCAACTGAGGCACCTAGCAATTCATTTTCAATGCCCTCCCGCAGCAACAGTCGAACATGTGTTTTTCTATGTGACGCGTCGGGACGCGTCTATTCACATGAGGAGAGCAATGCGACCCTGTGGATCCAGCTGTATAGTGTCGCTCCCCGTGTGAAAAGTATTTTTTTTTATCTTCCTGGAAAGCACACTGAAATAGAAGACACTGTTAGTGCATCAATACAAAAATAAACAAGCTTGAAATCTTAGGCAATGTGTCACTCAGAATCACCTCTAACATAGAGAGTAACATGTCATTTGTTCGGCCTCCCGTTAATTCGACCATTACTAACCCTATAACTAACGCTAACCTAAACATAACCGCAAGCACAGGAGCAGCGCATGTTCGCCAAACTTAATGCATGTTCGCCAAACTAAATGCATGTTCGCCAACCTTCATGCATGTTCGCCAACCTTAATGCATGTTAGGATTAACGGGACTTCGGATCTATGGGCACGGCAGTCCCCACATAGAGCATGTAGGGTCCAGAATGGAGATGTGTTGTTGTTAAATATATATGTGTGCATATGTGCTGGCACATATGCATGGTGCTGTGTGCTGGCACACTACACTATGTCTTTCTTTTTATCATTCATTTCTTAAGAGCCTGCCCAGGGACTACATATGAAATTTAGCTTTGGCTAACTCTGGCCCATTTACATTGATGTGAAAACTGACATGTTGATTAATGAGCTTTGTCCCTGTCAAATAAATGAAATGAAATGAAATGAAATGAAATGAAATGAAATGAAATGAAATGAAATGAAATGAAATGAAATAAAATGAAATAAAATAAAATAAAATAAAATAAAATAAAAAAATAAATAAATAGTACCTTGTGCAAGTATGGAGATATGTTGTTAAATACCTTGTGCAAGTAGAGGACCATTCCCCTCAGCACCCCGTAGAAGGTTTTCCAGCTCCTCTTGCCCCAGGGAGCTGGCAGAAAGGTTAAATGATGGTTACTGTAAAATAGCTTTGGCAAATAGACAAAGTCTGCTGGCTACTGTGGCTAGTGGCTATACGTCTACATCCCTACACCAGCATGCCTGTTAAGAGCACGAGGACCAGACAGGATTGAAGTTTCACATTTTATTCAGGCTTTAACGGGTGATCGGAAACATGTTGGTGATGGTAATGGGGATTTAATATAATGCATCACAACTCGGCACATAGCCGTAGGGTGGGGTTCCCACAGTGCACTTCAACAGGCAAAAAAAAATCATGAAACAAAAACTTTGCAGATAGAAAGAGCTTTTCGTTCAGCTGCAATGTTGGTGAGTTTAACATTGTTTAATACAATCAGACAGGACTTTTCTGTTTGGATGAATGGGCTGTCAAGGCCAGAAAGTAGTTTTTTGCCACTCAGTGGGCGTTCCCGCATAACTTACAGGTACGATGATGTCACGCGCGCCAGGCCAGCGCGCATACCCTCTAGGTATGGGCACATCTAAGATTCCATGCGCGGCCAAAGGAAGCTGACTCCCGGGGTATCTTCCGGCTTTTTAGACAGCTGGTGGATGGAAATGAAGCTCCACCCACGCGGCAGATTGCCGTGTCGGCCAGATTCCCTGAAAAGCTTCCCCCAGCGGCATTCTGCCGCGTGGGTGGAGCTTCATTTCCATCCACCAGCTGTCTAAAAACTCGGAAATTATGTAAAACACAACTTCTTCTGTCCGCGCATGGAAGTTCAAGTGTGCCCAGGGTGTTTTGGAAACACATTGCAGACACGCCCACACATTCAAGGGTGTGACCCATTTTCATTCAGACTGAAAGGAATTTAGTCTGCATGACTATAGAATTAACATCTCAATCAACTTGCTCCACCTGTTTGAAAAGTATGGATTTTGGCCTTAAGTAGTATTACCCAGCCACCCCTATTTTGGGTATATCATTATAAGCAAAACATTTAATTTTCTTTTCTTTGTATATTCAAAGGGACTTTTTAAATACATTTTAATTTTAATTATAAAATAATAATAATAATAATAATATTTGCTATAATTGCAGATCTACAAGCTTGCCAAATACAGTGGCTAGGTATAGCTACAAAATATCTGTTTGAGTGTGTCACTCTTGTTTGTTTGATAATGCAGGGATTCTCAACGTTTTTGGCCGGGGAGCCCCGGAAATGCTTTGGCAATGTCTCGGGACCCCCGCCCCGCCCCCTCCCGACCCCCGATATAAATTGACTGCTACAATAACCTTAAACCATTTTGGGTGGGAACCCCTTTTGGTGTTTTAAGCATTGTTATAATTTAGCTATTAAAAATAGCAGATCTACAAGCTCATAGCGAGCCACCGAGTGGCGCGCTACGAGCTTGTAGGTCTGCTATTTTTGAAAAATTGTGAAAATAATTTTTTTTGAAAATAATTTGGGGACCCCCTAAAATAATTTGGCGACCCCCCCGAGGGGTCGCGACCCACGGGTTGAGAACCCCTGGTATAGACGACACCACTCACTGCGCTTGCCGTCGATGTCAGCGTGGGTCTTCCGCTGGAGGAAGCCTTGTTTGAACACCGTGGCTTTGCTGTCGTGAGGTACATCCTGGAAGGGGTTGCTCTTGCAGCGTACCGGTGCATCCTCTTTCGCATCGTCCTCCAACAACATAGAGCTCTTCAGTTCCTCCTCATCACTTCCAACGGCATGGGAGGACAGAGAGAATGACGTGCATGGCAGAGAAGTTAAGTTAAATGAGGAAGGGTTTCATAAGGAAGAGCATAGGGACAATCCCAGCGACAAATCAAGAGCTTTCCAATCAAACATGTCATATAGTAGTGGTTCCACTTACACAGCCCATTCCAAAGGCTCGTTCTTAATGGAGCTGTAGAGGTTCTGAAAGAAGAGGATAGATAAAAGACTGAATGAATAACCACATTCTTAATCACTATTCTGGGCATGTCATAATAGGTGAACATTCGGCAAACACAGGCGAACATTCTGTGAGAATAGCAGATCTAGTTGTATCTTGAAAAACATTTGAAAATAGTTCAACTAGCAGATCTACATCAACACGTTGTGATCTTGTAGATTGGCTATTTGAACTATTTTAAAATGCTTTTCAAAATAGTAAAAAATGACATAATTTAGGGATAAGGGGTAAGGGGTGGCACAAGATATAGTAGCACTTAGTGTAGAAGGGGAAAAGGGAGGGGATCAAGTACAGACCCCAGGGGTACCCCAGTGAATGAAGTATCGGCTTTAAGTGGTTAATAATTTAACCACATAAGACCTATTTTTCTTTTACTTCGGCTATTCGAAAATAGCATTGTGACACGTCACTTTCCTCAAACGAGCAGATTAAAAACATCACAATGATTACTCAAACATTATGAGGGTGTGGGAGTTACTTTCAGTAGTTCCTTGCTGAAGTTCTGGCCTTCATCCATCCCATTCAAGTTGGACACAAAGTCTGAAGTGGACATGGCCTTCCCCACATTCTACAAACAAAAATAAAAGGTGCATAACATGATGTAACACATGTATTATCTCAATGTTTTGATATAAATGTTTCAAGACTCACCTGTCCGTGCAAGTCACTGTTGAGAAGCATCAGGGCACATGTGAGAGTCAGCACCGTCTCTGAGAGGGAAAGCCCCACATGACGGTATTATTTACTATCTCTGAACAAGAATGCATAACAGTACAGGACTATGGCTGCAACTATCAATTATTTTTGCGATTGTCTTTAGAGCGTGTCGGGGGTCAAGTCCCAATCCCGACAAACTTTGCTGTGTGTCCTCCCCCCATCTCTCTCCCCTTTCCTGTCTACCTACTGTCAACTGTCAAATAAAGGCAAAAAAGCAACAAAAAAAATATCTATAATCAAGAGCCTCCTCCCCCCATACATTATTTCATATAACAAATTATGAAAATTCTATTGAGATTTTTTTAATCGACTAAATTGATTTGACTGATTAACCACTTAAGACTTATTTTAAACTTTGTCATATAACGGTGTACCACAAAATTAACAGATATACAAGCTCACAGTGTGACCATGATTGTGGATCTGTTTTTAAAAAAAAACAACCTAAAAATAAATAAAAATAGATTGTTTCTTTAGTTTAAAATCAATAATTTAGTATAATTAACAGTTCCACCCTTAGTCAGGACCAGAGCTCACCTGCATCAGACAAGGAGTGAGGGTTGCATTGATGGAAGCGGCAGGCGAAATGCTGCAGCACTCGCTCTCTCTCCTGGGTTTCCCCAATCAGAAGCACCACCTTCAGGAAAGACCTGAAACAAATAAGAACATGAAGAAATAATACAATAATTATTCCTTAATCTCCTCACAAGAGACAAGGGAATATGGGTGTTAGATGGCTTAACCCATTTAGGCCTGACATCGAAATTAATAAAATGTCTTCATGACAGTTTTCTGAAATATTCATGTTTCTATGTCAGTGGTGCTCAATATTTCATGTCAAGGACCCCAAACATTATATGTAATAGGCCGCCGATCCCCATCTGAAAATATGTAGTTCCAGGAAACCCCCCCAGTAGCAAAGATTTTAGTTAAAACGTTCACTCTGTAACAATATACTGTATATTCAAAGATTTGAGGCACATTTTCACGATTTTTCAAAAATAGCAGATCTACAAGCTCTGAGCTTGTAGATCTGCTATTTTTCAACAGCTAAAGTATAACATAATGCTTCAAACACCAAAAATGAATGGGTTAACCACAATACTCACCTCAGGGAGTTGTCTAGAGTCTGTCCAGTGAAATCAAAGAATTTGAGGTATTCCTCTCCCACTGCTCGACTGAAGTCGTTGCTACATAAAGAAACATACCATTCTGTGTTAAAAAAAGGTAGTAAAAGGGTGCACAAAGATGTAATTTGCACAAAGATGTAAGACGAACAAGTCCTTACTCTTTGTCCAAGTGTCGGACCACGTCTTTATGTTGAATCCTGTCCAGCCTGTAGAGCCTTTCAGCCAAGCAACAGGCCTTCTCCCGGTCCACCACTGTTTCATTCGCCAAGGTTCCAGGTGGGCCTCCATTTGACACCCCGGTCTGCATTGGTGCAACCTTTCTACAATCTGCCTGTATATTCTGAGGTGAGTTTTCAGTCTGCCTCTCTTGCTGTGTGAACTCAGTCCTGGCAACATACTCTGTGACTTCAGTGTCAGGAGATTTATGTTCTGCTTGGTTCGTCTCACCAGTTCGTCTGGTCTCAGCTTGCAGCCCTGGAGGTGTTGAAGGCGTTGGAGATGGGCTACTCGTTTGCAGAAACGGGTCACTCTGCTCAGACCCTTCCATCTGCACTGGCTGTCCTGTCACTGCAGTGTGTTGCATCAGAGCGATATGTTCTGACTGTTTAGACTGTTCTGGTTGGCCTTCCTTTTCTGGTTGTTGTGACTTTTCTGTCGACTCTTCCTTTTCTGGTTGTTCTGACTCTTCTGGCTGCTCTTCCTTTTCTGATTGTTGTGGCTGTTCTGTTGACTCTTCCTTTTCTAGTTGCTGTTCAGTCTGCTTGTCCTTTTCTGGTTGTTGTGGCTGTTCTGTCGACTCTTCCTTTTCTAGTTGCTGTTCAGTCTGCTTGTCCTTTTCTGGTTGTTGTGGCTGTTCTGTCGACTCTTCCTTTTCTAGTTGCTGTTCTGTCTGCTTGTCCTTTTCTGGTTGTTGTGGCTGTTCTTCCTTTTCTAGTTGTTCCAACTGTTCTTTCTTTTCCGGTTGTGGTGACTTTTCAGTCTGCTTTTCCGTTTTTGACTGTTCTCTCTGCTCTGTGTGTCGAGATTGGTCAAGACGTTCTGGCTCTGTTGATTCGCTCGAGTATTCCTTGGAATATTGTGTTTGGTTTAGTAACTCAAGCCAATTTGATGGCTGGATGGATGGTTCCGTGTTTTCTAGGTGCATGGGGTCAGAGTCTTGTATCTCTGCAGAATGTTCTGTTGTTTCTTCACAATGTTTTGTCTGCTCTGGTGGTTCTAAACAATATGGCTTGTCTGCCTGGTTATTCTGCTCTGGTTCCTCCTGACAGATTTCCACGAGGAGCCAGAGTTCTGGCTGTTGAAGGACCTCTGCTCTCTGTTCAGAATTTGACATCTGATTGACTACTTCACATGCTAGAGGCTCCACAACAGTCTCATCGGTGACATCTGTATTTTCACGAGTTTGAATGTTTTCTGACCGCCACCCTTCTGTCAACTTCTGAAACTCTTCCGAATGAATCGCTTGATCAGGCTTTAGGATTAGTCCAATATGGTTGCTGCAATCTCCAAGCGGCTCCCTAAAAATGGGTAAGAAATAATGTCTATTATTTATTTATATAACAACGCAAATTAATAACAGCCAATGGTACAACATGAAGTAAGTGCAGGGCAATCATGTTTGCCTCTTCCACCAACCTGCCCTTTTTAAATAAAGGCTTGTCACCATCATTGCTCTTACTGGTAGGTAATACTGCCGTTGTTATTCATACAGCTTAGGTTGAGTTTAAATTAAACACACACAGGGTGCGTGGCACTCAGTTTACACACACATTTGCACTCAAAGGACCAGAATGGAAATGACCTCTCAATCTTTGTGCTTTATCATTCCGATAGCTACAATTACATTATATGTTAATGTAAAATATATGCATCTCTGTCAATAAAAATGTCAATCAATGAAAATATTACTCACCTTTCACATGGACCATTTAGAACAACTGACACAGGTACTTCATTCTCTTCATGGCAGGGAATCTTTGCCACAGTCTCCTCATCTTCCCCGTTGTAAATGTCAGCCTCCACTCGTCCCAGATGCTGCTCTTCAGTCTTGAGACTCTTTACTGTAGCAGAGCGAGGCTCTTGCTCCAAGTCAGTCTGCCCAGTCAGCAGAATGTGAGGCCTTTCCTGTTCCTCTTCCAGTCTTGAGTCGACCACATTCTGCCTCTCCACCCCAGGCTCAGAGTCTACATTCCCCTCCTCTGTGATCAGCAATGTCCCTGCAGATTCAACAGCTTCATCTGTTACCGACTGTCCATCCTCTTCCTCTGTATCTGCCAGTGAGACTCCTGCAAGCCCATCTGGAAAAGGCAGACATTACTCGTGAGACATCAAATTAAGAAGAGAACTCAAATTAAAACATTACAATTCGTGAAACACAAATTCAAAATTCGTGAGTAGAAGTTTGCATCATTTTAAGTTGAACAATGCACTGAATTTCCATTTATATATTTCAATTTATAAAGTTTACACCTACCATCAGTATCGATACATTCTGGTAGCGTCCACACTGGATCTTCGTCTTCCTGTGTTGTTGGTTTTGTTTCTTCCTCCGTATTTAACATATCACATGGCTACAGATTGCAACATACAGGATGGAGTGTTAGGGAACTTGTGATTAACATTAGGTCATCATTAGACAACAGCTGTGATCTGAGTCTCGCCTGACCAATACATGCACCTGGAGAGTGGCGACGCCAACTCTGCAATAACTTAGAAATACAGTAGCTATATGGACAGCATGTCCAAATGCACATAGATCTGCTCTCACTCAGACAGGCTGCTGACACACACACACACACACACACACACACACACACACACACACACACACACACACACACACACACACACACACACACACACACACACACACACACACACACACACACACACACACACACACACACACACACACACACACACACACACACACACACACGACAATGACAATGACAATGACAAAAGAACAAAATAATGACATTTCTTTCTCTGTCTCCACATACCTGTGAAACACTTCCTTTCTCCTCTACAGTTGAGTTTAGAGGCTGTTGTTCCTCTAGCCCATCATCATTCTGTGTGTCCTCTGAGGTAAAGTCAGTGTCTATGTCCACAGAGTGAATTGACAGCGAATTTGTGAGAGAAGTAGCCAGCTCAGCCAAGCTGTTGTCAACTGTGGGGTAAGGGGTCTGAGAAGAGGGGTAAGCCGTCTCAGAAGAGGGGGCAGGCATGTCCCATTGCACCGTAGCAAAAGACAGAGCTACAGAAGGACAGGTCATGCTCATGGGGTATACTGGTAAAATGATTGGACCCCACTGGCTTTCTGCCTCCTCAGGATCATCCAGGCCTTCAGCAGGTGAAAGAGCATGGGGTTGTTCTTTGCTGTGCACCTTGTTCATCTCGACCTCTTCCCAGACAATGGCTTGCTTTTGCTCACTGAGCTGTGGATAGTCCACCGGTGGCCATGATTCTTTTTGAAAATGCCCATTGTCTGAATCGTACGGAATCGAGGAGAATGTGCCGTCTTCCTCCATTAGCTTCGTCTTCAGTCTGCCCTCGTGTCAGGATGTCAGGTTTTTGGTTGCGTGTGTAGCTGTGAATGCCCGACAGTTAAGAATTGTTTTCTGTTGTATGAGGGGTGGCCATCTTTTAACGATTTTATCCAAATGCTATCACATGCGACCCCTAAGTTGTGGCATGACATCCAATACAGCCCAAATGAATGAAAGATCTGTGAAGAAGAAAGGAAAACACATCAAAATCCAAAATAAATATTTATCTACATTCCAGCCTAAAACCACACATGTCCAAAACTAGACACGTGTTTGAGTTAGGTCGAGTATAACTAAACAAACTATGTGGTTTTGCCAAACTGGTTCTTTGTGAATACCTTTACCAATGTACCATTGCCACAGTTAGAAAGAACCTGTAGAATTAATCTACATGAGAGATACACAAATAGAATATACAGTAACTATTCACAATACTCACACTGAATTTAGCAGTTAGAGCAAATTACAATTAAGAAAGAAGACAAGAAACAAGCACAAAAATGCATCAAGTAAACAATTTAGTAAGAAACAGTTTTTAAACAATACAGAATATACTGTATATCCTAGGCTCACTCACCAGTTTTACAGTTTAATAAAATTCCACACAAGGAGTACTGTACCTATATTCTTTCACTTGTGACATTTAAGTGTGGCGGGAAGGATATAATGCAATGACTTTTACCAAAACGTTACAAAAGCACATCTGCACTTCCTGGAGACAGAAATCAAGCAAGCGGCGAAAAAGAATGAGAGAGAGAGAGAGAGAGAGAGAGAGAGAGAAAGAGAGAGAGAGAGAGAGAGAGAGAGAGAGAGAGAGAGAGAGAGAGAGAGAGAGAGAGAGAGAGAGACAGCGACAGAGACAGAGAGAGAGACAGAGACAGAGAAACACAGACTAAAAGCAGGTGTACACTAGCAAACATTGAGAACACAGAGCAAGAGTCAAAGGGTGGGGCTGAGGGGTTGCTTTTGGTAAGTGGTTTAACGGTCTGTGTCCAATGCTTATCTTAATACCACACTGCAAGTTGTGGTAATGGATAAAACCTGGAGAAAAATAATTATGACATTAAATGAAGTTATCTAAACCCACAGATGTCATCTAAACACACAGGGCAACAACATGACATCAGCTAACCGTGTAGTCAATGTTTGGTTTCTGTCTGGACTCTCAGAACTCCACTCTGCGATGTGGACAGCCATCAGTGAGTATAAAAATCACACCCGTGTGAACTGAGTGGTGTAAGGTTTTATATAGCATGATCAGCTGTGGTCTGACGTAATGAAATCACACCCGGATGTGATTTCACAACTGGCCTTTTTTGTGCAGAAAAAATGAGCATGGTTGCTACGGTCATCCAGTTCACCCGGGTGTGATTTAATTACGTCAGAAATTATTTTGAACATAGCAACCATGCTCATTTTTTTCTGCACACAAAAGCCAGTTGTAGGAGTGGTTTACACCACTCAAAAATGGTCACACACACAAAAAAAAGGTTTAGCACATGATGTGCCATGCAGGTTGTTTTCCTCCCCTCTTTCTTGGCCTCTTTGTCTATCTTCATTATTTTGTTGATGTCACACAACCAACATCCGACCACATTTCCTGTATGGGTGCCTGCTTCTTACTTCCTGTCAAGGTGCAACTAACTCTTAATGTCATACTGTAGTTCAATCTAGGGAAGTGGTTTTCAAACTGTATGTGTCCAAGGCACCGATGGACAGGTCCAAATCTCAAGGCCTGAAGTCCTAGTCTGACAACATCAATGAATGGACGAGCTATAGCTTCCAAACCCTGCTTCACACAGCAGAAGCCATGGGATGAGTAAATAAATAAAAAGGTCATAACCTTTTATAAAGTTGTATACGGTATATTGCTATAATGTGTGGTTGACACAGCATCCCATTCCCAAGACACACCTGGACAGCACACCATTTGTAAATCGCGGATTTGTGGATTGTATATTTATTAATTCACGCCTTAAAGGGTTCTATGTTGATCTATAACTTATATGCTCTGCTTCTGGGAGGTTTGTGATCTCAGACTCTGTCATGCTTACGCAGACAATCTGTAGTGTATCACAGGAGCAGAGTCACACACCGCCAAACTGAATGCAATATCATCGCAAAAAATGGTAAATGGTTCATCCTAAACTGAAGTGTCTCACTGAAAAGAGGGGAACTGTTATATTATATGAATTATGAACTTTGTCTGCTTGACCTAGTACATACAGTACATCAACTACTATAGACAGCCGACTGTGGGCAATGATACAAAGCAATGCATGTTCTATTCCCATTCAGACTGTCCTTGTCTCACATCTTCTGGTCACGTCATGTGTCCAATACTGTATATATATTCTCTACATCTGTAATAAACTTCGGAACCTGCCGTGTGATACTGCCTGCTGCCATCTTGTTCTGCGTGCACGTGGGTCGGCGACTCAACTGAAACGTCACTCACCACCAGATATATACTGGTATATAGTGTGTATCTGTCAAATATTTTGTTTTTGGTATAGCAGAGGTTTAGAGATAATCTTCAGTGGTGCCTAATGTTATCTTCTGCAAGCTTTTTAAAGTTTATACAAGGGTTCAGATATTCCTCTATAGTTAGATCTTACGTCATTTTCTTCACCTATAATAACATGCCCAAAATAGGGACACCAGGGTTAATGTAGTTAAATGGGTGCTTTTGTCAGACTAGAAATATGACAATGAAACAAGTATGGTATGGTTGCATGCAGCATGGCAGACTGAATCAGGCATCATTCTCTCCACACATCAAATCACAGGCTTGAGGAGATCCATATAATACGGATCATCACAGGCCTGAGGAGATCCATATAATACGGATCATCACAGGCCTGAGGAGATCCATATAATACGGATCATCACAGGCCTGAGGAGATCCATATAATACGGATCATCACAGGCCTGAGGAGATCCATATAATACGGATCATCACAGGCCTGAGGAGATCCATATAATACGGATCATCACAGGCCTGAGGAGATCCATATAATACGGATCATCACAGGCCTGAGGAGATCCATATAATACGGATCATCACAGGCCTGAGGAGATCCATATAATACGGATCATCACAGGCCTGAGGAGATCCATATAATACGGATCATCACAGGCCTGAGGAGATCCATATAATACGGATCATGGACGAACGCATAGAACAACAAATAAAGATACCTAATGTCAAAAGATTAAGTTGGTGAACAATATACATAATGGGGAAAAAAAGATCAGCATGATCAAACTTCAAAGAACAACATGGTTTTAGAAGTAAAGTAAGAGTCAGGCTTTTGAGGACTGAAGTCTGACTTACCCTCTCTAGGCTCCTGAAAAACACATCATCATAATCAGACAGTGTGTGAGACTGTAAGTAAGTCAAGCCTTGTGGGAGGGAAAGTCTCAGCACTAGGCTTGTGTTGTACTGTAGCTCTGTCATAGTGCTGATCTTCAGAGACAGTGCGCACGCGCACGCGCGCGCGCATGCGTGCACACACACACACACACACACACACACACACACACACACACACACACACAGTCAAAGAGTTATCCCTCAGAGCTGCTTGTCTCAGTAGATACTAAATATCTATTATGAGTCTTTTGCCTGAGGTGTCACAACTAAACACATGCAAGTCACAAGCCCCGGACCTGATGTGGTCCCCTCCTCTTCCTCCTCCTCTGTCCTACCTCTCCTCTCTGGATAGATCGGGATCAGACTTCCGCCTCCGCTTGCTGTTTCCAACACGGACACGCTTGAGGAAGACCGAGAAGACGGGAGGAGGGGTAGAGGTAGACAGGCAAGCTGCAAGAGGCAAACAAAAAGGAGGACATGGGACTGTGTGATTGGCAGTCAGCAGCTCAGGAGCTCATAGACACCTGAGAGGCCTGGCTGGGGCCTCCGCCCACCGCACGCCTTGAAGGCACGCACATGGGGGGGGAACACACACACACACACACACACACACTACACACACACAGGGGAGTGGCCTTTCTTCATTCCTGCAGCTGAAAGATGTGTTGTGTGTAGATGAAAGACATACTAGGCAAGTTATATAAGCCAACAAGCCTTGGACCCAGTCTGACAGAGATGACAGGACAATGACATCACCAGCTAGATTCACTGGTGTCACCTGCTGCTTACTGTAAATCGCTCTGGATTAAGAGCATCTGCTAAATCAATGCCTAAATTGTAAATTGTACTAGTGTGCTAGTAGGTAAAACTGACACATTCATGATTCAATCACATTTGAGCTGCCATAAAGCAATTCTCTGGCTGGGCCTGAAAGCTTATTTTTTATTTTAAAAACAAACTATATCCATAATCCATATATATGGTTACGACTCGAGTGTAAACAATGCTTTATTTACCTCAGATTTCCGTGAGCAGCTGCACTTTCTTTAGCTTTCCCACCAAGCACTTCGGTTTTGGGGTTTTGACTTTTTGTGAATTTATCAGTAACTGCTCCTGAACAGCAGAGGGCAGTAAAGACGTCGGTGTGGTGCAGATAGAAGCAACAACAAAACAAACGTCAGACGTCAGTCTGTAGTCCTGTCGTCACTTGCATGCGACCCGTCTGTGCTTTTGTTTGTTCCGCACACGCACACACCCACTCCGACAAGATAGATAGATGGTCCTCTTTTTTAATTACTGCAATTTTTTAAACCATAGCATAGTTTGATTTAACGTTTTAAGCGTCCCGGCCGCTGGTTTGGTTGGTCAAAGCATCATCATGGCCGTCTCGAACGACCTGAGACTGTTCCTGGAGTCGTCGTTAAATGAGATCTTCAAAGCCACTGTAAGTGACATACTGGATTCAGTGGACAGGACTTTGTGCGAGTATCAAGGAAAACTACACAGGATGGAGGCTGAAAACGAAGACCTCAGGCGGATGATCTACGCACAGACCAGCACGGAGTCTTCAGCCAGAGGTACGGTGGTCTCTGGTCACTGGTGAATGAAAATGAAATAGTATTTGTTATGTTTTAAGTTGTGTGTGTAAAATGCTAACAGGCTGGCCTAGCGTCACGCTGTCACTGACCTTTTGTTCAGAGTCAGCCTGTGGCTATTTGATCTGACCATTATAATCTGTACTTGATTCAGAATGTTGATGAAGCTGCAATCCGGAATTTACTGAGACTGGTCACTTACTATGTTATATGTCAATAGATGTTTATAACCCAGGAGTAAGAATTGATTGATTTATTAACAGTTTGCAGAATTACAGTACATTTCAAGTACAACTCAATACAAAAACTGTTAACTGTTAACCATAAAGCATTGTACTTGTTTACAATAGGGCCCACCATTTTCAATTCATCAAAACATTGAGAGACCTACGGATATACTGCAACACTTACTGTATTATGTAAATCTATGTTTATAACCCAGGAGTAAGAAACTGCAACCTTCAAGCACCTTAAGCCAGTGTTTCTCAAAGTGGGGTCCGGAGACCCCGAAGTGTCCTTGAGGGAATTCCACTGGGTCCCCCAGCGAAATTAGTTAGTATAGCAAAAGTACTAGTTTAATCAGCAGAAATTTGAACATAGCCTAATTACAAGCTCACTGGGAGCTTTTAGATCTCCTATTTTCAAACATTTTTACAACACAATCTTGTATGGAGGTCCTTGGAACAACATATTTTCAGATGGGGGGTCCACGGACAAATGCATATAATGGGGGTTGCTCTTGGCCTGAAAAGGTTTGAGAACCAATGCCTTAAGTGCTAGGTGTGTGTGTGTGTGTGTGTGTGTGTGTGTGTGTGTGTGTGTGTGTGTGTGTGTGTGTGTGTGTGTGTGTGTGTGTGTGTGTGTGTGTGTGTGTGTGTGTGTGTGTGTGTGTGTGTGTGTGTGTGTGTGTGTGTGCGCGCCACTGTGTATAATAATTATAGAATTTGGAAATCATTCACAGTATTCAGTTGGGTTGTTGTAGTGTCAAACTACTACTATTTTGTTTATAATTTTTGGGACCTTGATTTCTTTTCACAGACACGAGTGACCAGGACACGGCACTAAAGTACGAACCTCTGGAATGGAATGTGTCTAGCTTCACGTCTGCTCAGGGTATGTTCAAAATGTCCATCTGCAGCAGTGACAAGAAGAGCTCCAGGAGAAAGAATAAAGACAGGCTGAGGGAGAACAGAACGCCATCTGCCTCTTTTTCACTACCAGCCTCCCAAATGGTTGAAGAACCCTGCTGCGTGACTACGTCCGATGCAGGTGTGCCTGACTCGTCTTTAATATCAATAAAAAACGAACCTGCCCTGGTTGACCGCGGCTGTGCTATTGATCTCTCCAAGCCTCCATCTCTCCTCGTTCCAGTTCCTAGGCCAATTAAGGCAGAGACTAGCCCCCCTTCTATCAGTTATGAGAGCCAAGATGTGTATGTGCCTCTGGAGCCATCTCTGGGTCCTGATCAAGACTCGACAGGTGGTGACAGCGAGGTCAAAGTCACTGTTGTTTCCGACAGATTCTTGGAGGTGTGCGAGGATGAGGATGCAGCTTTTGTGAAGTCCGAGGAGGAACCTGACGAGAATTTACAATATAGTCATGATGCAGAGGGGTTCTCTGAGGCAGGGTTACCTCCTACTGAGCATTTACTGAGCTATTACCCTGAGCCAGAATTGGACGCTGCTGATACAAGTGCAAAGGAATTCACACCAGACATGAAGCAGGTGCAAAAGGAACATATCCCTGAAACAACAGATTTTTTAGAGAACCGCGACAACTTTCTGCGTTGTCCTGTGTGTCCCAAAACCTTTAGTCGAGCAACCTCCCTCAACATCCACATTAAGACCCACAGTGGTGAGAAAGCGCACAGCTGCGGTTATTGTGGCAAACGTTTTGGGCGGGCTGACCTCCTGAAGTCACACAAGCGCACCCATACCGGCGAGAGGCCCTACTGCTGCAACATCTGCAGTAAGAACTATGCCCACCCCAGTCAGCTCAGGATACACAAACGCGTTCACACTGGAGAGCGACCTTACTCGTGTCCTTACTGCGGGAAGCGCTTTAACGAGCACAACCAGCTCAAAGTCCACCTACGAACCCACACAGGAGAGAGGCCTTACAGTTGCAACGAGTGTGGTAAAACCTTCAGTAATGCAGGCAACCTGCGCATTCATGAACGGATCCACACAGGAGAGAAGCCATACTGCTGTGCTCAGTGTGGGAAACGATTCAACGGTCTGGGTGATCTGAAAACGCATTACAGGATTCACACGGGCGAAAGGCCCTATAGCTGTGAGCTGTGTAAGAAGACCTTCAGCCAGGCTGGCCACCTCACAATACACATGCGAATGCACACTGGAGAGAGGCCATACAGTTGCACTGAATGCGGGAAGAAGTTCACAGTCGCGAGCAGCCTCAAACTGCACCTGAGGACTCACACGGGGGAGAAGGAGTACATCTGCTCATACTGTAGCAAGAGTTTCAGCAGGTCTGGCCACCTGAAGAGACACGAACTGGTCCACACCAAAGAAAAGGTCTTCCTCTGCAGCCAGTGTGGCAAGACCTACACTGATCAGTCCTCCCTTAAAAAGCACCTAAAGATGCATGCAGCCCGGGAGATGAAGGCTCAAATGGAGGGAAGCACCAGCACAGCTGAGGTAAACTGTGATGCTGCCCAGTTGACCGATGCTGACCTGTCTTCAGCTGTTTAACCACCTAAGCCCTATATATACATATATATATATATACTGTATATATATATATAATATATATATATATATATATTATATACATACACACACTTCATTGTACGACAACTGGTGAAAATAGCCGATCTACAAGCTCACAACGCGCTGCGTTGCAACACGTAAGCTTGGAGATTGGTTATTTTCAATGAATGGTCAATATTATGATATGCCCAGAATAAGGATGCTAGCAGGGTTCATGTGGTTAATAAATGTGACCAAATCCTTGAAGGTGATTAAGCTAAAGGCTTAGAACAGATCGTGCTGTATATGATTTGTGTTACAGTGCAATATGCTGTCGTCTAATCTTTGCTGTGATTCAGTAGGCCTACAATATTTAGCAATACGGTATTATTAATGATTAAATTAATTATCACTGATGATTAAAATTGTTATTCTCCTTGTAGTCTGCAGGCAAGCCCTCAACATAATGTTACCAAAGTCTCTTAAACATGAAATATTTTGGAAATGATATGGGAAAAGAAAATGCTTGAATGGATTTTTATTTAAATGAAGGTGCTTTTATACTCATTAACACTACTAGGTGGCAACAGGTAGACCATTGTGCAACATGTTGATTCTACAAGCAAATCATTAATATTGTGCTGTATATAGCTTTAAGTATATGGTCAGTATTCTGCTCATATTGAACTGACAAGAATGTATTTGTATAGGCCTAATGCTAGAGTATGAGACACAGATGTTTTAATACAAATAGAACTGCGTTCAACAATATTCCTACTCAATAACTGTTTTACAAGCCATACTGATTTTAAAGATGAATGTTATGATCTTAGAACATTTGTTATAGGTTGAACAGTGTACCACCAGGAATCATGTCTATTACCACTAAGTATGTACAAGTCGGGGTGCAAGTAAGAGTGATGTAAAATATGTGTATGATGATAGGGCTACTGTAAGTGTTGTTGCAGCTGAATAATATGCCTACATAACAAGGTATTTTGAAATGGCTATTTGTTACTGGAAATTCAATGTGGAGTTTTTCTTTTGTGTGCTTCATGTCTAAATTAAAAAAAGATAATGCAAATTTTCCCATACTTTTATTTGCTGCTTATATTTAACACATCTAATAAATTAAGGCAATTTTATAATTTAAAAAGACCACAACAACATTACAACACAAACAGTAGAAGTCCACAATGACATTGTATTGCTGTTAACATATTTTGTGCAGACGAGCTAATGCCACACATAACATTAGTTATATTCAGAATAACACATTTGTGTCCTTTTAACAAACATTGTGAAAACAACATATACATGTAGGTCATTGTTCGTACAGTAGCAAATACAAATGTACCTCCTGACGTTAACCTGGGTTACTCTGGCAACACAGGCCAGAGCTCAATGTCTTCTCTTTGGACAGATAAAGCACAGGTTGGATGCTACTGCTGAAGTCCATCAAGCCAAATGCAATATAGTGAATATAGCAGTGGAACATATCAGGTGAAAAATATTGCTTGAAAGGGAATAGTGCTACAGGTGGAAAGTAGTTAAAGACTATGATGGCCAATATGATTAGGACCATCTTGAAGGCTCTCTTTTTGACGGGGTGCATCTCGTCCCGCCCGGGCCCCGACTTCTTGAGTGCCCAGAGGATCGCAATGTTACAGAACACCATGAAGGCGAACGCTGCAAGGATCAGGACGGTGAAGGCCATGTCGAACTTGACAATAGTTCCCACACACTTGCAGACAGAGTAGGCCAGTGTGACGAGCCATACTACCGTGACCAAGGCGGCCCTGTGGTGGCGGTCCTTCAGTTCTGTGAAGGTGATGGGGTGGAGCACGGCCATGTAGCGGTCCAGGCAGATGCACGACAGAAAGAACGGAGAAGAGTCTTTGACGCCGTAGATGAAGCGCAGTACGTACCAGCCTGGTACGTACCAGGTGCTGCTGGTTGTCAGATAGACCAGGTTGGCGATCTCCAGAGGAATGGTGAGGCAGAAGAAGATGTCCAACACCGCCAGGTGGAGTATGAAAATGTCAGAGGTGGACGAGTCCCCTTTGTTCTTGTGAATGAGCCATAGCACCATTATGTTTGCTGGAATGCCTAGTAACATGTTAACGAGCTGCAAGCTCAGGTACCAGATTAAGACGGCTGGCATGTGTGCGCAACCCTCGTACACCGTCTTCTCTCCATCACTATAATTGATGGGTCTTAGGGAGATGAGCAGCAACGAGGAGTTGAAGTAAAACACCTCCATGATGGCTGGATTGGTGTGGTCTCGCAGGAGGATAACAGCCGGATAACCAATAGTGATCCACCTGGGCAAAGAATAAAATGGTAACGTCAGTATTTACAGTACATTTCAGCATGAGAGAGAGAGATAATTGGAGTCTGAAGGACTGTTTACTTTTCTTATCAGACTGTGTTCCTAGCATACACATCCATGTGCACTTCCCGTAAAGCTGTCTATTATTTGTATATATCCTAATGGAAGATTAATATACCCCCAACTGTTGCACATCACTGAAAGCCAAGGTGCCTCTGCTCTCGAAGTAACCCCTTTTGTAATTCACGCTGAACACATTCAGAACATATTGCAGGTATGTTCTAACTTCTAAATATATATTCCTCATGGAAGCACGCATTAACTCTGTATCGAAAGATGATATGCATGTACAGCCTAACTAGAGAACCACAGTTTGCTTCGGGTTACAGTATCTCATTAACTTACTGGTGGTAAAACATTAACACTCTGTTTAGCACATAGCAATAAAATTCATGTTTACACTTATATGTACTGTATTATGGCTGTTAAGTGGAACAATCCAAAAGTAGAGAATATAATGTCTATTATATGTACAGTATGTGTTTAAATGAAATGCCGGATGGCATTTGGCTATGCAAATAAAGAGACACCTACCTGTTCAGTAGAAAAACGTAGCACAATGAATTCAGTGGTTGGTGTCCCCACTCCCTACTTCATCATTGTGTCTGTCACTGTATAAGCAAAAACTGAGCCCTCAACTCAAAATGAGATGTAAAAAAACACCCCTTAACTCGTGACCCAAGACAAGAGATCCTCCTTCCATCCAATCAGTGTTGAGAGAAGGGTGTGGAACCTGGAAGTTCTCCCTCTGGATGTCATGATGTCTTGTTTGGCCCCCACCTGTAGGCGAATACAGTCATTTTCCACAGCTTTAATAGATTGTCAAAATGATATACTATATTAATTGTACAAGTACCGTGACTTACAATTAGGCCATTCATGACATTTATAAATGTACACTGAAATCAAATTTGGTTTGATGAGTTTGATTAGTTTGTTTAAAGATGTACAGTAGCAAGCTTGCCATCGTCTGTTCACACCGATTGACAATGATGCAACAGGCCATTGGTGCCTGACGGAAATTTGGTGGTAAACAACTGATGCAACAGTCCAGAAGAACCACTTTTGAAATTCATTGTAATAATGTGTAATCTGTTACATGACTCTGACATGATCTTGAGTTGTGATGCCTGTCGGTTGATACAGAATGTGACACTTGTCACAGCCAGCTACCTTTCCTATGCAAAGAGACAAGGTATGTCCAAACCTGATATGTCCAGTGCTTCATTAGCCCCTCAAACAAACAATATTTTTCACAGGAACGGCGTCATCAGGCTTTACAGTAGGTTGAATCTATGTACCTGGCATTGGCATGCCATCTTGTTAATCCATTGAGACCTGGAACGCATCCATGTCACGTTAGCGTTTAACCACATTAACCATTAAACTTTGTTTACATTTGTGTAAACAAATAAGGTGTGTCCTGACTCCTTTTCATTGGCATATGTTCTCGTTGCATTGTTTGTTCAGGTCATTTGATTACTAGATTGTACTGTATACTTAGAAACAACAACATGTCCTTTGCTTCTCTCCACAGGTTCCAGGACAGCATCTTTCATTGTTCAACACACTCATGGTAGTGAACAAACGTAACTTGGTAATTGTGGTTAGATCGTAGCCCGGCATACCTTTAAATCTGAAACATGAACCACTAACATACCAAATAAATTCCAATTAAATTTAAGTTAAAGATAATATACATTGCTAATCTGGGGGAATTGAGCTGGCTGATGTGATGAGAAGACTGCTTGCTCAAACTGAATGCAAGTAATTATTCAACTCATGTTAATCAATATGATTAAAATCATGAAAACTACTCTTGCAGAATGAATTAGTAAGGTATACACTGAACAAAGATATAGTTAAATGTTGGGATTTTTTCAAACGAATATTGGTATTCTGTAATAAAACATGTTTAAGTCCGTAATTGCCAAGACTCTAGACTAGGCCATTTCATTGCACTAATTGTCCGGGCAGGGTTTTCTATGAGCACTGCATGCCAAGCATGATTGCATTTCTTGTTAAACTATTCCTGATGTAATCCCTTCTGAGGGTGTAGAGTAAATCTGCTAGATAAATTACATCATACTATCCAGCCTATCAAGGGGTATTTCATATCTGGTCTCCACTGGCTATAACATCATAGTTGAATCAGGCATGAAGTACTGTTTTGGAAATTCAGTTATCGTTTTCTTCACTGTCAATTTACATGAACACAGAACGCTGAACCATCTCCAGACAACCAGTAAACTTGGTTTGTGCTGCTTCCATGCTCACTGTATGACATTTAACCTTTGATTAACTTTGGCGTCCCTATTTTGGGCATGCCATTACATGTAAAATGTTTTCAGATTTATAATTATTTTATGTAATTTGATTAAGTGGTTAATAAGAGTTGTTCAAGCAGTAATTATCAATACAAAATGGAAGGGCCAATGGACAACTAGATGTGTGAGGCAGTCATACAAAGCTCCCTTTTACAATAATTGATGGGATTAGTGGATTGTGTCTGTTAAAATCTACTTGACAGAAAATCTTAACAACGTGCATAGTTTAACAATGACAGAGCAGATTAGCAGTACATACATATTAGCTGTAATAATTGATTATGCTATCAGTAACACTTCGTATGATTGGGAACATTGTGTACATTTTTAGAAACTGTTTAATTACTGAACCAAACACTGTATGGATATCATTTTTAAAAATGCCATTATATAGTTGTAGACTTTCAATAGTTACTGTAAGTGATTTTCTTTTAATGACGTTCTATATCAGCTCTATATCCTATCAAGCTGTAGAATGTTAAATTACAGGGGTCTTATATCAGCTCTATATCCTATCAAGCTGTAGAATGTTCAATAACAGGGGTCTTATATCAGCTCTATATCCTATCATGCTGTAGAATGTTCAATAACAGGGGTCTTATATCAGCTCTATATCCTATCGATCTGTGAGTGTTCAATAACAGGGGTCTTACTATCTCTTCAGCTCTTTGGTAAACAAAATAAAATTTCTGGTCGGATTACTAATTTCATCCAATCAAGCGAGAGAACTGATACAGGATACACAAGTGAAATTGGAAGTGATGAAACCAAACTAATGGAAATGGAACACTATCAAACTGAACTGTATAGCTTTTACCTGTAGCTATACAGTACACTGGCAGGGGCAACTGGGTTGAGTCGAGTTTGAGAATTTTATGATGTTGGATATGGATATTTATGTACAATAAATTATAATACAAGAAACTCAAACAAAAGGCATTGAACGCCAACCTACATGGCATCAAGATCACGGTCAAAAACTCTTTGGGTTTTCCCCTTGCACACCTGGGTCACATAACCCACAGCCAGGTATAAGTAAGTACCTACCCCCTGTGGTGGTTGCCATGGTGAGCAATAATACCTTTGCACCATGAGGTATATTAGGGCCACCCACTGTGATTAGAATGACATCAAAGTCATTATCATCAAGGCCAAACAATCAATTTAAATAAAAACAAAACAAAATAAACAAAGGCATTTTGGCTCTAACAATAACTTTGTCAATCTTTGTGGGGTTCTCTCTCCTGATTGGATTAAATTTGTCTCACCGTCCTGAACACATTTTCTGTTTATTAAAACGCGGGAGAAATGGGGAGACCCGTTGCTGAACAAAGACTCTATAGCAATGATTACATATCAGAATATAAAGCGTTAACCTTTTATTTTATTTTATTATTTTTTTATTATATATATATATATATATATATATATATATATATATATTATTTTTTTTACCAAAAAGTATCACTTACAGCACTTTCACAACATAAAAATAATAAGTGAGTTACAACATGGGTTTGATACAACCAATTTAGCACCATTTAATGTTTAATATTTTACAAGTCATTCGAAGCCGACTCATAATAGGGACAGACACTAGAAAGGAAATGGTTGCATTCACCAATAATGTATTATGAGCAGCAAGAGAATCACATAACAAAGTAAACAAGACTACTTTATGTGCAGACGTCCTAGAAGTAGGTTACAGTGAGTTACACATTGTCTAATACCACCCTCTCTAACTGAACTCTCCTCTTGTAAACACATGGAGAAATGTCTAAATAAAATGTTTTTACAGTGTGATCATAGAAACATTTGATCGCTAGTTCCTGCTGCTGGTTTAAGGGGACCTTTCTGAGTGTATCTGTGCTAACACTTAATCCCCAAGTTACACAAACAGAAATCTCTTCTGTGTTTCAAATATTCAAACTGAAAAACATGAGTCATTCTAAATGTATTTAACCATGACTTTTAGAAAGAATAAAAACTCCACTGTATAGACACACAGGGGATCTGGCACTAGATAGCCAATCTCGTTAAAAAAATATTTATTTTGGTTATGACACCACATTGAAAGAAATCTAATAACCAAGGAGTCGTTTAGTACTGCTAGCCCACCCAAACACATTCTACTCTGAGCCCTCCTTTGGTGACTAGGCCATTAGTTACAGAGCAATGTTTAAGCTTGAATTCTATTGTTGATGACATGAAAACAGATTTGACACTAGTAGGCTGGCAGTGTTTTCCAGTGCCTTTAAGAGCGAGTTCTTAAGACACATTACATATTAGCATCATGTATTATGTCAGATTTTAATGTCTTCCTCACAATAGAACAGTAAGATCTATTCCAAGCTAAAACAATGGCAAAGTTGCTCTTTAAGGCCACAGGCAAGCAAGGGCTCTCCAACACATTCAGTGAACACCATGCTTCTCCTCTTCAATTCTATTCTACGTGCAAACGTCTCATCTTCTCAATAACTCTCTCCTTGGTTGTGCTCTCATCTTTCTCCAATGTTGAGACAATGTCTCCAAATTCATACAAAGTTATGACATACTGCTATATTAATTACACACTTGGTAACAGTACTGCTTCACATAATTTATACAAGTGAAATTCCATCTGTATCCTTTTTGTCAGTCCTCACAAATTGTGATCAACCATTTGTATTCATTCTAAAAATAGAAAAGTAAGTAAATAGTCAACAATTGATTTTTAATATAAGTAATTGGGTGTGATTAGGGTCAAAGTACCTGGATTATTATTATTTTTTTAATATCAAAACAAGATTGATAATCACAGCAAGCAAATTAAGTTTGTTTCCCTATTCAGCAATATGAATGTGCACACACATAATTGCAAAATAAATTATTTCAGCCAATGCCTTTGTGTAAAAGTATGTTTGGGTGTTCATGTTCTATTGCTTGTAACGCAGAGCAGCATGAGTAAGAACTAGTCTTCTGGGAGTGCACAACAGCAGGGTGATCCATCCATGGTGGGAGTGCTCAAATGCAGGGTGATCCATGGTGGGAGTGCTGAACAATAAGGTGATCCATGGGATCTCGTAGGTGCCATTTTGTCCGGGGAGTCATCGAGTCAGATCACAGCAAGTTCCACCCCGATAGTGTATCAGATTTTCTGATTGGTGGGGGTGGTGTAGTGGTTCGGAAAAAAGGCCAGGGAAAGGCAACAAATGACAGGATCTAGGATCCCTAGATAATTGGACTCCACTGTCCAACTAGCATTTTCTTTGACTTTTTGAGTGTGGAGAGCATGTGGAGTGATTACATAACATAGTCAGGGGTCTTGTGATGTAGTGCTGTAGTTAAAGGTGCATCAATGACACAATTGGTCAGTTGGGTAAACATGAGTCCTGTCGCACTGAGCTGACCAGAGGAGGAACACTTCAGTTTTCAAAACATTTGTTCTGACTACAGAGATTTTACAATTGGATCCGTTTGTTGTGGTTTAATCTCAGTTCATATTTCTGGCACGGTTGTAAAAAAGTAAACTCAAATACAATCCCATTCTGTTGGTGATGGTATTGTGTCACATTCGATTCATGGTGGTTGTTTTGTAGTTGAATAATGACCATCTCATGGTTGAAACATGGCTGTGCTACAGTATTGTGTGTAGTTGTGTTCATATGAAAGTAGAGTCCATGGCACTCGTATCCTGTATGCTACGGGCACGAGCCTCAAACAGCTGTTTGATCAACGCTGACTTCTCCTGTTCTAGCTGGGTGATGCGCTCACTCTTCTCTGTCACCTCCTACGTGGACACGAGAAGAAAAAGAGAGAAAAGAGACTCATGTATTTTACCAAGTGTTGTATCGTTGTGTACACAAAGGTTTTGCTAGTAGTAGTACCTTTCTATCAAGACAAGAAATGATGGTGATGGAGCCTTTCAAATAGTGGTAAGAGCTGGTGTAATTTGAGTGTAATTTTCAGTCTTGATTAGAGACTTCTCATACTGGCTTGGAAGGAGGTGTACTGTCAGACCACAATGGTTTTCATCACCACATCCACCAGGTGATTGACTATGGCCATAGCCTACTTCAGTAATGTCATGTCACTACTATTTCTTCAAATATTTCCAAAAAGAGAATAAGAAAATAACCCGACAACGCATTGCAATGAGTTGCAAGCTTTTTCGAATGGCTATTTTGGCTATTCATTGTACGACAATGCGTTACGTATAGGGCATAACGGTATAATGGTGGGCAGAACAACTACTTACCCCAAATAAACCATACCACTTCAGAATAATAAGAGGAGCATAATGCTCTGCCTCAAGCCGGAAGCTCTAAGCCTACAGAGAAAATACATTGTCATTGTGCATCAGTCTGTATGGAATCATGTCACCTACCTGTGTGAGAAGACGGTTTTGGTCCTTCAGTCTTTGGATGGCTTGCGGAGGGGCTGGAGCTGGAGGCTGAGAGCTAGTAGAGAGAGTTGTGCTCTGAGGGACTGGCTGCTCAGAGACAAAGACAGTACTGATTACTGAATGAAGTTATTGAATAAGTATGCCGTCGATCCAATATGCAGTACATCGAATCTTGTCAGCAATTAAAAGATCATTTGTATTGGTCAGCAGTCATTTCAGATGGAAGCTCTGTTTGTTGAATAACCTAAACATTCTGGACAACACCCATATAAGTAAGATAAATGTTAATTTGAACCTTTGAATTGCCACTTTGTGGCTTTGGATGCAAAATAATATATTATACAGATTAAACCAGTTAGATGTGTATTTAAAGCCAGTAAAAGACCAATTATCATCAGCACTTACCATCCCAGAGCAGGAAATGAGGTCACTAAGGCAGCGGTTGACTTCTTGCAATTTAGGAAGCAGGACATTCATGCGACTTTGGCTGGCTTCTGTGAACAAATCCTGTTAGAAGATAGAGATGATAGAAGATGAAATAGGACGTGAGAGAGTTACAGTCTATTGTTTAGCCAATAGAAAAATATGGAAGTGGGATGCATGACTGGACAAATAAAATTATTCATGCAGAACAGAAAGTATTTCAAGATTATTCTTTACTTTTTGCTACATTTCATATAGAAGTACACACGAGTCAAATTATTTGTTTTTTTGTTCCTCAACACTAGCAGAAATAACAAAGAGATATTTATGAATAACAACAGTAGTTAGTATGTTAGGATGTTAATCATTGCACACTTTGAGGTGCTTATGGTGCCTTCAGGCTCTTTCCTACCTGAAAGCCCCCATACCCCGCCATTTCCAAGCTGTTCACAGCTGAAATCGCCCCATACTGATTCAGTTCCATCTTGAGTTGAGTTTGATATTTCATTATTGCGGCACCTCTACATGGACCTACCGTGCAGTGGTTGCTCTGGCCAACCTGCCGCTGTCTCTCGGTGACATTGTGGATCTGACCTTGGTACCAGTCCCTCGCCCGCTCCACAACCTCCAGACCTGTCAGCAAGGAGTCTTTCTCCTGCTCCAGTTCCTTCATTTGCTTCAACTGGGACAGATGAAGGAGAAGAAGAGGAACAGGGTGAAGAGATGAGAAGGACCGGCAAGGATGGGGACAGCAGGAGAGAGAGAAAGGAACATGGTCAGTTACTGTAACTACTTCCAACCTGGTGTCCCTGTTTTGGGACATGTCATAACAGATCTTGAAAATTCTTCAAAACATTTCCTACAGCTCACAATTCATCACAATGCAACACATTGTTGGCATGTAGATCGGTTATTTTTGAGGGGCGATATCCCTTCCTATGTCCAGCTTTTAGTGTATGTGCACACACTTTGTCCTAAACATTAAATCCCATTGACAATGAATGGAACATTTTGAGTGTTTGTGTAAACACAAACATTGCGTAACACAAACATTGAAGACGGAGGTGAGGACGCAAATTCTGATTGGCCGGAATGAGATGATGTATGATGATAAGATCGCCCCTCACTTCACACGGGTGTGATATAGGGCTTAAGTTGTTAAAGAACAATCAAAAGGCCAGAAGTCACCTGATGCCGTATTCTATTCTGATTTCACTTAGATGACAACCACTAAAAAGATACGGTGAAACTTTAACAAGCTTTTATGCTTTCCATGTCATCAGCAAAAAAGTATTCACGTCACTGCCAAAATCAAATAAAAACAGACTATATATAAAACATATATGTTTCTGCCAGGACTGCGTGTGGTGAGTAGACAAACTCTCATCCTTTCACATGGGCATCTGCAGTGGCTTCTTTTGTGCTGGTGGATACAATGGAGCCGTACCAATTGTGCCCGACTCTCACCCCATTCTGAACAGAGACAATGTTTAGAGGAGCAATCAGCCCGGTGTCATGGCAACCACACAGCAACCTAAGAATGGGGTAAACAGCAGACCCACTTCAACTACAGTCGCCCCAGTGTGTGTGTGTGTGTGTGTGTGTGTGTGTGTGTGTGTGTGTGTGTGTGTACACGCATGCGTTAAAGAGTGTGACTGCACACATGCAGAGCGAGGGAGATAGAGAGAGAGGAGAGAGAGAGAGAGAGGGAGAATCCCACTCCAGCAAGGCTCCATTGAGTTGTGCTGACCATGCTTTCCATGCGGCTCACAGCCACAGCCCAGGCCCCACTGCTGGCATTCAGCCACCTGGTGTGTCATCTTTCCATCCCTCAATCTATCCTTTCCCACTGCCTCTTCCATGGCTCTCCCAGCCACTGCTGCTGCTGCGCAGTACAAAGTACATCGAATTGGACAGAAGTCCCAATGGAATCATCTGAGATCTGACCAAACGTAATTAATTCCAACGTCAATCTATGTTTAATGTGTTCTTTTGTGATATTGCACACTAAACCTACTTTATGCAGTCTGACTAATTGAATAGGGGGAATAGATTGGGAGGGAAAGAGCAAGAGAGAGACAGAGAGAGAAAGTATAATAGGACGAAAGGGAGGGGGTTGAGGGGTGTTTAGTGCCTGGAATGAAGAATGAGTGTAGGGCTTTGTGGAGAGTTGGGGAAAATATACAGAGCTGCGCAAGAGACGGAAACCGAGAGTAAATTATTGCAATGTTATGGAAAAGTGTGTGTGTGTGTGTGTATTGTGTAATACATGTCACAGTTGAGCTGGCTAACAAAACACATACAACACAACACAAACAATATCATGACACCAGCGGCCCCACACACAGCTTAGCTAAAACCACAAAGACCAATATAATGGCCTTTCAACTTTAATCTATAAAGCAACTTGAGCATTGAGTATTGAGCTTCACCTTGAAGTATTCAAAGTTCATACTAACAAACAAGAAAAATCTGTTCTAATATCTGGGAGAAACACAAGAGGTTTAGTCCAAAGTAGAACAATGGAGCACACAGATACAAAGCAATCAAGTTATTTTATTAAAGTCTAATGTTTTAAGTTTCATTATGATGCTTCTTCATCAGTCAAAGGTGTCTGTCTCTGTCTAATCGATAATGACCTACTGGAAAATGAAAAAAGCAACAATAAACAATAGATAGACTAGATATAGATGTCATGTGCCTTGTCAAATCTCATAATATCATATTGGCATGTAAGCTGCAAAGCACGCATGCACAAGCCTCCTCCAAGCCAATAGTTGACTACTGATGGTGACTACCTGGTGTAGTGTCTCTCTGTCCCCCTTGTCTCTTTTTCTAACCTACTCACCCAGAGGAAAAAATGTAGTGCCTTGTTGCTGTAGAGACTGCTACTGAGGGGGAAGAAGACAGTAGTGTAGGCAGCCCAGACTGCTGTCCAAGCTGGGCCGGGCCGGCCAAGCGAATCCCCTGCTTCCACCAGGCCCCTGGGCCCGACCCGGCTCACTACCATCAGTGCAGCAGCAGACCAAATTGCCCAGGGTGGGTCGGAGGGGGGAGGGAGGGGAAGGGGGAGGAGAGGGGTAGGGAGGAAGAAGGTGAGGAACCAGTACACTCCAGACAGAGAAAAGGGAAAAGAGAGTGCAAAGGAAAAGAGAACGGGGGATGGAAAAAGGGAGAGAAAGGAAGAGAGAGAAAGCAGGCTGAGGGGAAAAGAGAGGCAGAGGGTAGAGAGGACGAGAAGGGAGGCAAGAGCAGGGGACTGGAGAGTGGGAGGGTCTGTGTGAGGGGAGAGGGTGGGTGAAAAGTATTGGGAGGGGAACGTGATGGCCAATAGAAATTGTCCACTAAGCAGCCTTTTCTATATTGTGTTGGCCTGTTTAGTTTCTTTATTTTCATTAACACATATTATTTATAATCATACACTTTAAGCTAGAGTTTAGGTAATAGACTTAGGATATATATTTGCCTTGGTTTATTTCTATGTAATAAAATGAACGGTGAAAATGCAGTCTACCTCCTTCTGCATCAAAGTTGTTTTTTACTTTATTATTATTATTTATTTATTATTATTATTTATTTATTTATTTATTTATTATTTATTATTTATTTAATTAACCAATTATAAAACCGCACTGTTTTAATCATAAACACTTCACAAAACCATAAGTGAGCAGCAATAATGGCATCTACTGCTCCTAATAGTTATGATGGGTACATGTCTAGGAAGAATTTCAGGTATTTCCAAATGCACTTGTCAAATACCCCAACAAGAAGTGCTATAGCACAGGCATGGGAACATACAGTACATAGCATTGCTGTCGGGTGGAAACCTTGTACTGTATGTCCACAACCGTTACTTTTCAGCAAATGGAAGAAAAACAATCCTGTGTTCCAATAGATCCAATGTAGTTATCCAATGATTTAGTCACAGGCTCTTGACTTGTTAACATTAATTTTGTCATGTAATAAAACCACACTTTTTTTTCTTCAAAAATAGCAGATCTAGTTCTAGAAGAAGTGTCGCAATCTGAGTCTGTGACACGTTGTAAGCTTGTAGATCGGTAATTTTCTCTTGTATAACGAGATTTACAAATATTAAAGATACATGCATGGTATCTGCCCGAAAGCAATGGCAGGCTTACTTCTATGTATGTGTTTATGTGTGAGTGTGTGCATGTAACAAACCATTCCATAATCCACTCCATTTGAGATGGTGTGCCGTCTCTGCTCTTCACGACTACGCAAATGGCGTCTGGAACCACCAGTAACAAATCCTGCTGCTGATTCACTCTGAGATCTTGGTAAACATGGCTCTGGAACACCTGGAAAAGAGTGATAATAATTCACATGGGGTCCACAGTATTAATATCATCATAGCATATCTATCGCCGCTGTCAGGCGGATACCTAGTATGACCAACGGCGTTACTTTTCAGGAAACATTACAGTTGTTATTTAGTCACACAAGCTATTTTACACATTACAGGCGAATATCTTGCTAAATGTTTTTCAAAAATAGTGAGAATAGATAGTTCACAACACTTGGGACATACAGTATATTGTGACCTGGCTTGTAGTAGATTGGCCATTTTTGTTATTTTTGCTCGACACTTATACGACAAAGTAGTGTATCATTTAATGAAAGAAAAACATAAAAGGATAAAATATGGAGACACGGCCTGGGCCGTGGCTCAGCGGTCCAGGCACCTTGGCTGGTAATCCAGTCTGGCAGTGTGCCGCGGGTTCGACTCCCGATCCCGACGGCCTTTACTGCATGTCTTCCCCCCATCTCTCTCCCCATTTTCCTGTCAGCCTACTGTCTGTCCCTCCATAAACAAATATAAAATAAAGGTGAAAGCCACAAAAAAAAAACATTTAAAAAAGAATATATGGAGATACAAGGTTTCTATGAATTCTGCCCAAGAGAGATGATAGGGGCCTGGAATCTGGGCCAGAAATGATATTGAATTAATTAATTTATATTGTTTAATTATTAATAAAATATATTATAGTTTGTATCATTTAGTAGTTTCGTATTTTATTGTAGTGTAGTATAGTTTGTATTGTTTAGTATGGCTAGTTATTAGCATAGTATACATATGAGACCCCTACAGTATATTATATAGCATCGACAACAGTCAAGTACACGTGCATTTTGTTGGAACAAAATATCTACCATATCTTCCAAGCCTATAGTACATCCTTGTAACTTCACACCGTGAGAAGTTTCAAAACTGAATTCTCTGAGTGATACAACGGTTTCTGTTTTTAGCCATTATATCATTTATTTGCATAGTTTTACTTGATCATGTTTTGACAGTGATGGATATTACATTGAGAGAACCAAATGTAAACAAAAAAGGCGTGCTTTTATAACAAAACAAAAAACATCTTATGTGGATGCACCTGGGATGTATCCTCAGTGATGTATCCCACGGTCATCTGGGTTTCGGGTCTCTCGAACATCATACCCCTCACTCAGGCGACCCAGCCGGGGTGATCAAGTCCCGACTTACGTCCCAGTAGCTACCGTCGATCAGTCCCATTAGGGAAAGACCAAGGCCACACAATCCGTTGGAACCTTAGAGTATATACTGTATGAATAGAGACGGCACCAGAGTTCTCCTCCCATCCACTAGCATTAAGTTGCTCAAAAGCGCATGAGGCGATTTCACTCCTCCTTCCGGGTAGGAACAGAGTGCATTCTGGGATGGATTTGCCCCAATAACATGAACGCGCTGCCGTTGACTATCATTGCGCACGTTCACGTATGAAACAGCGTTCACGTGTCATGGGCCCAATAACATGAACGTGCGCAATGATAGTCAACGGACCAGCACTGGCTCGAGCTGCAATGACAAATTCGGCCAATATGTCCATTTCGCCTCAGGGTTTCCTCCGGGTGCCGTCTCTATTCATATATATTCTAAGGTTGGAACTACTCCAGAACTACTCTGCCAGGGCTGGGAGGTACGCTTCTGGCGCATGGAAGGACTAGGCTCTATGGGTTGACTCCTGTCCGGGCCCTTCCTACATCTCAAAGCATGCCATTAGGCGAACATTTTCTTTAAGTTAAAATGTATAGAGTCAGACCGATCTACAAGCTCACAACGTGGCAAGATCTTGTAGATCTTGTTTGAAATAGGGGTAAAGTGGTTAAGTATTATGCACAGTTGCCTCCATCTGACTGTAAGTTTCTTTCAAAGTAACACTTCAAGCTGCCGCTCCAGTCCTGACCCAATCCTAACTGGTTTCAACTCAAGAAGACCATACTTAAAGGCTGCATCAAGCTGCATTCCACATACCAGACAGACATGTTTTTACGGTAAGTGCTGATCATTTCTCAAAGCATACTGTGTGGGTTTGTTGGAGAAAACAAAGCCACAGGATTCCAATCCTTTCAGTACGGTATGAAAATCATCTTACAGAGATTTTAAACATGCTTTAAATATAAATAACAACACATTAAATTTAGTGTCCTCACTGTCCTGTAAGTTATATTTTGTTAACTTTACATTTTAATGCATTTTCTAGTACAGATTGATTTTAAAAGTCACAGAAAAAAAGATGAACCAATTTAAAACATCCTCAACCTATTCACTGTATAAATAATTACATTTAATCAACACCGATTGCATTATTCAGTTAGTTGTTTATCTACAATGTAGGGCCAATTAGATTATAGACAATTACATGTATTGACTGCATATGGACCGCTTAAACCTGCCTACATTCTTTCCGAGACCTGACCTGACACTGCATCCACTGAAATACGTTTTCTGTTCTAATAACTCAAATAATAATAATTGATGTACTTGAGAAACAGAATATCTGTTATTGTTATATGGAAAGTCTTTGCCTTTTTTGAATACATTAATCAATAAGGTAAATCTATTTAACGTTATTTTGACAAAGCTACTAGAGAAGAGTACCACTAATGCATGTTCAGCAGCCAAGCAACACATATTTGCTTAAATTGCTGAAGCTGTGAGTTTCCATGTCTACCACAGGAGGGAGCCCTATTCCTCAAATAAAATAATGCTGAAATCAACAAACCATCATTTCCATAACTTTCCATTGAAAAGGAACACGTGAACAACAAGTCAAATGTCCTTCCTGAGCCCTGGGAGTCTTCTTGTCATATAATGTTTGGAATACAAAATGTGTGACATTTAACAATGTTATGTGGTTCAATAATCCAGAAAGTAGTATTTTCTTGATAGAAATATACAAGAAATGTATTACTAAATACTTTTTCACTTTCATAATTTAGGAACACATGTAGCTCAGAAAATGGCACAGTGACATTTATAGTATCAACACTATTGTGACAAGCTCACACGATTGTCCACTTGTTTTAAGTGTATCACAGCAGCACATTGTTCTTAACCATCTGACTATCAGTGATGAGAAAACATGCCAGACAGTGCCGACAGGTGTTATTCATTGCTCCATGTTCATGATGATCTCATGCAGTACAAATCACTAACGACTGCTAAGGAATGTGTTATTTACTTCTTTCAAACCTGCTGAGGGAAAAGGACAGGTTAGAGAGCATGATTAGTGTGCGTGCGTGCGTGCGTGTGTGTGTGTGCGTGCAAGAGTTGTTCTTTATGCCTCAGAGCTAATGTTGTGTAGTCCTAGGAAGTCAGACAGGCAGCAGGTCTTGACAGGTTTTTCTATTACAAAATAGTATTTCTTCCCCTGCAATGCATAACCCATATATACATGAGGAAGATTGCAGTAACGTTATGATACAACTCTTTCTTGTTGGAATAGTGTCAATCAATATCTCAATTATTCTAGGAAAGGACCACTTGGCTACTGCTTTGAGTCCAATTAGTGGATTCAATTAACATTTTCAACAATTATCCCTTTGTACAAATGTAACCAAGACAAAGTAGTCCCTTGATTACATTTGTACACTCAAGGTTTAAATGAATACTGAGGATTTGAATGTATCTAACAAGTGACAACGCTGCCCTTAAGTGCAAGTGAAGTTAGTAGCCAAGAAGACCCCCAGGGCTCCGGAAGGAGGTGGTGCGGATGGTGTTACACTTATAGCTCTAGACAGGCCTGGTTATGTACTACAGATCAAGCACACTCTGGGAGAAAGAGCGAGAACAATTGAAAGACACGCATAGTGTAAGACGGGAGATAGGGAAATTTGATCCTGCATGAGTATGAGTACATATGACAGATACTGAAAGTAAGTGTCATAAGAGTTAGTTGGCATAAAATTCCACAACTGAACTACTCCAACTTTAGTATACCAGGGTCAGTCTAGTAATGACATGCTCAAATGACATTGGACATTCTTACAGCTTCCCCTTGCCCGTAACATTCAGCCACAGCAGGGAAGGTTGGAGCTCCTTGTATCTCCCCATCATCGGCCCATCCTCAAGTTGAACTCAGATCGTCTCTCCAGAGATTTCAGATAATAGGCTGCCTATCTCTGACCTTATCTATGGATACAACTCCACTTTAACCTCTTTTAATTTCAACCTGCCATATGGTTGACATGTCATTCATTACAGTTGAATAATGAAAGTGGTCAAGGAATCTTTTCATCGTTTCTGGACTGAATGGTTATACGTCTCCCAAGATATTACACTCAGACTTTAATTGACCAGTCCACAAATGGTGTACATGGTCCTGGATAGCTCTGTTTGTGTTACAAGATGCAATTACATGCAATTATGCAATTACATGCATATCAAATTGATATCCAAGTAATATCCAAGATGTATAGATTTTCCGTCAGAATCATTTTAGTTAATCAGCTCATTTAATCAATTGAATCCATCTTTTAATCCACAACAGGGAGAAATCAACCAGAAGTTCAAGAAGTAGCTAATAAAGAGTGGGCACCTCGGTTTGAAATTGGCTATTTTGTCCAATGTTAAAAAATACAATATTTGGAAAATGGTCAAGTATACATAATTAGAACATGCGTAAACATTTGGCAATTAAGGTCTAATATATTTTACAATTGATACAAAACCTGTAGGCTATAGTCTATCCATTTCATTTTGGGGCATAAACAAGAAGTTAAACTAAAGGCTCAAATTATGTATTCTGCATGTTCACATCATGTTTACTTAACAGTTAAGACCATTTTTCTTTTTTTTCTACATTTTGGACAAAATAGCCCAGATAGTATAGTATAGTGCCCACTGCCCACTTATCCTGTAATCAGCCTAGTACGTTTTAACAGTGGGCGACTGGCGACATCCAGACGAATCTTCCAGAAGTGCATTATTTGTCTATATGGGACCCGGCGACTACCGGCGATAGCAGGCGAACAGTAGCCTGGCTAATAAGCCAGACTCAAATCACACTGATTCGGTCTGGTTTATTAGCCAGGCTAGGCGAACAGGCGATGGACGGAGCAACGTCGCCCGAAAAGATAAAAATAATTCATCTTTTCGGGCGATAACGGGCGTTTGTGTCGGCTGATGCTCGCCCGCTGTTAAAACGCACTGTCAGGTACTTTTCAGTTTCCACCCATCTGGAATTATCCTACTGAACGTGCACAGGGCCATGTCTGTCAAGTGACAGGTCAGACAGAGATGAGAAAACAACAGTGACTGATCACAGACACATCACAATTAATATGGATAGTGACAGACAGTGATATCAGCTTTATGTTTATGCATAATGGTAGGCCAATGAGGCCATAACGTGCTTGCGCGCGCGCACCACACAAAGTCCTCCACCTGAGATCATATTGTGATTTGAAATGTGCTGTAATTATGCAAACTGTTAATAAATACTTCAATCAATCAATGATTTATTAAACCATTATTATGCTCTTACTTGGCTTTTGGAGCTGTGGAGACTCCAGCGCGAGCGATTCAATGGACCGAACACGACTCTGCTGCGGTGGTGGCTGCTGCTGCTTCCCGACGTGGATCTGGTTCTGGTCAGACCGATAACAACACCCTCCTTCTGGTCCAACGACGACGGGGATCCGCTCCAAACTCCGTCCACTTCTTTCGAACCCGGCGTTGAATTTGTACCGCGACGTTGGTCCACATGCTGGGAACCCACCGCGGTCGTCCACCTCATGTCTGGTGGTCCGGCTCTGGAGCGAGGACGCGCGGTGCTGCGTGTTGGTCACATTACTTGGCCCCAAGGGCCGAACTTTGTTTTCAATTCGCGTACCGACGTTACACGCTGAAAGCGGGGCGGGTTTTTGCTGCTGCTGCTGCTTTGAATGCGGCTGCTGGGTGGTCTGTTGCTGCGGGTGGACGGCGGCTTGGGTCTTAATGATAACGTGACGGTTCTCTGGGTTGAGCATTGAATATCGCAGCCCCGCGACAAACCGCTCGAAAGTCAGGCAGCCATGCGGCGGGGCGACCCGCCTCAAGCACTCCAGCACCCCGCCGGGCAGGTCCTGCGTGCCGGCGCCCTGCCAGCGGCTCTCTATCTCCGAGATGTGGACGTAGCCTCTTTGCCCCCCGTCATCTAAAATGTCAAAGAGGGTCCTTAGACTGTGCAGGAATGCCTTCGGCAATCCATCCGTGGCATACTCCGTCTCCTTTGGTTGCATTTTGACAGTTTTGAAACGATCTCCTCCCCTGCTTTGGAAATCTTGTTTTCTTGCTCTGATTCTATTATATATTGTCGACGACCCGTTAAATTTGCAGCCCTGGTCTGTCGCTATTAAAGCCATATGGACTTATCAATAGTTTATAATTAATAAGGCTACAACATAGATTTCGCTCCAATGTTAGGCTTATAGCAACCAATCAATTGCCGAATTGTATAAAATATGTAATATGTAAAATACTTGCTCTTTACATGTAAATTGTTGAATGAAAAGTCTGTCCTTTCTCGCCGAAACTCTCTCTTCTCTTCCAACCCAGTTCTGTAGCTCCGCAGGTCTATGCATTCGGTCTATTCTGTTCTTGCAGGCCCGCCCTTCAAACGTCAGCGATAGACTGGGATCCATTAAATCAGCAGGTTGCAGATCCGGTCTAGAACGGACACGGAAGCGGTCTGTATGTGCATGTATGTGTGCGTGTGAATTACCGGACCCAGTAGGCGCGTCCCAGACCAGACCCGAGCACTGAGCAGTAAATAGAAACCAGGCTTTTACACATGTACCGAAGACGTGACTCTACGTCAGCACAAATTCACTCGCGCCTTCAACCATTGGCCACGGAGAGACACTGCCATGCGCCTATTGGCGGAGGCGTGTGGAAGGCAGAAGTTTGAGTTGGGCTTTTGTTATTCTCAAATCGATCTGAGACGTTATATTCACTTCGGGATTCATATTCCATACTCCACCCACTCTTGAGAAAATATTGAAACAATACAGTATGAATTCACACCTGAGATCTCTTACCACCAATATCATGTCATCTGATGCAACTATCAGAGGCCTGGCGGTCACCTATACTATTCCTAGTTTTAAACACATAATAGTTTAGTGTGAGAGGTGTAAAGATTGCAAACGTCTCGCCTATTCAAAACAAAGATGACAGTTTTTATTTTCTTTATAATTTTCATTCTGAACACAGAGGTCTAAATAGCCTACATGCTGTGACACTGTCTCATATACAGTCACACAAGTCACAGACATGGGCATGCAAATTCACAACACACAACTGTCTGTCTAGACACACACACACAAACACACACACACACACACACACACCCACACACACAAACACACACACACACACACACACACACAATTCAATTGTTGTAGTCCTGTGAAAGTTAGCGTGTGTGTGTGTGTGTGTGTGTCTCAGAAAAACAGTGGGGGGGGGGGTAATTTATTTTGACTTGTCTGATGGAGTTAATAGGCTATACGTAATTTAGAGTAGGAGATCATTCCACTGGGACTGTTGTAAAGTGTATTATTACATTATTATTACAAATTAATATTATACAAACCAGTGTGCACTGGAGGAGATGAGAGAGAAGCAATGCACTGTCCATTGCAAGCATTCTGATCACTGGGCTTACAGGGTCAGACACTCACGCTCCCACTCGTCTCCTACGCACACACGCACATACTGTCACACGTGACAAAACGTTCATGTTGACTCCAGACTTGTGCAGAGGCCTCTTTTGGTTATTAGACCAATATATCCTGAGTCACAGGCTAAACACGCACACACGCACGCACACACACACACACACACACACACACACACACACACACACACACACACACACACACTCTCTCTCTCCGTTCCTATGTCATGGCACTCAATTGTCTCTTTAATATGATCATTGTGAAAGTGATACAGGATTTGAGAGCTCATTTATACATGCCTCTTTATTTAAGCAAGGAGGCTTCAAAACGTTCAAGTCTTGTGGGTGTTTAATCAGAGCTGAATTGCTGTGGGAGGACAAGAGAAAAAGAGAGTGGGGGTGGATTCTGGCTGGAGCAAGATAGCAAGAATGCATTATTCAGAATGCATTTGTATGAGACTATAACATTTTCTTTATTTGAAAGCATTATGTTTGCAGCTTCCTGCAGTTGTGGCTTTCCTTCACTGTGAGCCTATAAGACTGGACTTTGGTCATTCTGTTTCTTCAACAATATTATATACTTGAAAGAGACCATTGTTTCAATGGCGCCATTAGTGAAAGAGAAACTAGTTCAGCTATGCAAAGTTGAGTCACAAAAGTTACAAAACATAACACTATCATAATCACTGCTTTAATTAATACATTTTTCATTCATTCATTAAAAGGTGATCCTGTTCTGACTGCGCTGCTGAACTCTATAGGTAACAATCCACAATCTAAACTTGTGATGTATAAAATGTATTTCTTGTGGTTTTGTATAGTGGCACTGTATAGTGTAAAGCATCACATGACAATATTATCTAACTAGAAAAAGTGCCCTTCTGGGCACAGGTCTCCACCAGGAGGATAGGAGTGTGTGTGATGTTTGGCAAAATGTTTAGGAGTGATATAAACGTGATATAAATGTTTGTTTGTTTTTTGCAACAATTTTCTTCATTGTATTGAGGAAATGCAGAGTCAGATCACTCATAGCATCTCTGAGGATAGAATTCTGGATGAGCAGGACATGTGCAGCATTTTGTACAAAACGGGCCACTCCTGAAGACTTTGGAAGGCAATCTTAGCCAATCAGTGTAGAATCTGAGAAATCAAAGACTCGTCTTGATCACATGACTACAGAGATCATGTATACCGATTTGCATGAGATTTGGATGAAATCTGTGCGACTAATATAAACAATGTGTTTTGCAGAAATCGGCCTCATGGTGGCGCTATAACCGGCAGATGTGGCGGGATGCAGGGAAAACATTTTTCCATGCCTCCAGGGAGTGCGCATACAAAGTTGTACACAGAACGATGCAGTTATAGGTAAAAACAGGAATTGCCTTGTTATAGCACCACCATGAGGCTGATTTGGAAAATAAATTGTGTCATGTCGTCCTCAGCCTAGTGGAAATGTGCGTGTATAATTTCACGGAAATTGCACACTGTGTTTGTGATTTGTGGCATTTTGTTCGAAACGGACCAATCATGTGAGCTTTGGAAGCAAATCTTAGCCAATCAGGAAGGAAGATGGGAAATGGTGCAGATCCGTGTTGATCACATGACTATGGAGATAGTGTATACCGAATTGTGTGATGTATGGATAAAATGTGTACGAGTAATCTACAGAAATGTGTTTTGCCTAAATCGGCCTCATGGTGGCGCTATAACAGGCCGTTGAGGAATATTTTGGGCAGAGGTTCGTCGTTGGCATTTAGGGAGTGTGTGTGCAAAGCTTGGCATGGATCGGGCCAACGGTGCCGGAGATTAGCTGGTAACAGACGGACGGAAGGAAGGTAGGACGGACGGACGCACACACACACACACGGACGGAGTGCAAAACATACTCTCTCCCCATGCCTTCGGGCTGGTGGAGACAAATATGAAGTTCATACAGTATCTGCATGGTGACTTATCATGACAAATGGCAGTATTCATATAGACATTAGTTATTAGAGCAAATGTGAGTTTTCATAGTACATGATGAAAAAACTGTTTGTGGTGACAATTCAACACAGAAATGTGTCTCTCATTCCAGGAAGCCTCTGGGCACTCCTTTACCATTGTATAATAATGCCTGATTTACGCTCCACTGTACGACGGTGTCACAAAAATACCCGGTTGACAAGCTCACAATGGGTCCTGGATGCAACATGTTGAAAGCTCGGTGCACTATAGCGTCATATAAATCAGGCTTAACAGCATGTACACTTCAATTTTGTAAAGTGTTGACTAATTCAAGACAGGATGACAGCCTGCAAAGTGTACAACTTCTAAATAATACAGGCATTATTATGTTACCGGTTCAGACAGGGTGTATTTATGTAAACATTCGGAGGAGAAGGGATGTGATTGAATACTTGACTATCAACAAGAGTATAGGGCATGGCAACATTTTGGTGTGTAGAACATATCACACAATTTCGCTGCTAGTACAGCAAACTACTCTATAACACAACTACAAAACATCCAAATGGTGAGACATTGTTCCATGATTGTTCTTGTTTATATATATATTTTAGGTTGCAATATTTACTCTTGCGATTTTATATCATATATGCCAAACATGCCATACAAAAACAAACAGCCATCATAATAAATAATCACAATGAAAATTGTGTTGATGTACAGTCAGGTAACAGGTAAAAATTAACAGCTCTACAAATATTGGTAGCTGAACACAGACCACTAGTGGCAAACCTCTCTGTGCCACAATGCCAAAAACACATCACAATTTAAATAATACAGGGTCATAAGCTTAATGTCTGATCTCCCCATACCAAAAACCACAGATTTGTCTTCCAAATCTGACAATTTATATGGAAACAACAAGCAAAAAAAGTATGTGGTTGTGAAGACATTACTGTGCTTAGTTATGACAGATATATCTATACTTTTCAATCTATGATTTCATAGGTCCGACAATAAACCTGTAACCTAACAACAAAAGGTCAATTTAGCTATATTAAGAAATAGCTCAGATGGTAACATTGTTGCATTACAGCACCATCTGCCTGATTCTCTCTTGTGTCACTCCATTACGTCACCATAAGGAGTCTTCTTAGGGCCTGTTTGTTCATCCGACTTGGGTACTGAAAGACAGACAGAAAAGTAAAATAACATTATTAGAGGCACCTAGAAAATATACATGTTTTACATATGTCGACCTCCTGATGGCGCTATAAAGAGCAGATGTGAAAACTTCCAGGCAAAGGTTTTTCCTTGGCCTCTAGGGAGTGTGCATACAAAGTTTTACACAGATCCTGCAGTTAGAGGTGAAAACACTAATCGGCCAGTTATAGCGCCACCATGAGGCTGAGTTGAAAATGTTCCAGTGGTATTTCTTCCTCTGCCTAGTGGGAATGTGCGTGCACAATTTCACGGAAATCACATGATGTGTTCATGATTTTGTTTGAAACTGAGCACTCTTGCGAACTTTGGTTCGGGAGATTAGCTGTCCACAGACGGACACACGGACGGACGAGTGCAAAACATACTCTCTCCCATGCCTTCGGCCTGGTGGAGACAAAAAACAGATCTTCAGGGTGTCGCAATGCAACATATTGTGAAATGTGAATGCAACATATTGTGAGTTTGTAGATGAGCTACTTTCACTATTAAGTGTAGGGCTTAAGTGATTAGAGGTATCAAATATGCATGATACAAAGGCCAAGTTTGAACAATGTGAAAAATGCATGATTGCAAACATCAGTTGAAATAATAGCACATGAGGCATGGACAATTGGTTGGCAGGTCCAAAGACGTGTACTCACTTTTAGGGCTGTCACGATTACAAATTTAAGTTGACGATTACCATTTTAAGTTGACGATTACTTTTTTGACCATTGGACAATGGACATTGCAACATATGAATACAAATTTAATTTGTTTGGTTTTTAGGCTTCATAATCAAAAGTGGCATAGGGCAGATACGACAAATAACTTAAACATAGAAATAAATTACTAATACTGAGACATTCAATAATTTTATACTTATCCCACGATCCCATTTTTTCACCCAGTGTCAATTATCTAATTCTAATGTAATCCTGGACGCTACACTTCCTCTGCCAACCTGGGGGGGCAGCGGACTGACCTCATGCTTCCTTCTATGCATGGGTAGTCCAAGCTGCTTCTTTTCACCTGACAGAGGGGAGTTTCCCCGTCCGGACGTAGCGCGTGGAAGGAACACGTTATTCCGACCAGTTCCTTTCCCCTCCATCAGGCGCCCCAGCTGGCCAGGGGGAGGTAGTTTTAGAGACCAGGATTACTGCATGTTTTTTGTGAGGGTACCTACCCTAGGGGACACGGGGAGAACATGCAAACTCTACACAGAAAGGCCCTTTCGTCAACCCCACATCGGGTATGGGCACTGATGACGCGGAGGAGAGAACACGCCCCCCCAGCGCCCACAGCATCCCCAGCGGGAATCGAACCCAGGACCTTCTAGCTGTGAGGCGACAGCACTATACCGACTGTGCCTTTACTTAATATACTTAAAATACTTAATTAATAATTCTGCTATTTTTGGAAAATGCTTGAAAATGTATGAACATTTTTCAACATGGAAACGATTATGACTATTATGCCAAAACAAATTGCGATTATCTCAAATAAAACTCACATTGTGGTGCCGGTGGTGATCTGTCTGGGACTTTGCCAGTTTCTAGTAGAATCCAAAGATCTGTACACTTTTGTGTCTCCCAGCGTGTCACTGCATAGCTCCCAACTGATGAAGCCACTGAAAACAGAGGGTGGGGAGAGTGAGAAAAGTCACAAATAAAGACACTAGTGAGTCAAGTGACATGGTCTGGTATGTGGAGTGAACTGGTTACAGACTATTTATTGTCTCACCAACTGATATAAGTAGGTTCCATTGAAGGGGATAAGGAAGCTTCATCTGTAGAGCTTTTTGAATTGCAAACAAACCAGTGGTACCTAACAGGAGCACAAAACAGGATAGGCCTACTGTACATCCGTTTACTATAACCTAGTTAGTACATCATCGTAAGACCACGCGCGCACACACACACACACACACACACACGCACACACACGCATTTATAACTATAGAATATTTCAGATATGTCTCGTTTGGTATTCCTCTCAGTCTCAACAGATAAGAGTAAAACTTTACCTATGACTCACCCAAAATAAAGGTCCCAGTCCCTTTCATAAAGGCGTGGGACTGACAAGCAGCATATTGCCCTAAACCCTAGGAGGATAATAATACAACGTCAAATACATTATTGTATTGATGGGAAAGGTGAATGCCATCAACCTTGGAAGCATGCCACCAGTGCACCACAGCTATTATGAATGTTACGCACAGGATGTTTTGCTGCCAAAGCATCGTCTACTTTCGTGAGTCCGATGTTGACCATGTTGATGTCTGTGTTGATGAAATATCGGTCACAGAATGATATTCTTCCTCGACATGGTCTTATGTATAGTTATTATCCATCCAGTTATTAGTAGCCTATTATTATCTAACTTGCCACTGACTGACTTCCTTCTTGCAAAAACAAGATTGTTTTTTCTCAACACATGATGCCACCAAGTGGAGTGGAGGTGATACTGCAATTGTCTACCAACAAGTCTGATGAGTTAAGTTGTTATGTTATGTCAGTGTGTGTGTATCTGTTAGTTGAATTGTAACTTTGCTCGTTTAGTAAAGCTTACTGCTCTCTACTTAAACATTGACATCTTTCACTCAGGAATCTTTTGTCTGAGTGTGAGGAAGTTGCATATTAGCCTCGCGTTGCGATACTATACCATGCATTAGGGGTGGATGAAGTCTGGCTGAGCCAAGCTAGTTGCATTATTGCATATTCATATAGCCCCTCACAATATGAAAGGAAAAATTAAAGGCCCCACACTACACCTCACCTTCACATCATTTCTGATCATTTCTGACACTATTTAATTATTTTGTGTTATGTATTCATTTAAATAAGGATCCAACTTAGCTGTTTAGTCAGCAGAAGAATGCATTAAATGCAACTGCCATTAGAGAGCTTTATTAATTCCAAAACCTACTCCATAAGGAGTAGTTATCCCACTCAATTCAGGCGTGTGTTCACCTGGAACAGATTATACCAAGGAGGAGGACAATAATTATTATAAAAGTAGCATAATAGCAATATTCTGAGCTTTACTTAGAATATTACTATTACAATTTTTGTTTAAAGCAGTCTGATAACAAATGAAAAAAACAAAACAAAAACAGTTCTATTAACTTGTCAGCTGAAGCTGCACTTGCACACCGGCGTACTATGATGTTTTGTTAAAACTGACATAACTAAAAATAGAAAAACATATTAGTATTTTGAAGCTCTAAATGTAGTGTCACTGATATAAAACAAAATAATTTAATCTCAAACTAATAACCAAATAGATTAGAATCATAAAACACGGGCACATGAGGTTTGCCTTGATGCTAAGAGTGGCATGGGAGGTGTATAGGCCTATCTCTTAAGCCCAAACCACACCAAAGGGTTGAGACGGGACAAGACGGTAAAGGTCAACTACACCAATGCAAGTCATTGAGTTGCAATGAGTTGCATTGGTGTGGACGTGTGGTTGACCTTATAACGGTTTTGTCCCAAGGACTCCCTACCGGTGTGGTTTGGGCTTTAAACTGGGGTAAGATAACAATTCCGGGACACATCCTCAGTAGTGTGCCCTTTGAATCAGGGGGTGTTTCTGCCTTTAAACTGTACAGCTACATGGTGATCAAGCCTGAGCTTGTGTCCCATGCCAAATCATTCAGATTTGCCTAGTTGTAAAGTGGCTGATATCCCAAGAAACCCCATAAAATATTATATATAAACAGTTAAAAACAAATCATTCAAATACATTTAGACTTGTAAAAGAGAAACTAAGCAGAACATGTTCAAATGTCCACACAAAAAGCAGCATGAACAAAAGCAATGAAGCAATGAAAACTCCTGCTGTGACAGATGTCTCGGTGAACATGAGAAGAGATTAGCCCGATCGTTGAGACATTCCTACTGACTGCTCACACCATAAGAGCTCTATCGTATCGTAGATGGAGGGTGGTACTCTGAGGGGAAAGGCTGGTGGCAAGGGGTATGTATACCTGATAGGGAGACAGATGGAAAGAATGCAACAACCACTGACACACACACACACACACACACACACACACACACAGACAGACAGACAGACAGACAGACAGACACACACATTAAACAGAAATGCAACATACGGTACAAGAGTCACAACGATGGTAAAGAACAATTTACCCAGTATCCATTTATCAGCTTAATTCTTAGTATTCCAGTTCCAATTTGCCTGCTCATTCTTGCTGCGATCACTTCCTATTTAACTTATTTATCTTGTATCCTGTATGAGTTCTCTCCTGATTGAATAACATTGGTATCATGACTTGAAAATGCATTTTCTCTGTTTACTTAAGAGCTGGAGAGACAGGGAGACCAGACCCATTACTGAACAAACACTACTTGTGTTTCTGGCATTTGTAGTCCCCTCTCTTATAGCACTTCAAGGCTGGACTACATAGTGAGAACGTGAAAAAGAAAGCTGTTTTAGCATACAGGCATATTTCTAAGAAAACAACTCAACCTAAGACTTTATTCAGTCGTTTGTGTCATGTTTATTAATACACACTTGAAAATCTACCTGTATTCGCAGTCACTTCCCATAATTTCATGTCCCTATTTTTGTCAGGTCATCATTGTGAATTGTATATATACACACACACAGCACCTCACATTATTTTCTTTAGGTTTGTCAATTCAATTTAAATACATTGTTTCCCATCAGCCAATCTGTGAGATTGGGCCTATACTGTACTATTATATAGATAAAATATGCAATTGAGTCTTATACATGAGTTTAGCATATAGGCCTACACCCGGAAGAATGTCACTCTTCATCTTCTAGGATGGGTCGTAATTTCAACATCCCAATAAAATCCCAAGGATCACATTTTATTCCTTTATTTTATCATTTTACAGTGAAGAGATGGTCAGTTACCCCCAACTGTACTTCTATTCACATACTGTAGCTCTGTATTTCTAGGTGATTAATGCTTATATTCTTACAAAACAAAAGGATTTCTGACACATTCTGTACACTCCTGCCGCCAATCACTCCCCATCCAATCATAATGAGTATGACAAAGACTTTAACATGGGAGCCAACATTTGAGCAGTGTTGAGAACCCGTCCACATACATATACCCATACATACAAAATAAACAATCAAATCGCATGTGCATCTGGTGCCACATGCAAATGTGTCTGAACTCATCACCTAAGACACAACAGGAAGACACACATTTAGTGCGAGTGAGGATAATACAGTTAGAAGGTAGGTGCTTAGAGGGATGAAACTGAACCCAATTTACTTGAATCACACCTGTGCAGTAGGAAGAAAAAAATAAAATAAAAAGGAATTGGTATTAGGCCTTTTGAATACATACGGTCTCCTACTTAAAGTCAACCTGGGCATTATGTGGGGATTTCAAGTGTTTTATCCCAGGACATCCCTCACAGAGGAGTATTCAAGCACGAATTACACTTGGTTGTGTGGGGGAGGTCTTGCACCAAATTAGCCTACCTACAAGGCAAGCTCACAAAGTGTCACAGTGCGAGCTTGTACGTATATCGGCTATTTTCGTGACAACTGTCCGCAACTAGGCATAAATCCAGCTTCAGTGATAGTGAGCTGGGCTGTAGGAACATCTGGAAGGACAAGTCATGTCAAGAAGTGTAGAGATCGATTCATTCATTTGTCAGAATCAGGACATTTACCATTAGATAAGAACAATGCCTAAAAAAATTGAACAGGCCCAGATCTCCAACATACCCACGAAAAAGTCCCATAACATTAGCTTTCTGTGATTTTGCTTTAATAGCTACAATGTGGTTAGAATAATGTGCTTCACAATGTTTTATAAACATATTTCAATCAATAGGCTTTCTCCAACAAAACATCATAAATAAAAGTTACAACGCTGGATCCTGCTGCAACGACAGACTAAGTGTCAAGAATCAAAAATGATCAAAACATCAAATTTGATCGAATGGAGGTGTTTCAGAGTGCATGCCACTTATAAACCTTCAGTTGGCCAATTTTAACCATTCTTTAGTTTAGAGGAATGCCAATCAAGTACACAAAGGTTTCTTTTGCGGGTCAAATAACTATAAACCTAGCCAATTCAAATTCAGTTTCTTTGAAATGATTTGAATTTAATAAATCGTTTTACCAAGGAAACATTCAGAATTGTTTTTTCTTGACAGAACTGTTAATCTTTTCCCCCCACAAGATCCTGAACAAAATATCTTTGAGCTGTAATAATATGCCCCCTTTGAAAAGCAAGAGACATACATTAATCAACCCTCCACCACTTCATCAGTGTCCTTCAGTCTGTAACGGCAGCACACACACACACACACACACACACACACACACACACACACACACACACACACACACACACACACACACACACACACACACACACACACACACAAACAAACACACAATACTGGTAGTGTGATTCAATCAGTGAAATCGATCTGTTGCATGTTCTGGTTGGTCTCAGGAGAGAATGACAGACAGGTGACTAAGGTGGTGAAAGACCAGGTCGATGGCAGCCATGTGTACCAGAGAGGTCATAGGGGGAGCAGTACAGTGAAAAGGTCCATGTCCCATTGTACCAGCTTAATGACAGGTACTGTAGCCCCTAGATCCCAAAACGCACACACATCAACCCAGCTGGTGGGTGGGTGGAGAAAAAAAGTGGATGACAACTGTCCATAGTCGACTGTGGTCCAAGTGTGCCAACTTTTTAAATCAGTGGAACAACTTCTCTCCCTTCCCTCACATACAAATCCTTAGCAGCAGGTAGAGCTCGAGGGTCTCCAACCTCAAGAAAAAACGAAAAGAAAAACGAAACAATAATAATAATTATAATAATAATGTTTCCCAAACATCCCCATCCACAAGGGAAGCACGCTATGGAGATTTACCAGTTCTGGGAAGTGGTAGTTGTCTTTTTGCTTCATTCTTCTCCATCTCTTCAATCCCAATCACCCCATCAACCAACCAACAATGTCCGCCGTCGTTAGTCTCTTGTCAGCAGATTATTATTATTTATTCTTTTCATTTTTGCACTTTGTCCCCCGTCCCCTCCCCTCCCACAAGTCTAATCCTTCCCCCCCATTCTCTCTCCTATTCCTGGTGAGAATGGAGGGAGGGGATCATCGTTCAGGCTCGGACTCCAGGGCCAGCACCCGTTTGCGCTCGCGACACTGCTTCTTGTGGGCAGGCCAGTCCCTCTGCTGGCACTGGGAGCCGCAGTAACGTGCCACCTGGCAGCGCCCACAGATGTTAAACTCTCTGAGCTGTGGAGAAGGATGAAACCAAGATCACCTTACATTGTGTGTCTAAGTGAGAGAAAACATGATTGGCACTGTGGCTGTATGTGTACAACTTTGCTTTTCATCTTCCAATTTATAATTTGACAAATTATCAAGTGATTAGAATATCAAACTTGCTTACTTGAAACTTGCTTAAATCCACTCTAAACATAATTGTGCGGTTTATTTCTCTGTCAAAGCTATGTTATTGCTGCATTTGTATGCATTTAAACTACAGCTTGATTTGAAAAGAATACAAAATAAAATGTCCAGAAAATAGTCTTGTTTAAATGCACATTTATGTTTGGCCAAAATTGCTTCAATTATTCAGGTAAGTTTGCTAACATTTTATTTTTTAACTTCTACACAACTTCTAAAATATACACTTTATGGCATGTAATGACACCGGTATGATCCTATTACAAACATCAAATATGTTTTTGTTAAGACTGCCAGTGATTATACGTACCCTCCTCTCAATGAGTGAACAAGGAGGGTAGTGACACTCGTAATAGGTGCATGAGCATTCCTCCTCCTCCACTAGCTCCCCGTTGGCATTGTAATAACGCGTTCGACTCAGCTCAAGGTACTGTTCTTCCACTGGATCAGCTGGCACTTGCTGGATGGCCAACCAATACAAGGACTGCTCTCTGAAGATGGAAAACAGAGAAAGAGCAGGTGGATAGGATATACATTAGTCAAAAAGTATTCACTACACATAAAGTGACAACATGGTTGGCCGCAGACAGCCACGTGCACCCTCCGATACACGTGATGTCACCAGTCACTTCTTTTCAACAGACAGTGAGGGATTTCACTCGGAGGGGTGCTAAACTTGTGGAGGAAGTACTGCTCCAGGTGACTCAACAAACCTGAAGGAGTTGCAGTGACAGATCACCCTCCACACCCAGCTTCCCACGGCCACTTGTATTTATTAGAGTGAATGGTCTATTTATGAATTGGTCCATTTATGCTACTCTATTTAAAGATGACCCTGGGGTGTGCAGTGCGGAGTGGGAATTCAGTCGGTCAAAGGTTTTCTACCTATACCTATTTCAGTCTAAGAACATCAATTGTCTCATCACCTGCCACATTTCCCCATTTATATTTAGGGAGTTTGAGTGTCAACAGACCTGCCAATGTTGGGATATTGCCATGAGTACCACTTGCGCGCGGAGAATTCATATTTCACCCTTCTGCTGTTATACCGCGCCCATCCCCAAAATTGCGTAGTTGTCATTGCGCAATTCGTACCTGTGTACAGAGACCTAGAATTGAGTAGTTTGTACAGAACATGCATGCAGGTTGGCAGGTCTGCAATATGCTCACCATCTGAGGTGGGAAGCTGTGCTGGTTATTAGGCAAGCACGCCCTCACGTGTCTGTGCCAATCACAGCAATAGGGGGCAGGGTATTGGAATTGCTTTTGAAACCTTTATTCAATGGAATGCATTGAAGTGTAAAAATGTTTTCCATTGTGGCTCATGAGTGGGCAGGTTCTTTTTCAACCTGCCTGCACACATGCCTGCATTATGTCAGTGTGACGTGGTATGATAAGCTGTCCATACACACCACATGCTGGTGAATAGTGATTTGTGGAATGTGTCACATTACATCTTGTTGTACCAAGAGGTGTATGTTGTAGTCAACAGGGGAGATGGAATAGCTACTGGAAACAAACAATACAAAAAACAACAATAGTAACTCTGAACAACTTAAGAAACATCCCTGGATCCCGAATCAAGCCCACTTGACTGCTTCTCTGGTCTGCCAGGCATTATATTTTGTACCTGCAGTTTTCCAAGTTGAAAAAGTGATTTTCTAATGTTGTCAAGCTGTGTACAAGAGCTGAGGTGACTGGTGAGGAGTAATAACCAATCATTAGAGATCAACATATCCGATCCTCTCTGTAAACTGTGTAGTTTGGGCCATCATCAACCAAATAAGCATACTAGATTATTGAACTATGAGGCACATTTCAAATTTCAATTGTGCGACAATGCAAGTGCCTGCAGTTTAGATCCTGTTGCCTGAGGGGATGGTCGCCTTAACGTGTTGTGCTGATTGATCCAATCAGTGAACGACCTGTCTGTGTTTCAGTTCAGTGAGTGGCTACCCAGGCCGACCTCCAGCCAAGCACTGAACAAAAAAGGATTGAAAAAGATATGAAAAAGATTTGCTTGTTGTCATCAAAATATACCAAGCCTAGGCAACTGCAGTGGACTGGAAACTAGTGCGAGTGACTTCAAATGTATCTAAAACATCTGTGTATGTTCGCTAATGTGATAGTTTCCATCGTAAAGTTAGCCTCGGACTGGTGCAAATTAACACAATCTTAAAGGAACAGCCCCGTTTTTCCATCGTTTCCAGATCTTTCCAGATCGTTCATATTCAAGGAAACATTAGGAAAGTGTCATTTCAGAAGATCTGTCTTATAATTTTAGAATATTAACTCAAATCTAGCTGTGGTCCTACCTCTGCTTGCTGGATATCTCCTCAGGTTTGGGGCTCCAGCCCACGGGAACCAGGCGCAAATTGTCCAGACGGTTGTCCACTGTCACAGAGTTGATGTGGACCACTTGAAAACTGGGAGCAATGCCTCCTCTGTGCTTCTCCCTATAGAAATATATGCACATTCATTTAGAATTATCTGTAAGACTGCAGAATAACGGTTATTATTAACCACATTCAACCTGGCATTCCTATTTTGTGCATGCTGTTCTAGGCAAACATTTTCAAAAACAGCAAAAGTAGCAGACTACAATACAAGCTCACAAGTTTGTAGATCTTCTATTTTGGCCATCATCGTAGGACAGTGTATATAGCTTACGTTTTTTTTCCGACAAGAAACATTTGGCAGCCCACCCTTATACGCATGTTTTTCAGCAATGTAAAAAATTAAACGGCATACGTAGATACCATGTTTTCACATCCGGGTTACTCGCTCGCAGACCTCCGGCTTGAGTTAGCAGTAGCTTACGATGTTTATCTTTCGCCAGAAACGTGAATATGTTGGGAGCGATGGCATTTTTAAAAAAAAAACACAAATCACATCCGAGCCTCGTATGGATGATCACCGCGGACAGGGCTCGTAGTTTCAGAGATAATAGCCAATGAAGATTCTACTGTTAATGCCAATCTACTTTGAATGTGTTGCCTAGCAACCGGGTCAGTGTTAACAGTTCAGCGAGACAGTTTCATATTATCAATAAAGAACAACAATTGACAGAGTATTCCGTCAGCAGTTGGATTTTAAATGACGGAATATTCCGCCCAGAGTCTCTCCATTGAGAGCAAACTTCCAAAACCTGAAGTATATAAACAGTTTCTATGCACACTGGTTCACTCCATCCATTCAGTTCTAATTATGTGAATGTAAAGAAAAAATCACACCCGTGTGAACTGAGTGGTGCAAGGTCTTATATAGCCCGATCAGCTGTGGTCTGACGTAATGTCAGTGACCATAGTATAAACCATGCTCATTTTTTTGGGTCCCACGTACAGGTACACACATACAGACACAGACAAAGCTGGTTGTTGGAGTGGTTTGCACCACTCAAAAATGAGATAAATTGCAATATTCAGTATCTGTGTATTAATTAATCAACTCACCAGAGCAGTTCATGTAGTGGCCTGCCTGCCCATCGCCCTTTACCAATGTCAAAGGCATAAGCAAAGATCTTCGCCCCATTGCCATCCGCATCAACCTCCATGCGTGCCTATGTGAAATCAATGCAAATGTGAACACAAAAATACAATATATATTATATGTAGTACAATAAATCTGGAATCAGTCCTGTAATATGAAAATGTATGCAATGTACCTCAAACGCATAGTTTTCCACCAGCGGTATGTCCTGCTCATCAATCAGTGTGTATTTAGTCTGAAACACAAACAATTTCTTTATTGAACTAAATGAAACAAATAAAAGCCTAATAAGTACACCTGCTTGTAGAGCAGAATGAAGTGGCATGTTTAAAAACAGGTTTAATCTACACGTTTACAAAGCAAATGCGGACATACAATGAGCATCCTTACATGTGTCTCAGTGCAGGCGACAAATTAGATTTTTATATCTACTTGGATTTTGTCCATATAAAGGATGCACACATACAGCACATCGCAAAATACCAACATCAAATCTCTCTGAGGAAACATCACATACTGGATGCTACATACAACAGAGGGGTCAAAACAAGCATTTTGAGTGACACTGAATTTCATATTTTAATGGGACAAGCATTTGTACCGTTAAATTGCAGATCATGCAAACGTTATCAGTTAACTATCGTTAACCTGTTACAATCTGTGACACTAACTCTGCAAATGGGAAGCTGATAATTTATCCATCCGATCTGAGGAATGTGGGGAACTGAGGATGTAGTCTGATGTAACAAATGGACCCGTTACAGACACACTCAGAGTTTAAGTACCACTCTGGATAGTAGATATATGGACAGTTTGAGGCCATACATCAACCATGTATGTATGACTATGATCATTATTTATACCATAGAGCCCTGCCGCGTTACACAAAAGATAGTGGATATAACGTTCTAGCGTGGCAATGGCTTCCTCCTCCTTAAAGCCGCACATCAATATCCTCGTCACATTTTAGTTCACCTTAAAAAAAGACAGGTGGAAAAAATGATAAGCTATGGAAAGCAAAATAACACTTGCTCCTGACGATATAGTAAACATTCAGTTGACTGAACGACGTTTAGACTGGATATGGGTTAACGTTTAGCTGCTGGCTAGCTGATGTTAGCTTTAAACCTCGCGTCACCAGTACTGTGCAAAGCCTGGTTTCTATTCCATTTTAAACAGAGCCATCCGCTCTAGAGCCCGCCTACTCAAAACCCATATCCGTCATATACAACCACACGCACAAAGACGAGTGTTTCCGTATCCACCGACACCCTCAAGATCGAACATGCCAAACTGGCATATCGTTAGCTTTAGCGGAGACGGATGAAAAATCAAGTAAGAGTCGTCGCGCCATATCACTAATCCGTTGAAATACAAACTGTACAAGATTTAGAACATTTTGCTCAGGCGCCGTATCAACAATGGTTGTTTGCAATTTAACCGTTACTTAGGGGATCAGGCATCGCCACGGCGAGTTTATATGCGCTTTTTGCGGTCCGTGCGGGCCCTCCTCTGCTCGTCGCACATGGCAGCCCTCAGATCCAGCTCACCTTCCCGGCCACACGGCCAAGTCGAACGATCCCGAGCTTGAAATCCGACATTGGGGAGAGAGAGAGAGAGAGAGAGCAGATGGTCACACCACGCAGCTCAACTTATGATCAACTTGAACGACGTTGAAGTTGAGAACTCGTCAGGGCGACCCCCCTCAGCCCCAATGCGATGCCAGTTTGTGGGTTGATGGGTTCAGCCTTCCCCCTGCCCGTTTTTCTCTGGTTCTCTGCACTACAGTAGGAATGAAACCCCTCTCTGACACCGCTACTGGCGTAAGGAAGCAGAACAACGTTCAGGCCAGGGACCTGCTGCGTCAAGTAAACTTCAGTAACAGTCGGATTTCCGATTAGCGGACTTCAAAGTAAGACGAAGCGGAGCCACGAAAACGTGGAGCGCCCTACCCATAGATATATATAAAGTCCCTACCTACCAACTTCAAAACCGCTCTCAAAGAGCCCCCCCCCCTCTTTTTTCTGTTCATGTGTATTCTCTTTTTTCTATTAACTGTGTAGGCCTATTTGATGTTTTTCTTATGAATTGAAAATGAAGGAGGACCCTGTTGTAAACAGTCTATATAGTGCTTTTCTGGTTTTATCCTCTTCAGTTTCTGTATTGACCAGTAATTCCTTGGACTGTACTCATCCTGCAATCTGTTAATAACATTATGAATCAGCACTATTGTTTTAACCACTCGCAACCTGGCTTCATTATTTTGGACATTAAATATTTCAGAAATAGCGATAACAGAAACACACTGGATTGAATACTTTAGTTTAAACCCAAGAAAGCCCATGGCTTTATCCCATTAGGCCCTAATTCATCCCTAATGATTGGGGTCTTTAAAAACAGTAGAAACCTCATTAAATTACCCTACTCATTATGGCACTGCAGTAATCACCTGGATGCCATGTCATTGTTTTTGACATAATTCAGTCTTTTACAGGTAGACGACCAGAATATAAATATCCTCACAATGACAATTGCTGCCATAGGCCTTTTAGCATGCATTTATTGCACATTACAGATTTGAGAAGATGTAACAAATGACAATATTGTAAATAGTAATGCTATTTAACTCATTTAGTGCCAGTGATTCCTATTGTAACTGAAAAATGAATTCAATTCAATGCTTCATTCATGATAGTGGAGGAGCTTAGGTAGAGGATATTTTGTCTAAAACCGGCACATTTTGCACAGGTGTAGCCCAGGGCATGCTCTAATGATTTAGCATTAGATTTAGACCTTCAGGGTCGCCACAGCGGCCAATCTAAATTTCATTGAATTCTGCTTCGTTTTGCACAAAAAACACCCCATTGGCTAAATTTGGCCAAAGCCACTTGCCCAAATGTTATGACCTCATCACATTTGGCTGATTTGGGCACATTTGTGATGCCGTTTTTAGCCCAAGGACCGGTTGGTTTGATTGATTGATAATTTTATTAACAGTTTGCAGAATTACAGTACATTTCAAGCACAAACTCAATACAAAGGCTGTTAACTGTGAGTGGACGACCCAATTAAGCATTACACTTGTTTACAACAGGGTCCACCATGTTCAATTCATCAAAACATTTAGAGACGTACAAATAGACACTTCTATATAGACAAAGAACAGAACAGGAATTCATCATAATGGAGGTAAAAAGGGAAAAGAAACATAAACAGTGAGGGGAAAAAGGGTGGGGGGGGGGGGGGGTGGGGAGGGATTCAAGAACTTTAAATTAAAGAACACAAAAAAACACAAAAACTATTTTTATTCTGGACTGTATATTTCCACCTTTGGTTGTTTCAACATGTAGAAAGAATCATGTTTTAGTTGATTACAGTAGTCTTATAGCCTGTAGACCTTTATCAGCATGTCACAGCCTCTATAAACGACTATACTTGACAAAATGTATAAAAGGATGCCAAGATCTGTAAGTGTTTATGATCCCAGCCAAACAGAACAAAAGGTGCGCTGTTCATTAAAGTGCTTGATAGTTGACTAACAGTAATATTAAGTGTTTGAAAAATAATGTTGCGTTTTAACAATACAAATAAATCACACCTGTGTGAAGTGAGGGGCACTCTTATCATACATGATAGGCCTACATCATACATCATTTCATTCCGGCCAATCACAATTTGCGTCCTCACCTTGTCAATGTTTGTGTTTACGTAATGTCTGTGTTTACACAAACACTCAAAACTGGCCATTCATTATCAATGGCATTGACTTTAATGTTAGGATTACGATCGTCTTCAGTTGTTTCCGTGTCAGTGTCGCGACTGTCGTCGCAGCAACAACACTGAAACACTGAAACACAAACACTCTTAGATAAAGAGTCATTAAATCCACAAACTCAACAATTTCTCATGTAAAACTATCATCTCTTGTCAACAAAGAACCGTCCAACTTGCCGTCTGCATGTTCATCAAAAGTTTAAAGGAAAACATACCACTTCAGCCATATTTAAACTTTGTTTTTTTAAAATAGCCGATCTACAAGCTCACTGCGTGTTGGGATCGTCAGGATCTGAGCTTGTAGATTTGACATTTTTTTAAAGATTTTTTTGACATAACTTGATCCCGTGAAACGGGACATTCTACATAATGAGTAGTGAGTACTTTTGGTCTAGGTTAGTCTAGAGACTAGCAGAGCCTACTTTGCTACTGCTGCAGACTAAATAATTTCATATTGTTCTGAATTATTAATACTTTTGTGAACAAATATATAGGCCTAATTTATAAATTAATTTGAAAATATGTACAGTAGAGGGGGCGGGGGACGGAACTTACCACAATGCCAAATATGATTATCTTCACAAATGGTTAGCACTGCCTAGTAGGCAGTGCTAACCATTTGACACTTATTAAAGACTGAATGAATGGTTTATGATGATAATACATCACCATCACATGTGCCAAGGTTTTGCCTCTCAAGTCCACCACTCCAGACAGTGTAGGGTGTAGGCAAATGTGAGCAATGTTTCCATCTCCTCAGGTTGCACATTGTGTTGATTTAATGTGACGGGCTGACGGCCATCAGTACCTTAGGTGCTATGCAGGTTGAAAAGGGCCTTGAGTGTTCAAGGTTTAGGTCATTATTTGGTTCACATGAAAGAGAAGGTAGAATTCAATCCCATTCCCTTATAAATACAAGATCAATGTTACAAACTAAGGAAACTTGAGGATCTGCATTTACCTGAGCGTGAGTGCTGCACGTGCTTATTACACAGTCATGACTCAGGACAGGTAAACTTTAGCAGCATCTGATGAAGGCCCGGGATCCATGCATTGGCACATACTGAGGAGAATGGCTTTACTCCCTTGCTGCCATTGGCCCTGGGCCTGAGTAGGGCAGTAGGCCGGGGCCCACAATGTTATCATGTGAACTAAGATCATTACAACTTGTGTCACTGGATTTGTTTTCTTCATGATGTAGTTGTATAATCCATAGTGATGGAATGATGCTGATGAGAAACAAGATGGCTGTCAATAACCATTTGTATTCCTGTCCCATGCAGGAGCTAACTATTTCCATAGACAACGCCTTGGTAACTTTGTACCAACAGCCAAGAACCTAGGTGTTGTCCTGTCCTGGACTCCGACCTTACACCACTCAGTTCACACAGGTGTGATTTTTTTTGGTACGGACAGACACGTAAACTAACAAAGCCAGTTGTAGGAGTGGTTTACACCACTCAAAAAATAGACATTGTCTTGGATAAGGGTGCTTCTAGCCAAAACTAAAATACCAGATGTAAAAAGTGGTGTAAACCACTCCTACGACTGGCTTTGTTAGTTTATGTGTCTGTCTGTCTGTCTGTCTGTCTGTGCTCAAAAAATGAGCATGGTTGCTACGGTCACCCAGTTCACCCGGGTGTGATTTCATTACGTCAGACATTACGTCAGACTACAGCTGATCAGTCTATATAAGACCTTACACCACTCAGTTCACACAGGTGTGATCTTTTTTGGTACGGACAGACACGTAAACTAACAAAGCCAGTCGTAGGAGTGGTTTACACCACTCAAAAAACAGACATTGTCTTGGATAAGGGTGCTTCTAGCCAAAACTAAAATACCAGATGTAAAAATTAAAATAAATAAAATCACACCCGTGTGAACTGAGTGGTGTCTTATATAGACTGATCAGCTGTGGTCTGACGTAACCATAGCAACCGTGCTCATTTTTTGGTACGAACAGACAGACAGACACGTAAACTAACAAAGCCAGTCGTAGGAGTGGTTTACACCACTCAAAAAGGGAAGAAAAAAAAGGTAATGAATTGTTTGAAGCAAAATGGGAGAATATATATAAAATTGTAATGTTTTGGAAATATTATTCATGTTGCTGCATTGCTGCATGGATATTTGGATTTCAGAACATACTGTATACGTAACACAGGGACTATAGCACTCAAATTCCTATGCCACTAAAATGAGGAACGCCCTTCCAATAGTCGTTAAGAAATGTGAATCCCTAAACTCCTTCAAAACCGCTCTCATTTACGGGCAGCTGCATATTCAAAACTGGCCCCTATATAAAAGTCCCCCCCCCCCCAATATATTTCCATACTGTACGTTTTTCCCTGTTTTTGTATATATATGATTTATTTTTCTTCTTTTTTTGCATTGAAGTGTCTATGTATGTCTTCACAATTTAAAGACATACAAATCTCCATTTTCAATTCATCAGAACATTTAAAGTTGAAATGTTTTGATGACTTGAAAATGGAGTATGTTGATGTAAACAAGTCTGTTTTTTATCCTCGTAGCAGTTTATGTATTGAGTTGACCTGTACTTTCGTTGAACTGTACCCATTCTATGAACTGTTAATACAATTTTCAATCAAACTATTTTGGAGCCAAAGACCCATTGTGTTAACCTGACTCCGCCAGGTAAACAAATGATTGTGAAGCAAGCGTCTTCCATCTGGCATCAGGTTATACCATTGTGTATCATTATTCGTCACTCCATCCAGCACCAGAAGACACATGCCTGGGTAGAGTTACATCAGCACCATGGACAGTGCTAGTAAACTGAAAATCAATATATGTAAAGTTAATTAAACTCAATGTACCCCAGTTTGGCCTAGTTTCTGATATTCATTTTTGATTTATTGTAGATACATACTGCACCACTACTGCCGGAACTGGAACGTGCTGCTTGCCTCCTCTCCTCCTTCTGGTGGAATCTAGATGAGTGGAGAACAACATTTAGTAATTTTATACTCGTAAACAAAATAAATCATTAGATAAATAGATTGATTTATACCTTGGAGTGGTTGTGTTGTTTTCACAACATCTCCCTCTCGAATCTCGATACATATGCTTGTCGCTTAATTGGGACTCATGACAATGACTTCCACACTTGGGTAGTAACAAATAATAAATAAAATGAATTACATTCTCAGTATAACAAACAAATCAATACGTTGTGTTACTCACCCAGGCAGGGAAAAGGAAATACAAACAAAACCAGACAAACCAGTCCAAAAAGCTTAATGATTGGACTTTGGTCGCCGGCTGGGCGTTTAAATAGTAACCAAGATTAGTTGGCCCTAGCCTAAGATTTAGACGATCGTAGATGTCTAACTCTTATGCTAAATTGGCCCCAAAGGCTCAACTCCAGCCAGCCTGAGCCAGGTACATAAACAAAACTACTACTTACTAACAAAGGCTGTTTTGTGCTGTTGAAAGTCTATTCTCCAGGGTGGTAATCATAGGGTGGGATTGCTCTCAGCTCTCTCTTTGTGTGGGCAGTGTTTCAGCATATTATATCTATACAGACATTTAGAACTTTGACGTGAGTGACGTCTTCGGCCCACTTAGTCAGGTTCCTTATTCTTTGATTTAAACTTTTTTTGAAGATTTGCAAAACTATACATAAAAAAGAAATCACACCCATGTGAAGTGAGGGGCGCTCTCCTTATCATATGTCATCACACATCATCTCATTCTCAACCAATGGCACATCTCCCACCCAATCACGCCGACCAATCACAATTTGCGTCCTCATGTTTGTCTTCAATGTTTGTGTTTATTTACACAAACACTCAACGCTGGCCATAGGAGGGGCTAGCACCCCTCAAAAAAGGCAGTCAGTCAGATACTAACTCAGAGAGTATAAGGAGATGTCTTTTAACTGTGAACTTTGGATGTTTGTGTAACAATCTTAAACATGACATGTGTAAGTGTAATCAATGATTACACATGAGACTGTCTATGATTACTAATCATAGTCTTTATGCATCATCATAATCATCATCATCACTTTTGTGCATCACAGACACATGTCAATATAGGCTAAGTCCATAGCTTTACAGGAACATCTGCCAGAAGAACAGTCAGATTTGCACTTTCATTGGACCATGTCAAGGATGGCATTTGGGGTTGGGAGGACCTCTGAGGTCGTTGATTTCAGCATGCCATCCAAGTGTTGTTTGAAGTACCCATTTTGCAGGGGATCCAGCTGTGCATCAGAGCAATGGCTGCTTGTGCCCATGCCCTTGTTTGGATATGGACTCTCAAGATGTTCTGCCTCAGAGCTCCAGGTGTTGGAGGGAGCTTGTCACTTTCTGCCCCATGTTTGCAGAACAGATGCCATCACAGTCCAGGGTTTGTCTTACCTTTGGGTGAGTAAGCTGCACATACAAAGGACTCCAGAGTTGACAGCATTCCTTCCGTCACTTCTGTTTCATCCAAAAGCATCTGCAAAGCATTGATAATCTGTTCAATCATCTGTTTTGAGGTGGACCTGCAGCCATGTTGCCTTGCCATGCAGGGGAACCACCATGTGTTGTCTGACCCAGTGAATGCATGCAGGCTGGCAAAGCCTTTGCTCTTTCTTTACCTACAGTATAGAGCTCGCCACAGTGGTTCAACCTGCACAGGCCCCTCCATGGAGCCCACCCTGTCTATCTCTCTTCTATTCTTTCTTCCTATTCCCCTCTACCCTCCCCCCCTCTCCCCCGACACGGTCGAGGCAGATGGCCGCCCACCCTAGAGTCGGGTTCTGCCTGACGTTTCTTCCTAAAGGGGAGTTTTTCGTTACCATTGTCGTAATATTGCTTGCTCTGGGTGGATCTTTGTTGGTTGTAAAGTGTCTTGAGACAACTTGTTGTGATTTGACACTTTAATAAAATTGAATTGAATTGAATTGAACAACACCAGAGGCCATATAAATGGATGTGTTCTTCAGCAAGAGGTCAGTTTGCTGTGACTAGCACTAAAACATCCGTTGGGGAGAAAAATACCAACTGTGCATCAGGTGGGTTTCGCTGTGAAGCCAACACAGCTTGGTGGATCAGCAGTGTGTCTGCTTCTTCGTGGTTATTTTTCTCAAAGACCAGGTCTTTGTTGCTCCTAGTGTATCCAGAAGCAGACGTGATGATCAGCTTGGAGGATCCCCTGTTGTACTCTAAAGAGTTTTGCAGCAAGTAGATGGATTAACTTGGACTTGTCATGGCATGGCAGAATTGGTCCATTAGGACTAGGAGCAAACATTTCCCTGGTGTCAGAGTGAATTCATAGTTTCCTATGGCCTCTTTCAGGTTGATGTCTCGGCTTGACCTGGCAAGTATCATCATCCTTGTAAACAGGTCCTTGGTCTCCTTCAGATCTCTAACTCTTTTACTTTGTAAAAGAAAAATAAAGGTGCCTTTTTGATTCCCTCTGCACATTCCTGCAATTGAATGGACTGGACTTGTTGGGCGTTGGGCGTGTTGAAAAGCCATTCAATTTTGTTTTTGCGAGCCGCGGGGCGGGCGGTTCGTTGATTAATATATTGTTTTGCAGGGCCGGCTGGCTCCTGTGGCGGGACGGGACAAGCGTGTTATGAAAAAAAGACGGCCTGCGCATCACTACTGTGTACCGATTACTGTGTACCGATTACTGTGTAACTCTAGAGTAATATAAAAATCACACCCGTGTGAACTGAGTGGTGTAAGGTCTTATATAGACTGATCAACTGTGGTCTGACGTAATGTCTGACGTAATGAAATCACACCCGTGTGAATTGGGTGACCATAGCAACCATGCTCATGTTTTGGTACGAACAGACACGTAAACTAACAAAGCCAGTTGAGTGGTTTACACCACTCAAAAAAAATCACACGTGCGAAGTGAGGGCGCTCTTATCATCGTACATCATGCATTATCTCATACTGGCCAATCAGAATGCCTGTTGCCTGGGATTGGTTAGCTGATTTGCTCGTCTACAATACATATGACGTACATTTTTCCTTCATTGTCAATGGCGTTTAATGTTTTGATGTTTAATTTACGTTATTTCTTTGTGGAATTTTGACATCATTTCTCTGTTCATTGTCAATGGCAAATCTTGAGGCGTGTGGGGACAAAAGCTGTAAATAGGAGGGGCTATATAGGGGTTAGATTTTATACTATGACGTCAAATTCTCCATTCATTGTCAAAGTGAATATAATATTTGTGTAGGACAAAGTTTGTGGACACACACCAAAAGCTGGACATAGGAGGGACTAGCGCCCCTCAAAAATCACACTTGTGTGAAGTGAGGGGTGCTCTTATACATCAGACAAACAAATCATCACATTCCGTGCTATAAACACACATACAAAGCTGTGCATATGGGGGCTGGTGCCCCTCAAAAAAAAGTTGTTTTACAAAAGTCAGCCTACTGGTGGCACTATACAATTTACAATTTACAATTTAGGCATTTAGCAGACGCTCTTAATCCAGAGCGACTTACATTAGGCAGGAACAAAAGTATGGGAATACATCACATATATAAAATGCATTTATCAAGAAACATGCGTAAGCTAAGAACGTAACTAGAACATATCTATATAATGACACTATACATATTAACTATACATATATACTATACTATGCTATACATAATGTAGGCTACTATGATGTGCTATGACTATATACAATGCAATTATTGTGCTGTCTACATGACATGCTATAAGTCTGTTTCAAATGCTATCTAAGTCTAAAAAGTGCTATCTAAGGGGGTAGGATAAGTGCTATGGGCCATGATGGAGTCTGAAAAGGTGGGTCTTCAGACTACGGCGGAAGATTGGGAGTGATGCTGCAGTTCTGACTGCAACGGGGAGTGCATTCCACAGTTTTGGGGCCAGAAGGGAGAAGAGTTTGGGACGTGTGGAGCGTTGGCCCGGCGTTTTTAGTGAGGGTACTTCCAGCTTTCCTGCGTTGGCTGATCTGAGTGCGCGGGAGGGTTTGTAGGGTTCAATCATGCTTGCAAGATATGGGGGAGCCATACCTTTGGTTGCTTTGAATGCCAGCATCAGAGTTTTGTATTCTGTGCGGGCAGCGACTGGGAGCCAGTGCAGGGAGCGGAGCAGGGGGGAGACATGTGAGAATTTTGGCTGGTTGAAGACCAGACGAGCTGCGGCATTTTGGATCATTTGGAGAGGCTTAAGTGCACATGCCGGTAGGCCAGTAAGGAGCGAATTACAATAGTCAAGTTTTGACAAGACTGTTGTCTGGATTAGGAGCTGGGCTGATTCGTCGTATGTTATAGAGTGTGAACCTACAGGATTGAGTGACAGCTGTGATGTGAGTTTTAAACGAGAGCTGACTGTCCAGGACAACACCAAGGTTCCTGGCTGTTGGGACAGACGTTACCAGGGCGTTGTCTACGGAAATAGTTAGCTCCCGCATAGGGCAGGACTTAGCTGGGAAGAAGAGAAGCTCAGTCTTGTCTGGGTTCAGCTTGAGGTGGTTGGAGGACATCCACTGTGAGATGTCAGCCAGGCATGCAGTGAAGCGCTCTTCCACCTGAGTGGCAGAGGGGGGGAAGGATAGAAACAGTTGTGTGTCATCGGCATAGCAGTGATAGGATATATTGTGAGCAGAGATGATAGTGCCAAGGGATTTGGTGTATAGTGAGAAAAGGAGGGGACCAAGTACAGATCCCTGTGGGACCCCAGTTTGGAGGGTTCGGGGGGATGATAGCAGACCTTTCCAGGAAACCTGGTAGGTCCGGTCGGTGAGATAGGAAGAGAACCACTTTAGTGCTGTCCCGCCGATGCCTAGATCCGCTAGGGTGTCTAGGAGCAGCTGGTGGTTCACTGTGTCAAATGCCGCCGATAGGTCTAGGAGAATCAGGACAGCAGAGTGGGAAGCAGCCTGGGCAGCATGTAGTGCTTCTGTGACTGCCAGCAGGGCAGTTTCTGTGGAGTGTGCCTTCTTGAATCCTGATTGGTTGGGATCCAGCAGGTTGTTCTGTGAGAGATGGAGGGAGAGCTGGTTGGAGACAACACGTTCAATGCTTTTAGACAGAAATGAAAGGAGTGATACCGGTCTGTAGTTCTTGACATCTGAGGGGTCAAGGGTTGGTTTCTTGAGGAGTGGAGTTACTCTGGCTGACTTGAGGGCAGATGGGACGCAGCCTGAGGTTACTGAGGTGTTGATGATGGAGGTGATGAAGGGGAGCAGATCAGGTGCGATGATCTGGAAGATTGGAGACGGGACAGGGTCGAGAGGACAGGTGGTAGGTCTAGTGGATGTCACTAGGGGGAAAGAGGAGAGAAGGAGGACATGCATGGTAAGTTGGGGTTAGTGTTGGTTGAGTCAGATGCCACTTTATGGGGGAGGGGGGGAAAGGAGCTGCTGATATCGTCAACCTTCTTGTCAAAGTAGTTGACAAAAACATCAGCAGTGAGGGATGCAGGTTGAGTGGGGGGAGGGGGCTTAAGGAGGGAGGAGAAAGTGGAGAAGACAAGAGTTTCCTTGGGTTAGAAGTACAGGATTGGATTTTGGTGTGGTAGAAAGAGGTTTTAGCAGTGGTTAGTGAGAGGGAGAAGGCAGAGAGGAGTGAGTGAAAGTGCAGGGAGAGGTCATCAGGTAGCTTTGTCTTGTGCCACCTTCTTTCGGCTGCCCTTAGAGGTGTTCGTTCAGATCTGAGAGTTTCAGATAACCAGGGAGCCGGTGGGCATGAGCGAGCTGGCCTGGATGAGAGCGGGCAGTGTTGGTCGAATGCAGATGAGATAGAGGAGAGGAAGGATGAGGTTGCAGTGTTAGGTGAGAGAGAGAGGAAGGACTCCAGGGAGGGTAGAGAGGAGAGAATAGAGCAGGGTTCCCCAATAGGCGGCCCGCGGGCCCCCTTGCGGCCCGCGGAAGAATTTAAAAAAGAAACAACACACATTTTTTTTTGGGGGGGGGGGGTCCCAGATATAAATGGCATTAAATGGGGGTCAGTAGCCTGTGCATGTCAAACTGGGCATCCTTTTCAAATGGGGTCCTGCCCTGAAAATTCATTTTCAGGGCAAGACCTCGACCTCACGCGTGCGGACTCGGCCCCCAGCCTGGTACCCTAGTCAAAATATGGCCCTCGAGGAAAATTAATTGAGGAACCCTGGAATAGAGGATGAGAGGGAGGAGGGGTTTAGGGACTTGAGATTGCATCGGGTGGTGATGTTCGGAGGGTTAGTAGGTTTGGGCGGGAGGGTGGAGAGAGAGAGGGAGAAGGTTATGAAGTGGTGGTCAGACCTGATTAAGGGGGTAACAGAGAGTGTAGAGGGAGAGCAGGCTCTGGAGAACACAAGGTCCAAAACATTACCAGCCTTGTGAGTGGGAGGGGAGGGAGATAGGGAGAGGTCAAATGAGGCCAGAAGGGATGTAACGGGAAGATACTTCTCTGCTGTAGGTAGGTTGAAATCACCCAGTAGGATCAGGGGGGTGCCATTCTCCGGAAACGAGGTGATCAGAGCATCTAGTTCTTCCAGGAAGTTCCCAAGGGTTCCTGGGGGGCGATAGAGCACAATGAGGGTTAGGGGGACTGGTTGTGATATTGAGATAGCATGAAATTCACATGTGGACAGAGAAAGGTGAGAGAGATTTAAGACACAGAAATTCCATTTGGGGGACATTAGTAGTAGTCCTGTACCACCCCCTGCACCTGTTGGGCGAGGGGTGTGGGTGAACTTGTGAGAAACAGAGAGGGCGGCCGGGGTTGCAGTGTTATCTGGGGTAATCCAGGTTTCAGTCAGAGCAAGGAAATGCAGAGACTTGAGGGAGGCGTGGCCTGAAATGAATTCAGGCATTTTCTTCTTGGTAGCTGCGTGGCAGTTCCAGAGGCCACCCTCCACCACAATGTGGTGACTGGGTGAACGAGCTGGATAGATGAGATTTGAGGGATTTCTGAGACGGGAGAAGTGGTGACTAGGACGGCATGAGGAGGCCAGTATGGGGATGGTGGGAAAACACATTGTACACAGATAAAAATAGGTAATATATACAGTGGTAGTAATGATAATTAAAATAGTCGTAATAGTGATAATAATAATAATAATAATAATAATAATAATAATAATAATAATAATAATAATAGAAATAACAATAATAGGTAGTGAAAAAAGGATGATATAAAACCCTGGGAGGTGGCCTCCTTCGCTGGATGTGTCTGGATGTCCTGGTCTTTTAGCTTGGGCACTAGGCTATAATAGTTAGCCTGTGTGAGTTTGTTCGATAAGGATCGAGATTTGACCAGCCGTGAGCCAGAGTCTAGTGTGGAGGAACAGGGTAGGAAAGGAAAGGAACTCAGAAAGCTCAGAGAAGTTTGAAGAGAAAGACAGACAGAAAGAGTGAGTGACCGAAAAAAGTGAACGATAAACAGATGTAGATGATATTAAAATAGAAAGAAAGACAGTGAGTTAAAGACAACCAGAAGGAGTGAATGAGTGAAATATTAAGAAGAAAGACAGTACAGAAAAAAGTTCGGAGTATGCTCCCACCTACTGTAACCAATTGCAGATATAACAGCAGATATCAGGATTCTGCTGTTAGGTCCTGTCACACCGTTAGTCTGAAGGTGGTTTTGGGGCAGATGTGAAAAATGCAGGGCAGATGTTTTTCCTTGGCTTCTAGTCAGTGTGCATATAATCAGTGCAGTTATAGATAAAAATGCAAATGTGCCTTTTATAGCCACCACCATGAGGCTGATTTTCAAGTGGCATTTCTTCCTCTGCCTAGCGGGAATGTGCGTGCAAAATTTGCACGATGCTTTCACTGATCATGATTTGAGGCATTTTGTTCAAATCTTAGCCAATCGGGATGGAATATGAACAAATCACACCCGTGTGAAATGAGGGGCGATCTTATCATCGTACATCATCATACATAATCTCATTCCGGCCAATCAGAATTTACTTCCTCAACCCTCACCTTTGTCTTCAATGTTTGTGTTACGTAATGTTTGTGTTTACACGAACATTCAAAATTGTCCATTCATTGTCAATGGCATTTAATGTCGGTGTAGGACAAAGTTTGTGTTAGCACATGCACTAAAAATTGGACATAGGAGGAGCTATCGGCCCTCAAAAAATCCGACAGACAAAATCTGTAGGATACATCATCACAATCCGGCCAATCACAATTGGCATCCTCCCTTTTCTGTTCTCAATTTTTATCCTCAATGCCGTGGTGCTCAGCCAATCAAATCTTTTGTTTGCGTTTCAGATTCACCTGACTTGACTACAATACATCCATGTTCACCATTTGCATAGTCTTATCTGTGATGTTAGATCAAGAGGTTGTGTTTCCCCATTGTATGCTTTTTTATTAGAATCGAATTATGGGACCTTGCCTGTTGATACTGTATGGAGGAATGACATACCAAATCTAGATCCAGATTGAAATTGGGACACAGTGTGTCCCTAATGTTGTTCTTCTAGGAATCCTGATCAACAAATTCATCTAAATTTTGTTCATCGAACATACTTGACCCCCCGTAGATTATGTGCTATGAGGATTTTAAATAATCCCAACTGCACTTTCTGCACTTCGAACACCATAGGTACATTCTTCCATATGGTTTGGGAGTGTCCTCACAGTCACATTTTGGAATATGGTTGCTGCAAATTTTTCGATACTTTTACAAATTAACATTACACCCTCTCCATCTGTATTCATATTAAACTAGAAAAAGTGCCCTTCTGGGCACAGGTCTCCACCAGGAGGATAGGACTGTGTGAGATGTTTGGCAAAATGTTTAGGAGTAATATAAACATGTTTTTTGTTCGTTTGTTTTTTGCAACAATTGTCTTCATTTTGTTGAGGAAATGCATAGCCAGATCACTCATAGCATCTCTGAGGATAGAATTCTGGATGAGCAGGACATGTACAGCATTTTGTACAAAATGGGCCACTCCTGAAAACTTTGGAAGGCAATCTTACCCAATCAGTGTAGAATCTGAGAAATCCAACAGACTCGTCTTGATCACATGACTACAGAGATCATGTGTACCGATTTGCGTGAGATTTGGATGAAATCTGTGCAACTAACATAAGCAATGTGTTTAGCAGAAATCGGCCTCATGGTGGAGCTATAACCGGCAGATGTGGAGGGATGCAGAGACAATGTTTTTCCATGGCCTCTAGGGAGTGCGCATACATAAGTTGTATACAGATTGATGCAGTTATAGCTAAAAACAGGAATTGGCCTGTTATAGCGCCACCATGAGGCTGATTTGGAAAGAAATGAGTGGCATGTCATCCTTGGCCTAGTGGAAATGTGCGTGTATAATTTCACGGAAATTGCACACGGTTTGTGAGTTGTGGCATTTTGTTCGAAACGGACCAATCATGTGAGCTTTGGAAGCCAATATTAGCCAATCAGGATGGAAGATGGGAAATGGTGCAGATCCGTGTTGATCACATGACTATGGAGATAGTGTATACCGAATTGTGTGATGTATGGATAAAATGTGTACGAGTAATCTACAGGGATGTGTTTTGCCTAAATCGGCCTCATGGTGGCGCTATAACAGGCCGTTGAAGAATATTTGGGGCAGAGGTTCGTCGTTGGCATCCAGGGAGTGTGTGTGCAAAGTTTGGCATGGATCGGGCCAACGGTGGCGGAGATTAGCTGGTAACGGACGGACGGACGGACGGAAGGAAGGAAGGACGGACGGACGGAGTGCAAACTAGAAAAAGTGCCCTGCTGGGCACAGGTCTCCACCAGGAGGATAGGACTGTGTGAGATGTTTGGCAAAATGTTTAGGAGTAATATAAACATGTTTGTTAGTTTTTTGCAACAATTTTCTTCATTTTGTTGAGGAAATGCAGAGCCAGATCACTCATAGCATGAGGAGCAGCGGATAGAATTCTGGATGAGCAGGACATGTGCAGCAATTTGTACAAAACGGGACACTCCTGAAAACTTTGGAAGGCAATGTTAGCCAATCAGTGTAGAATCTGAGAAATCCAACAGACTCGTCTTGATCACATGACTACAGAGATCATGTGTACCGATTTGCGTGACATTTGGATGAAATCTGTGCGACTAACATAAGCAATATGTTTTGCAGAAATCGGCCTCATGGTGGCGCTATAACCAGCAGATGTGGAGGGATGCAGGGACAATGTTTTTCCATGGCCTCTAGGGAGTGCGCATACATACGTTATATACAGATCGATGCAGTTATAGCTAAAAAGAGGAATTGGCCTGTTATAGCGCCACCGTGAGGCTTATTTGGGAAAAAATGAGTGGCATGTCGTCCTCGGCCTAGTGGAAATGTGTGTGTATAATTTCACGGAAATTGCACACTGTTTGTGATTTGTGGCATTTTGTTCGTAACGGACCAATCATGTGAGCTTTGGAAGCCAATCTTAGCCAATCAGGATGGAAGATGGGAAATGGTGCAGATCCGTGTTGATCACACGACTATGGAGATAGTGTATACCGAATTGTGTGATGTATACCGAATTGTGTGATGTATGGATGTATGCGTATGCGTATGCGTATGCGCGCGCGCGCACACACACACACACACACACACACACACACACACACACACACACACACACACACACACACACACACACACACACACACACACACACACACACAATCTGGAGATTACACGGAGCGAAAGAGGAAAACATTAATATTTGGTCTAGCAGTGCAGATATGGTCAAGGACATGATTTAGTCTTCATTTTCCTATTGCACAGTGGTAGGAATCTTGGCACAGGTGTAGATTTTGTGGCATCTTTGGTCCCAGGGGGGAGGGGTGGGTGGGATTGTTTCTTTGTAGTTTGTTTTTGTGTTCCTTTTCTTTTGCTGTTGTACGTGTATTACTTGTTTTGTTTTCTTTATTCATTCATGGTGTTAACATGTTTGATTGTGCTATTTTGTCTTAAAGGGGCATTCCACTCATTTTCAACATTTTACTATGTCATTAATATACCTTAGAGCTGTTGTGTGGAAATAATAAAAAAGTTCCCCCATTCTGTGTTTCCTAGAACTAGAGGTCTGAAAAAAATCATTAACATGGTGAAACACATCTTGATGATGTCATCAAGATGTGTTTCACCATGTTAATGATTTTTTTCATAATTACAGTTCTAGGAAATACAAAATGGGGGGACTTTTTTATTATTTCCACACAACAGCTCTAAGGTATATTAATGACATAGTAAAGTGTTGAAAATGGGTGGTTTTCCCCTTTAAATAAAAAACATTTGATAACAAAAAAAAAACCAATACATCCATGTTGCTGGACAAAGTGAAACTAAACCGGCCACTCATGTTGCCCGGTTTGCGCTTTCCAAGCATCTGAGTATATGAAAACATTGCGGTAAAAAAAATGGAAAAGATAGAGAAATCCCGCTATTTCCTTCTTCCGATTTGCGATGAGCGGAGCTAGAAGATTATTGCACAATAATATAAATAAACATAAGGAAAGAAATACTACTACTGATTAAGGGAAAAAAATTACAAAATAAGTGTAACATACAAAATCCAACAAAAAATTAACATCATCCTTCTGACACCCTGTTACATTTGTCTTTGTGGTCATTTTTGTCTCCACCAGGCCGAAGGCATGGTGAGATCATGTTTTGCACTCCGTCCGTCCGTGTGTTTGTGTCCGTCGTGTGTCCATCCATCCGTTCATCCGTCTGTGTACAGCTATCTCTGTACACAGACGGATGAACAGACACGCGCACTGTTGGCCGGGTCAATGCCAAACTGTGCACACACTCCCTGGATGCCAACAACTCTGCCCCAATTTTTCCACAATGGCCATGAGGCCGGTTTTTGCAAAACATTTCTTTATATTACTTGTGTACATTTTATCCAAACATCACAAAAAACGGTACAGTATATTGTCATGTGATCAACACGGACCATATTTCAACCTCATTGGCTAAGATTGCCTTCCAAAGTTTGCAGGATTGGTCCGGTTTGAACAAAATGCCTTAAATCATGAACGCAGAGTGCAATTTGAGGGAACTTTTGCAGGCACATTCCCACTAGGCCGAGGAAGAAATACCACTTGAACTTTTTCACATCAGCCTCATGGTGGCGCTATAATTGGCCCAATTGTGTTTTTACTTATAACTGCACCGATCTGTGTAAAACTTTGTATGCACACCAAGGAAAAACATGTTTATATTACTCCTAAACATTTTGTCAAACATCACACACACTCCTATCCTCCTGGTGGAGACCTGTGCCCAGAATCTGCTCTTTATAGTGCAACGAGGAGGCCCACTATTGTAAAACACATTATCGCCTCCTATGTCCAGCTTTTGGTGTATGTGCACAAACTTTGTCCTACACAAACATTAAATTCCCATTGACAATGAATGGACAACTTTACATCATAGTGTCTATTTCTTTTTTTTAATGTTTTTTTTTTTGTGGCTTTCGCCTTTATTTTATATTTTTTATGGAGGGACAGACAGTAGGCTGACATGAAATGGGGAGAGAGATGGGAAGACATGCAGTAAAGGCCATCGGGATCGGGAGTCGAACCTGCGGCACACTACCAGCCAAGGTGCCTGGACCACTGAGCCATGGCCCAGGCCCATAGTGTCTATTTTACGTCATGATGATGTACGATGATAAGAGTGCCCCTCACTTTACACAGGTGTGATTCATTTTTTTACATTATACTCATTCAATTTTATCCAAATCTCACGCAAATCGGTACACATCATCTCTATAGTCATGTGACCAAGACAGGTCTGTTTGATTTCTCATATTCCATCCTGATTGGCTAAGATTGGCTTCCAAAGTTCTCAGGAGTGGTACAAACTGCCGCAAATAATTAACACAGCTTCCGATTGCGGTGAAACTTTGCTGGAAGAAATGCCATTTGACATTTTTTCAAAAACACTCCTATCCTGGTGGAGACCAGTGTCCAGGACAGCCTTGCTACTGGTAAGGCTGTCAGTTCGTACCTGATACTGTGTGGGAGTTCAGACTGATCCAGACCATACTGAATAACTGCTAGTTCGCATAACGTCTTCAAACTAGGACTTACGTCTAAGACATACAGATCATGTGATTGTGAGCCTACTCCTCCATAGAAGAAGATACGATCTCCCACCATGCAACAGCACTGCCTATGCCTCGGATACGGGACATTCCCCTTGGGCTCAACCTTCTTCCAGGAGAAGCTGTCTGGACTGAATTTCCACAGATCGTTGAACCTTTGTTCGCGTTTTGGGCTTCTGTGGTCGCCACCAAATATGTACAGCTCTCCATTGTAGGTAAAAGCTGCATGACCGGTTTGACCTTTTGGTAAAATCTGTGTAGAAGCATTGTTCAGCCAGAGGTTGTTCTCTGTGTCAAACACTTTCGTTCTCAGACCCGCAAATACAAACATCTTTGTCCCGATGATGGTGGCAGAGTGACGTCGACAACCTTCTGTAGTGCCTCTCACGTTAATTAAATACCAGATCATTGTGGTGGTGTCCAACCTGTATGTAGTACTCATACACATACAGTAGGTAAGGTGGCAGATGCATCCTCCGTGTATATACATGACCTTCCCCAAAACACAGGCTGAGTGGAGGGTCCTCCCGGCAGGAACAGTCCCAGACACCTGTGGTTTGAACCATCTGTGGGTGTCGACATCAAATGCATACAGCACGTTGCAGTAAGGATACCCTCCCCAGATGTAGACGATGTAGTCTATAAGCACAGCCGTGTAGCCGTGGTGCCTGATGGGAATCTCAAGGTGATGTTCTCCTTTTACAGATGTCACTGGACATAATTTCTTCCAGCGTAAAGACACAGTGTTTAAAATATGGACGTCAATCTCCATCTTTGTAACATCCTGATTTTTGACAGTGTTCTCTCCAAAGAAGTAAAGCTCTTGTCCCACTGCTACAATACAGTTCTGTTTCTCTGGTGGACCGTTCAGTTGCACCGTCCAATGAAACATTGAACACAACAATGTTGAATTGAAATAAACCTGTTGGATGTCTCGTTGCTTTGTAGAAGAATGAAGAACCAATTGAGCTTGAGATTCTAGAACCTTAGTCGAAAGAGTCTGGACGAAAACAGTCCTGAAGATATCTGTGGTTAAGAGTTTAGCCTCGGAAAACTGGGCCTGTAGTACATTATGGATTTCAACTGGACTCTCTGAGGATGCAGTGCCCTTTATCCTGCAGGCTAGATTACTTGTGTCGTACCGATGAGGTCACATCTAAGTATGACATCAGGTGACATCTTGATCACTTGACTATAGAGATATTGTACACCGATTAAAAAAATCACACCCGTGTGAAGTGAGGGACGCTCTTATCATCGTACATCATCATCTCATGAACTGAATTTATGTGATTGCTTAGCCGATTTCCTCGTCTACATATGACGTAAAGTTTCCCTTCATTGTCAATCGCATTTAATGTTTGTGTTGCCACAAATGTACGTCATATTTGAGGCACATATGACCTAATTTCTCTTTTCATTTAACTGAATTGAACTGAATTTATGTGATTGGTTAGCCGATTTGCTCATCTACATAATTATGACGTAAATTTTCCCTTTATTGTCAATGGCATTTAATGTTTGTGTTGCCACAAATGTATGTCATATTTGGTGGACATATGACCTAATTTAACCTTTCATTGAACTGAATTGAATTTATGTGATTGGTTAGCCCATTTGCTCGTCTACATATGATGTAAAATTTCCCTTCATTGTCAATGGAATTTAATGTTTGTGTTGCCACAAATTTACGTCATATTTGGCGGACATTTGACCTAATTTCTCCTTTCATTGTCAATGGCAAATTGAGATGTCAATGGCAACGTGTGAAGTTGTTATCATCGTACATTATCATACATCATCTGATTCAGGCCAATCACAATTTGCGTCCACACAGTCATCAATGTTTGTGTAACGAAGACTCTGACTAGGACGTTGGGCTATATGATATATGACATAGTATGACAATCCCTATATTTGGGCCCGAGCCGACCTAGTGCTGATATCGATAGATATGGTAGAACCATATATGGATAGAACCATATATGGATAGATCTAACTGGCTTAGTCATCGTGACAAGCCTGGTCGGAGAATATATAGAGGGTCGGCTTCAGGGAGAAGGCAGAAGTCAAAGCATCCTGGTTTAAGTTCTAACCGGACACCACTGCGGGGGTCCTAACCTAAGTAATCAGCAATACAGCCTTGAGCTATTTTATATGGTCCTTCGGAAGCACGGATTAGGGCTTACCGCAGTAACGGGATGCTGAAGTCTTCCAGACACATACGAACCAAGGTATCTGGCTTTACAACCCATATACCTTGAGTAGCCAACCCCTGACTCAGTGGCAAGATTCTAACCAGATGGTAACCCAGTTGCTGCCAGAGTCTGAACACTCTGGCAGTCCTGGCTGCTCCGCAGGTGAGCAGCAGTATCTCGAAGTTGTGAGATCCACTCTGTTGCCGCCAGAGCATGAACGCTCTGGCGGTCCTGGCTGCTCCTTAGGTGAGCAGCAGCGTCTCGAAGCTGTGAGACCCACTCTGTTGCCGCCAGAGCATGAACGCTCTGGCGGTCCTGGCTGCTCCTTAGGTGAGCAGCAGCGTCTCGAAGCTGTGAGACCCACCCAGTTGTCGCCGTCAGAGCATGAACGCTCTGTCGGTCCTGGCTGCTCCGTAGGTGAGCAGCAGCGTCTCGAAGCTGTGAGACCCACCCGGTTACCAGAATCTGGATGCCAGAATCTCGGAGCCGTGAGACCTCCCCGGCCCTTAGAGTCAGAGAGCACTGGTGATGTGCAGGAAAGAGAGAGCACTGGTGATGTGCAGGTAAGAGAGAGCACTGGTGATGTGCAGGAAAGAGAGAGCACTGGTGATGTGCAGAGCACTGGTGATGTACAGGAGAGAGAGCAACCATTGACAGGGAACGCCCTTAATGGGTGGCATGTGATTTGATCTTGAGGTTTTTTATGACCCACCGTAACATCAAAGGAAGAAAGCGCGAAGCTTGGACGCCCTCAATGGGGTGGCTTGAATGGCTGACGTTTGCTGTTCAAGCCTCAGTATGCTTGTATTGGGGTGGCCTGAGGGGTCTACTGTTCAAGCCTTCTTGATAGGGAAATCTGGGGGTGGCAATGAATGTAACGAAGGCTTTCACCTAGAGCTTAACGAAGGCTTTCACCTAGAGCTTCTAGTGGATATCATGAGAGCATTGTCTGGACAGCATGATGATGCAAGGGCATCGGAGCTATATCAACCCTCCCATAGATGTTGGAGCAGTCGGAGGACGGCAGAGGCTTCGGTGGCAATGAATGTAACGAAGGCTTTCACCTAGAGCTTAACGAAGGCTTTCACCTAGAGCTTCATGTGTCATCGTGTAACGAAGGCTTTCACCTAGAGCTTCTAGTGGATATCATGAGAGCATTGTCTGGACAGCATGATGATGCAAGGGCATCGGAGCTATATCAACCCTCCCATAGATGTTGGAGCAGTCGGAGGACGGCAGAGGCTTCGTTCACCGATAGGATATCGAGATGAAAGTGCAAGCTGACAGACCAGAAGTCCAGGTTCATAGGGACCGAAGTAGTCCAGCAAGGAGGCTGGACGGTCACTCTTGCAGAAATGACCATGAGCATAACCGGAGACGAACAGTCATCATGCATGGTACGGTAGTAGCACCCAATTCTGCCGATCGTACACCAAGTAACCAGCAAGACGGCAAGAAGCCGTATGTCAGTACTGTAATAGCGGCACACACCATCTTGGGGTATGCGGCAGGTTCAAACGACTGAGTTTAATGGCGAAACGAGATTTGATATGACAGATGAAGCTGTGTTATCAGCAATGGACGTCGTCATGCAGGCAAGAAACTGTAAACTACAGACTAGGAGTGAAATGTGGTGGAAGGCACCCTCTGGCTCTTCACAGTATTAATAGGAGCCGGACCCGGTTGAACCGGAGAGCAGATGAACCTTTGCGGAACCCTAGGACACCTAAGATCGAGACGGGACAGGATTTACAAGAGGAATTACCGCAGCCAGCAATCTTGACTATAGCAGGAGAGTCCTTGCATGTGGGCTATCCACCGCCTAAAGGGAGAAATGTCATGTTAAAGGTGTGCAAAGGTCTAATTTGCAATTGTGGCAAAGTAATGGAAGTATATGCAGTTCTGGATGATGGTTCGGGGCGAACCATTTTGTTACACACAGTTGAAAGAAAGGACAATTGTCTGAGTCTTCTGGATGCGGTATAGATTTCAACGTGAAATCTGGGGTGGCTGTAACGAAGACTCTGACTAGGACGTTGGGCTATATGATATATGACATGTTTAGTATGACAATCCCTATATTTGGGCCCGAGCCGACCTAGTGCTGATATCGATAGATATGGTAGAACCATATATGGATAGAACCATATATGGATAGATCTAACTGGCTTAGTCATCGTGACAAGCCTGGTCGGAGAATATATAGAGGGTCGGCTTCAGGGAGAAGGCAGAAGTCAAAGCATCCTGGTTTAAGTTCTAACCGGACACCACTGCGGGGGTCCTAACCTAAGTAATCAGCAATACAGCCTTGAGCTATTTTATAGTTTGTGTTACGCAATGTTTGTGTTTACAATTTGACTGACGTAAAATGTACACTATGATGTAAAATTCTTCATTCATTGTCAATGGGAATTTAATGTTTGTATAGGACAAAGTTTGTGGACACACACCAAAAGCTGTGTACATAGGAGGGACTAGCGCCCCTCAAAAATCACACTTGTGTGAAGTGAGGGGTGCTCTTATCATACATCAGACAAACAAATCATCACATTTCGTGCTATAAACACACACAAAGCTGTGCATATGGGGGCTGGTGCCCCTCAAAACAACGTGTTTTACAAAAGTCAGCCTACTGGTGGCAATATAAAGGGCAGATGTGAAAAATGCAGGGCAGATGTTTTTCCTTGGCTTCTAGTCAGTGTGCATATAATCGGTGCAGTTATAGATAAAAATGCAAATCTGCCTTTTATAGCCACCACCATGAGGCTGATTTTCAAGTGGCATTTCTTCCTCTGACTAGCGGGAATGTGCATGCAAAACTTGCACGATCGTTTCACTGTTCATGATTTGAGGCATTTTATTCAAAACTTCTTGTTTTTTTGGGAAGCCAATCTTAGCCAATCGGGATGGAATATGAGCAAATCACACCCGCGTGAAATGAGGGGCGATCTTATCATCGTACATCATCATACATCATCTCATTCCGGCCAATCAGAATTTGCTTCCTCAACCCTCACCTTTGTCTTCAATGTTTGTGTTACGCAATGTTTGTGTTTCCACGAACATTCAAAATTGTCCATTCATTGTCAATGGCATTTAATGTCGGTGTAGGACAAAGTTTGTGTTAGCACATGCACTAAAAACTGGACATAGGAGGAGCTATCGGCCCTCTGTGTAATCCGACAGACAAAATCTGTAGGATACATCATCACATTCCGGCCAATCACAATTGGCATCCTCCCTTTTCTGTTCTCAATTTTTATCCTCAATGCCGTAGTGCTCAGCCAATCAAATCTTTTGTTTGCGTTTCAGATTCACCTGACTTGACTACAATACATCCATGTTCACCATTTGCATAGTCTTATCTGTGATGTTAGATCAAGAGGTTGTGTTTCCACATTGTATGCTTTTTTATTAGAATCTAATTATGGGACCTTGCCTGTTGATACTGTATGGAGGAATGACATACCAAATCTAGATACAGATTGGAGCTGGGACACAGTGTGGTCTAATGTTGTGCTGTCTTCTAGGAATCCTGATCAACAAATTCATCTAAATTTTGTTCATCGAACATACTTTACCCCCGTAGATTATGTGCTATGAGGATTTTAAAGAATCCCAACTGCACTTTCTGCACTTCGAACACCATAGGAGTGTCCAAGTGTTCTCACATTTTGGAATATGGTTGCTGCAAATTTTTCGATACTTTTACAAATTAACATTACACCCTCTCCATCTTTATTCATATTAAATGATGTATCCCAATTGCCATTAAATAATACCCGTATCCGTGTCTTCTTTGCTGGCGTAACGGCCGCAAAGAAGATGGTTGCTACACGCTGGAAACTTCCTCATACATAATTGACATCTCGCCAATGGGCTTTAACCTTTCTAGATATCATCTATCTGGAGATTACATGGAGCGAAAGAGGAAAACATTAATATTTGGTCTAGCATTGCAGATATGGTCAAGGACATGATTTAGTCTTTATTTTCCTATTGCACAGTGGTAGGAATCTTGGCACAGGTGTGCATTTTGTGGCATCTTTGGTCCCGGGGGGAGGGGTGGGTGGGATTGTTTGTGTTAAACAAAGCTAGCGTATAGCGTCAAACCAACAATAACTCAAAGCTAGCCGGAAACATGACGGAGGACAAACAAAGAAACTCAGAGAGACAGATATACTGTTGCTTCTTAGACAATGGCTGAGAGAAGCGAGTGTGTTTATTTTACGTCATATATACACGTCAACACAATTGACACATCCGGCATCCGGTTTCAGTATAAAAGCATATATAAATATATACATACAATGACAATGATATATTTATATACACAGGCAATTAATGATCATTTTTAATACATCTCAACAGTTTGTTTGTTGTTTTTGTGTTCCTTTTCTTTTGCTGTTGTACGTGTATTATTTGTTTTGTTTTCTTTATTCATTCATGGTGTTAACATGTTTGATTGTGCTATTTTGTCTTAAATAAAAAACATTTGATAACAAAAAAAAAACAATACATCCATGTTGCTGGACAAAGTGAAACTCAGGTTGCCCGGTTTGCACTTTCCAAGCATCTGGGTATATGAAAACATTGCGGTAAAAAAAATGGAAAAGATATAGAGAAATCCCGATATTTCCTTCTTCCGATTTGCGATGAGCGGGGCTAGAAGATTATTGCACAATAATATAAATAAACATAAGGAAAGAAATACTACTACTGATTAAGGGAAAAAAATAACAAAATAAGTGTAAAATACAAAATCCAACAGAAAATTAACATCATCCTTCTGACACCCTGTCACATTTCTCTTTGTGAGGGGGGGAGATCATGTTTTGCACTCCGTCCGTCCGTCCGTCCGTCCGTGTGTGTGTGTCTGTCGTGTGTCCATCCATCCGTCTGTGTACAGAGATAGCTGTACACAGACGGATGAACGGACACGCGCACTGTTGGCCGGGTCAATGCCAAACTGTGCACACACTCCCTGGATGCCAACGACGAACCTCTGCCCCAATTTTTCCACAACGGCCTGTTATAGCACCGCCATGAGGCCGTTTTTTGCAAAACATTTCTTTATATTACTTGTGTACATTTTATCCAAACATCACAAAAAACGGTACAGTATATTGTCATGTGATCAACACGGACCATATTTCAACCTCATTGGCTAAGATTGCCTTCCAAAGTTTGCAGGATTGGTCCGGTTTGAACAAAATGCCTTAAATCATGAACGCAGAGTGCAATTTGAGGGAACTTTTGCAGGCACATTCCCACTAGGCCGAGGAAGAAATACCACTTGAACTTTTTCACATCAGCCTCATGGTGGCGCTATAATTGGCCCAATTGTGTTTTTACTTATAACTGCACCGATCTGTGTAAAACTTTGTATGCACACCAAGGAAAAACATGTTTATATTACTCCTAAACATTTTGTCAAACATCACACACACTCCTATCCTCCTGGTGGAGACCTGTGCCCAGAATCTGCTCTTTATAGTGCAACGAGGAGGCCCACTATTGTAAAACACATTATCGCCTCCTATGTCCAGCTTTTGGTGTATGTGCACAAACTTTGTCCTACACAAACATTAAATTCCCATTGACAATGAATGGACAACTTTACATCATAGTGTCTATTTCTTTTTTTGTTATGTTTTTTTTTTGTGGCTTTCGCCTTTATTTTATATTCTTTATGGAGGGACAGACAGTAGGCTGACATGAAATGGGGAGAGAGATGGGAAGACATGCAGTAAAGGCCATCGGGATCGGGAGTCGAACCTGCGGCACACTGCCAGACCGGATTACCAGCCAAGGTGCCTGGACCACTGAGCCATGGCCCAGGCCCATAGTGTCTATTTTACGTCATGATGATGTACGATGATAAGAGTGCCCCTCACTTTACACAGGTGTGATTTTTTTTTCCACATTATACTCATTCAATTTTATCCAAATCTCACGCAAATCGGTACACATCATCTCTATAGTCATGTGACCAAGACAGGTCTGTTTGATTTCTCATATTCCATCCTGATTGGCTAAGATTGGCTTCCAAAGTTCTCAGGAGTGGTACAAACTGCCGCAAATAATTAACACAGCTTCCGATTGCGGTGAAACTTTGCTGGAAGAAATGCCATTTGACATTTTTTCAAAAACACTCCTATCCTGGTGGAGACCAGTGTCCAGGACAGCCTTGCTACTGGTAAGGCTGTCAGTTCGTACCTGATACTGTGTGGGAGTTCAGACTGATCCAGACCATACTGAATAACTGCTAGTTCGCATAACGTCTTCAAACTAGGACTTACGTCTAAGACATACAGATTATGTGATTGTGAGCCTACTCCTCCATAGAAGGTTTGACCTTTTGGTAAAATCTTTGTAGAAGCATTGTCCAGCCAGAGGTTGTTCTCTGTGTCAAACACTTTCATTCTCAGACCCGCAAATAGAAACATCTTTGCCCCGATGATGGTGGAAGTGTGACATCCAACACCTCTTGTAGTGCCTCTCACGTTAATTAAATACCAGATCATTGTGGTGGTGTCCAACCTGTATGTAGTACTCGGGTAGTTAAAGCAGGAGATGCATCCTCCGTGTATATACATGACCTTCCCCAAAACACTGAGGGCTGAGTGGAGGGTCCTCCCGGCAGGAACAGTCCCAGACACCTGTGGTTTGAACCATCTGTGGGTGTCGACATCAAATGCATACAGCACGTTGCAGTAAGGATACCCTCCCCAGATGTAGGCGATGTATTCTATAAGCACAGCCGTGTAGCCGTGGTGCCTGATGGGAATCTCAAGGTGATGTTCTCCTTTTACAGATGTCACTGGACATAATTTCTTCCAGCGCAAAGACACGGTGTTTAAAATATGGACGTCAATCTCCATCTTTGTAACATCCTGATTTTTGACAGTGTTCTCTCCAAAGAAGTAAAGCTCTTGTCCCACTGCTACAATACAGTTCTGTTCCTCTGGTGGACCGTTCAGTTGCACCGTCCAATTAAACATTGAACACAACAATGTTGAATTGAAATAAACCTGTTGGATGTCTCGTTGCTTTGTAGAAGAATGAAGAACCAATTGAGCTTGAGATTCTAGAACCTTAGTCGAAAGAGTCTGGACGAAAACAGTCCTGAAGATATCTGTGGTTAAGAGTTTAGCCTCGGAAAACTGGGCCTGTAGTACATTATGGATTTCAACTGGACTCTCTGAGGATGCAGTGCCCTTTATCCTGCAGGCTAGATTACTTGTGTCGTACCGATGAGGTCACATCTAAGTATGACATCAGGTGACATCTTGATCACTTGACTATAGAGATATTGTACACCGATTAAAAAAATCACACCCGTGTGAAGTGAGGGACGCTCTTATCATCGTACATCATCATCTCATGAACTGAATTTATGTGATTGCTTAGCCGATTTCCTCGTCTACATATGACGTAAAGTTTCCCTTCATTGTCAATCGCATTTAATGTTTGTGTTGCCACAAATGTACGTCATATTTGAGGCACATATGACCTAATTTCTCTTTTCATTTAACTGAATTGAACTGAATTTATGTGATTGGTTAGCCGATTTGCTCATCTACATAATTATGACGTAAATTTTCCATTTATTGTCAATGGCATTTAATGTTTGTGTTGCCACAAATGTATGTCATATTTGGTGGACATATGACCTAATTTAACCTTTCATTGAACTGAATTGAATTTATGTGATTGGTTAGCCCATTTGCTCGTCTACATATGATGTAAAATTTCCCTTCATTGTCAATGGAATTTAATGTTTGTGTTGCCACAAATTTACGTCATATTTGGTGGACATTTGACCTAATTTCTCCTTTCATTGTCAATGGCAAATTGAGATGTCAATGGCAACGTGTGAAGTTGTTATCATCGTACATTATCATACATCATCTGATTCAGGCCAATCACAATTTGCGTCCACACAGTCATCAATGTTTGTGTAACGAAGACTCTGACTAGGACGTTGGGCTATATGATATATGACATAGTATGACAATCCCTATATTTGGGCCCGAGCCGACCTAGTGCTGATATCGATAGATATGGTAGAACCATATATGGATAGAACCATATATGGATAGATCTAACTGGCTTAGTCATCGTGACAAGCCTGGTCGGAGAATATATAGAGGGTCGGCTTCAGGGAGAAGGCAGAAGTCAAAGCATCCTGGTTTAAGTTCTAACCGGACACCACTGCGGGGGTCCTAACCTAAGTAATCAGCAATACAGCCTTGAGCTATTTTATATGGTCCTTCGGAAGCACGGATTAGGGCTTACCGCAGTAACGGGATGCTGAAGTCTTCCAGACACATACGAACCAAGGTATCTGGCTTTACAACCCATATACCTTGAGTAGCCAACCCCTGACTCAGTGGCAAGATTCTAACCAGATGGTAACCCAGTTGCTGCCAGAGTCTGAACACTCTGGCAGTCCTGGCTGCTCCGCAGGTGAGCAGCAGTATCTCGAAGTTGTGAGATCCACTCTGTTGCCGCCAGAGCATGAACGCTCTGGCGGTCCTGGCTGCTCCTTAGGTGAGCAGCAGCGTCTCGAAGCTGTGAGACCCACTCTGTTGCCGCCAGAGCATGAACGCTCTGGCGGTCCTGGCTGCTCCTTAGGTGAGCAGCAGCGTCTCGAAGCTGTGAGACCCACCCAGTTGTCGCCGTCAGAGCATGAACGCTCTGTCGGTCCTGGCTGCTCCGTAGGTGAGCAGCAGCGTCTCGAAGCTGTGAGACCCACCCGGTTACCAGAATCTGGATGCCAGAATCTCGGAGCCGTGAGACCTCCCCGGCCCTTAGAGTCAGAGAGCACTGGTGATGTGCAGGAAAGAGAGAGCACTGGTGATGTGCAGGTAAGAGAGAGCACTGGTGATGTGCAGAGCACTGGTGATGTGCAGGAAAGAGAGAGCACTGGTGATGTGCAGAGCACTGGTGATGTACAGGAGAGAGAGCAACCATTGACAGGGAACGCCCTTAATGGGTGGCATGTGATTTGATCTTGAGGTTTTTTATGACCCACCGTAACATCAAAGGAAGAAAGCGCGAAGCTTGGACGCCCTCAATGGGGTGGCTTGAATGGCTGACGTTTGCTGTTCAAGCCTCAGTATGCTTGTATTGGGGTGGCCTGAGGGGTCTACTGTTCAAGCCTTCTTGATAGGGTACAGATTTCCATGGGAAATCTGGGGGTGGCAATGAATGTAACGAAGGCTTTCACCTAGAGCTTAACGAAGGCTTTCACCTAGAGCTTCATGTGTCATCGTGTAACGAAGGCTTTCACCTAGAGCTTCTAGTGGATATCATGAGAGCATTGTCTGGACAGCATGATGATGCAAGGGCATCGGAGCTATATCAACCCTCCCATAGATGTTGGAGCAGTCGGAGGACGGCAGAGGCTTCGGTGGCAATGAATGTAACGAAGGCTTTCACCTAGAGCTTAACGAAGGCTTTCACCTAGAGCTTCATGTGTCATCGTGTAACGAAGGCTTTCACCTAGAGCTTCTAGTGGATATCATGAGAGCATTGTCTGGACAGCATGATGATGCAAGGGCATCGGAGCTATATCAACCCTCCCATAGATGTTGGAGCAGTCGGAGGACGGCAGAGGCTTCGTTCACCGATAGGATATCGAGATGAAAGTGCAAGCTGACAGACCAGAAGTCCAGGTTCATAGGGACCGAAGTAGTCCAGCAAGGAGGCTGGACGGTCACTCTTGCAGAAATGACCATGAGCATAACCGGAGACGAACAGTCATCATGCATGGTACGGTAGTAGCACCCAATTCTGCCGATCGTACACCAAGTAACCAGCAAGACGGCAAGAAGCCGTATGTCAGTACTGTAATAGCGGCACACACCATCTTGGGGTATGCGGCAGGTTCAAACGACTGAGTTTAATGGCGAAACGAGATTTGATATGACAGATGAAGCTGTGTTATCAGCAATGGACGTCGTCATGCAGGCAAGAAACTGTAAACTACAGACTAGGAGTGAAATGTGGTGGAAGGCACCCTCTGGCTCTTCACAGTATTAATAGGAGCCGGACCCGGTTGAACCGGAGAGCAGATGAACCTTTGCGGAACCCTAGGACACCTAAGATCGAGACGGGACAGGATTTACAAGAGGAATTACCGCAGCCAGCAATCTTGACTATAGCAGGAGAGTCCTTGCATGTGGGCTATCCACCGCCTAAAGGGAGAAATGTCATGTTAAAGGTGTGCAAAGTTCTAATTTGCAATTGTGGCAAAGTAATGGAAGTATATGCAGTTCTGGATGATGGTTCGGGGCGAACCATTTTCTTACACACAGTTGCCAAGCAGGTCGGATTGAGGGGTCAACCTGAAGAGTTGCGTATCAGAATCATGAGAGATCTTCAAGTTTTGCACGGGGTGGCTGTATCTTCCGAGGTATCTCCTGCCGTACAGCCAAACCAAGTCAATAATATTGAGGGAGCATTGATCGCCAAATAGCTTGGATTGTGAGCATACACAGATCGTCAGCAGACTAATGGAGAGAGATTAACATCTTCGAGAGCCTCCCTTGCTGGATAACTACCAGGCCTGGCCTGTTAGAACCTAGCCGAAAGAAAGGACAATTGTCTGAGTCTTCTGGATGCGGTATAGATTTCAACGTGAAATCTGGGGTGGCTGTAACGAAGACTCTGACTAGGACGTTGGGCTATATGATATATGACATGTTTAGTATGACAATCCCTATATTTGGGCCCGAGCCGACCTAGTGCTGATATCGATAGATATGGTATCCATATATGGATAGATCTAACTGGCTTAGTCATCGTGACAAGCCTGGTCGGAAAATATATAGAGGGTCGGCTTCAAGGAGAAGGCAGAAGTCAAAGCATCCTGGTTTAAGTTCTAACCGGACACCACTGCGGGGGTCCTAACCTAAGTAATCAGCAATACAGCCTTGAGCTATTTTATAGTTTGTGTTACGCAATGTTTGTGTTTACAATTTGACTGACGTAAAATGTACACTATGATGTAAAATTCTTCATTCATTGTCAATGGGAATTTAATGTTTGTATAGGACAAAGTTTGTGGACACACACCAAAAGCTGTGTACATAGGAGGGACTAGCGCCCCTCAAAAATCACACTTGTGTGAAGTGAGGGGTGCTCTTATCATACATCAGACAAACAAATCATCACATTTCGTGCTATAAACACACACAAAGCTGTGCATATGGGGGCTGGTGCCCCTCAAAACAACGTGTTTTACAAAAGTCAGCCTACTGGTGGCAATATAAAGGGCAGATGTGAAAAATGCAGGGCAGATGTTTTTCCTTGGCTTCTAGTCAGTGTGCATATAATCGGTGCAGTTATAGATAAAAATGCAAATCTGCCTTTTATAGCCACCACCATGAGGCTGATTTTCAAGTGGCATTTCTTCCTCTGACTAGCGGGAATGTGCATGCAAAACTCGTTTCACTGTTCATGATTTGAGGCATTTTATTCAAAACTTCTTGTTTTTTTTGGAAGCCAATCTTAGCCAATCGGGATGGAATATGAGCAAATCACACCCACGTGAAATGAGGGGCGATCTTATCATCGTACATCATCATACATCATCTCATTCCGGCCAATCAGAATTTGCTTCCTCAACCCTCACCTTTGTCTTCAATGTTTGTGTTACGCAATGTTTGTGTTTCCACGAACATTCAAAATTGTCCATTCATTGTCAATGGCATTTAATGTCGGTGTAGGACAAAGTTTGTGTTAGCACATGCACTAAAAACTGGACATAGGAGGAGCTATCGGCCCTCTGTGTAATCCGACAGACAAAATCTGTAGGATCATCACATTCCGGCCAATCACAATTGGCATCCTCCCTTTTCTGTTCTCAATTTTTATCCTCAATGCCGTAGTGCTCAGCCAATCAAATCTTTTGTTTGCGTTTCAGATTCACCTGACTTGACTACAATACATCCATGTTCACCATTTGCATAGTCTTATCTGTGATGTTAGATCAAGAGGTTGTGTTTCCACATTGTATGCTTTTTTATTAGAATCTAATTATGGGACCTTGCCTGTTGATACTGTATGGAGGAATGACATACCAAATCTAGATACAGATTGGAGCTGGGACACAGTGTGGTCTAATGTTGTGCTGTCTTCTAGGAATCCTGATCAACAAATTCATCTAAATTTTGTTCATCGAACATACTTTACCCCCGTAGATTATGTGCTATGAGGATTTTAAAGAATCCCAACTGCACTTTCTGCACTTCGAACACCATAGGAGTGTCCAAGTGTTCTCACATTTTGGAATATGGTTGCTGCAAATTTTTCGATACTTTTACAAATTAACATTACACCCTCTCCATCTTTATTCATATTAAATGATGTATCCCAATTGCCATTAAATAATACCCGTATCCGTGTCTTCTTTGCTGGCGTAACGGCCGCAAAGAAGATGGTTGCTACACGCTGGAAACTTCCTCATACATAATTGACATCTCGCCAATGGGCTTTAACCTTTCTAGATATCTATCTATCTGGAGATTACACGGAGCGAAAGAGGAAAACATTAATATTTGGTCTAGCATTGCAGATATGGTCAAGGACATGATTTAGTCTTTATTTTCCTATTGCACAGTGGTAGGAATCTTGGCACAGGTGTGCATTTTGTGGCATCTTTGGTCCCGGGGGGAGGGGTGGGTGGGATTGTTTGTGTTAAACAAAGCTAGCGTATAGCGTCAAACCAACAATAACTCAAAGCTAGCCGGAAACATGACGGAGGACAAACAAAGAAACTCAGAGAGACAGATATACTGTTGCTTCTTAGACAATGGCTGAGAGAAGCGAGTGTGTTTATTTTACGTCATATATACACGTCAACACAATTGACACATCCGGCATCCGGTTTCAGTATAAAAGCATATATAAATATACATACAATGACAATGATATATTTATATACACAGGCAATTAATGATCATTTTTAATACATCTCAACAGTTTGTTTGTTGTTTTTGTGTTCCTTTTCTTTTGCTGTTGTACGTGTATTACTTGTTTTGTTTTCTTTATTCATTCATGGTGTTAACATGTTTGATTGTGCTATTTTGTCTTAAATAAAAAACATTTGATAACAAAAAAAAAACAATACATCCATGTTGCTGGACAAAGTGAAACTAAACCGGCCACTCAGGTTGCCCGGTTTGCACTTTCCAAGCATCTGGGTATATGAAAACATTGCGGTAAAAAAAATGGAAAAGATATAGAGAAATCCCGATATTTCCTTCTTCCGATTTGCGATGAGCAGGGCTAGAAGATTATTGCACAATAATATAAATAAACATAAGGAAAGAAATACTACTACTGATTAAGGGAAAAAAATAACAAAATAAGTGTAAAATACAAAATCCAACAGAAAATTAACATCATCCTTCTGACACCCTGTCACATTTCTCTTTGTGAGGGGGGGAGATCATGTTTTGCACTCCGTCCGTCCGTCCGTGTGTGTGTGTGTCTGTCGTGTGTCCATCCATCCGTCTGTGTACAGAGAAAGCTGTACACAGACGGATGAACGGACACGCGCACTGTTGGCCGGGTCAATGCCAAACTGTGCACACACTCCCTGGATGCCAACGACGAACCGCTGCCCCAATTTTTCCACAACGGCCTGTTATAGCACCGCCATGAGGCCGGTTTTTGCAAAACATTTCTTTATATTACTTGTGTACATTTTATCCATACATCACACAAATCGGTACAGTATATTGTCATGTGATCAACACGGACCATATTTCATCCTCATTGGCTAAGATTGCCTTCCAAAGATTGCAGGATTGGTCTGGTTTGAACAAAATGCCTTAAATCATGAACGCAGAGTGCAATTTGAGGGAACTTTTGCAGGCACATTCCCACTAGGCCGAGGAAGAAATTCCACTTGAACTTTTTCACATCAGCCTCATGGTGGCGCTATAATTGGCCCAATTGTGTTTTTACCTATAACTGCACCGATCTGTGTAAAACTTTGTATGCACACCAAGGAAAAACATGCTTATATTACTCCTAAACATTTTGCCAAACATCACAAACACTCCTATCCTCCTGGTGGAAACCTGTGCCCAGAAGGGCACTTTTTCTAGTTCACATCTGCTCTTTATAGTGCAACGAGGAGGCCCACTATTGTAAAACACATTATCGCCTCCTATGTCCAGCTTTTGGTGTATGTGCACAAACTTTGTCCTACACAAACATTAAATTCCCATTGACAATGAATGGACAACTTTACATCATAGTGTCTATTTCTTTTTTTTTAATGTTTTTTTTTTGTGGCTTTCGCCTTTATTTTATATTTTTGAGTGGTGTAAACCACTCCTACAACTGGCTTTTGTGTGCATAAAAAATGAGCATGGTTGCTATGTTCAAAATAATTTCTGACGTAATTAAATCACACCCGGGTGAACTGGATGACCGTAGCAACCATGCTCATTTTTTCTGCACAAAAAAAGCCAGTTGTGAAATCACATCCGGGTGTGATTTCATTACGTCAGATCAGAGCTGATCAGGCTATATAATACCTTACCTTATATAATACCTCACATCGGACAAAAACTCCAGCTGAATCAACTTCATGGTCACAAATCATCACATCAGAAGACGACCCTACCTAGCCAAACGTCAGACCACAGCTGATCATGCTATATAAAACCTTACACCACTCAGTTCACACGGGTGTGATTTTTTTATGGAGGGACAGACAGTAGGCTGACATGAAATGGGGAGAGAGATGGGAAGACATGCAGTAAAGGCCATCGGGATCGGGAGTCGAACCTGCAGCACACTACCAGCCAAGGTGCCTGGACCACTGAGCCATGGCCCAGGCCCATAGTGTCTATTTTACGTCATGATGATGTACGATGATAAGAGTGCCCCTCACTTTACACAGGTGTGATTTTTTTTTACATTATACTCATTCAATTATATCCAAATCTCACGCAAATCGGTACACATCATCTCTATAGTCATGTGACCAAGACAGGTCTGTTTGATTTCTCATATTCCATCCTGATTGGCTAAGATTGGCTTCCAAAGTTCTCAGGAGTGGTACAAACTGCCGCAAATAATTAACACAGCTTCCGATTGCGGTGAAACTTTGCTGGAAGAAATGCCATTTGACATTTTTTCAAAAACACTCCTATCCTGGTGGAGACCAGTGTCCAGGACAGCCTTGCTACGGGTAAGGCTTTCAGTTCGTACCTGATACTGTGTGGGAGTTCAGACTGATCCAGACCATACTGAATAACTGCTAGTTCGCATAACGTCTTCAAACTAGGACTTACGTCTAAGACATACAGATCATGTGATTGTGAGCCTACTTCTCCATAGAAGAAGATACGATCTCCCACCATGCAACAGCACTTCTTATACCTCGGATACGGGACTTTCACCTTGGGCTCAACCTTCTTCCAGGAGAAGCTGTCTGGACTGAATTTCCACAGATGGTTGAACCTTTGTTTGCGTTTTGGCCATCTGTAGTCGTCGTAGACGTAGGCACCAAATATGTACAGCTCTCCATTGTAGGTAAAAGCTGCATGACCGGTTTGATATTTTGGTGGAATCTTTGTAGAAGCATTGTCCAGCCAGAGGTTGTTCTCTGTGTCAAACACTTTCATTCTCAGACCCGCAAATACAAACATCTTTGCCCCGATGATGGTGGAAGTGTGACATCCAACACCTCTTGTAGTGCCTCTCACGTTAATTAAATACCAGATCATTGTGGTGGTGTCCAACCTGTATGTAGTAGTCGGGTAGTTAAAGCAGGAGATGCATCCTCCGTGTATATACATGACCTTCCCCAAAACACAGGCTGAGTGGAGGGTCCTCCCGGCAGGAACAGTCCCAGACACCTGTGGTTTGAACCATCTGTGGGTGTCGACATCAAATGCATACAGCACGTTGCAGTAAGGATACCCTCCCCAGATGTAGGCGATGTATTCTATAAGCACAGCCGTGTAGCCGTGGTGCCTGATGGGAATCTCAAGGTGATGTTCTCCTTTTACAGATGTCACTGGACATAATTTCCTCCAGCGCAAAGACACGGTGTTTAAAATATGGACGTCAATCTCCATCTTTGTAACATCCTGATTTTTGACAGTGTTCTCTCCAAAGAAGTAAAGCTCTTGTCCCACTGCTACAATACAGTTCTGTTCCTCTGGTGGACCGTTCAGTTGCACCGTCCAATGAAACATTGAACACAACAATGTTGAATTGAAATAAACCTGTTGGATGTCTCGTTGCTTTGTAGAAGAATGAAGAACCAATTGAGCTTGAGATTCTAGAACCTTAGTCGAAAGAGTCTGGACGAAAACAGTCCTGAAGATATCTGTGGTTAAGAGTTTAGCCTCAGAAAACTGGGCCTGTAGTACATTATGGATTTCAACTGGACTCTCTGAGGCTGCAGTGCCCTTTATCATGCAGGCTAGATTACTCGTGTCGTACCGATGAGGTCACATCTAAGTATGACATCAGGTGACATCTTGATCACTTGACTATAGAGATATTGTACACCGATTACTGTGTAACTCGGGAGTAATATTAAAAAAAAATCACACCCGTGTGAAGTGAGGGACGCTCTTATCATCGTACATCATCATCTCATGAACTGAATTTATGTGATTGCTTAGCCGATTTCCTCGTCTACATATGACGTAAAGTTTCCCTTCATTGTCAATCGCATTTAATGTTTGTGTTGCCACAAATGTACGTCATATTTGAGGCACATATGACCTAATTTCTCTTTTCATTTAACTGAATTGAACTGAATTTATGTGATTGTTTAGCCGATTTGCTCATCTACATAATTATGACGTAACTTTTCCCTTTATTGTCAATGGCATTTAATGTTTGTGTTGCCACAAATGTATGTCATATTTGGTGGACATTTGACCTAATTTCTCCTTTCATTGTCAATGGCAAATATGAGACGTGTGGACAAAGTTTACGTCATATTTGAGGCGCATATGACCTAATTTAACCTTTCATTGAACTGAATTGAATTTATGTGATTGGTTAGCCCATTTGCTCGTCTACATATGACGTACATTTTCCCTTCATTGTCAATGGAATTTAATGTTTGTCATATTTGGCGGACATTTGACCTAATTTCTCGCAAATTGAGATGTCAATGGCAACGTGTGAAGTTGTTATCATCGTACATTATCATACATCATCTGATTCAGGCCAATCACAATTTGCGTCCTCACCGTCATCAATGTTTGTGTTACGCAATGTTTAATTTACACTATGATGTAAAATTCTCCATTCATTGTCAATGGGAATTTAATGTTTGTATAGGACAAAGTTTGTGGACACACCAAAAGCTGGACATAGGAGGGTCTGGCGCCCATCAAAAATCACACTTGTCTGAAGTGAGGGGTGCTCTTATCATACATCAGACAAACAAATCATCACATTTCGTGCTATAAACACACACAAAGCTGTGCATATGGGGGCTGGTTCCCCTCAAAAAAACGTGTTTTACAAAAGTCAGCCTACTGGTGGCACTATAAAGGGCAGATGTGAAAAATGCAGGGCAGATGTTTTTCCTTGGCTTCTAGTCAGTGTGCATATAATCGGTGCAGTTATAGATAAAAATGCAAATCTGCCTTTTATAGCCACCACCATGAGGCTGATTTTCAAGTGGCATTTCTTCCTCTGCCTAGCGGGAATGTGCGTGCAAAACTTGCACTTTTGTAAAGTGAGGGGCGCTCTTATCAGCCAATCAAATCATCACATTCTGTGCTATAAACAGACACAACTAGAACTGCACTGTCGAGTGCCTACTTGCGCTTTGCACACAAGTAGGCCATAAATGGCCTACTGCGCAACCAGAGAGCGCAAGTACTGTCGACCGCTACAAACTTTCGAGCCAGTTATACCCTGTAATTTGTAAGTTGATGAGTAGTATACTGTGGTTACTTGGGTGGTTATACCCTGGCATTGGTACATATCTTCATTATGTCACTCTCAAATCATGCAGCCACGGCATACGCATCGGAGTACCGGACAAACACTTGCGTGCTCTGCTTTCGCAAGTAAAGATGTGCATAGGCGGGGTTAGCGCCTCTAAAAAAAGGTTTTACAAAAGTCAGCCTGCTGGTGGTAAAGGGCAGATGTGAAAAATGCAGGGCAGATGTTTTTCCTTGGCTTTTGTCAGTGTGCATATAATCGGTGCAGTTATAGATAAAAATTAGAATCTGTCTTTTATAGCACCACCATGAGGCTGATTTTCAAGTGGCATTTCTTCCTCTGCCTAGCGGGAATGTGCGTGCAAAATTTGCATGATGCCTCAAGTCGTGAACAGTGAAGTTCACGATTTGAGGCATTTTGTTCAAAACTGCTCTTGCAATTTTGGAAGCCAATCTTAGCCAAATAGGATGGAATATGAAAAATCACACCTGTATAAAGTGAGGGGCGCTCTTATCTTATGAACAACTGAATTTATGCGATTGTTTGGTGAATTTACGTCATATGTGGCGAAAATTTCACGTAATTTCTCCTTTCATTGTCAATGGCAAATATGAGACGTGTGGGGACAAGATTTAGCTGACATTTGACCTAATTTCTCTTTTCATTGTCAATGGCAAATATTGAGACTTGTGGGGAGGATAAGGATGGAAAGTCAAAGGACGGCCAAAGGAAAGGTGATGGAACGTACAAACATAAAGGAGAAGTGAGTGACCTTGTGATATAGTTGTAAAAATGCAGATCTACAAAGCATTAGGTAATATAATTCTAATCATAATGTACATTTCAGTTGGAACAAACCATGGACACACTGACTCAACAATTAGCACCCAGCTGGAAAGGGGACAAGGTGAAAATATTTGTATTGTTTATTATGGTCTTGTGTTACATTCTTTAAGGTTTATTGTTTTCATATTGCATTTGATATCTGCACTGTATGGAACTTACAATCATCTTCATCCTTTTTGGACAGCAAGAAAATTGACTTCTCCCACTCTGTGGCTGCCATCAACCAAACTTGACTAACCCTGTTGCATGGATCCGGTGAACAATCGCATTAACATAAACACGCACAACACGGAATGTACACAACAAGGTCAGAAACAAAACGAGGACTGCTACATATTTTCACAGTATAAGGATTGCTAAATTCAATTTTAGTTTGTGGTTCTATGATTTACATGCCAGTGAAGATACATATCTTGCCAAAGGTATTTAATTTACAATACAAGTTCTAAGGTACATTTGTTTACGGTGTTATATTTAAGGTCTTTATTTCACTCTGAACTTGGCACCCTATCCGCAAACATCTCACACTCAGCCCGCAACCTAGGTGTTTTCTTTGATCCAGATATTTCCTTCAACACCAAAGTAGTCCAGTCATGTTACCATCAAATCAGAAATATCGCTAAAATTAAACATTTTTTGTCATATGCAGACCTGGAAACCGTCATACACGCGTTCATATCTTCACGACTGGATTACTGCAATTCAATATACTCTGGTATGAGCAAGAAAAATATATCTCGCCTCCAGATGGTGCAGAACTCTGCGGCTCGCCTTCTCACCAACACAAGAAAACGTGAGCATATCACACCTATTTTAGCTACTCTTCACTGGCTCCCTGTGAGCTACAGAATTGATTTTAAGATTGTATTGATTACTTTTAAAGCTCTACATGGTCTAGCTCCCATTTATATAACAGACTTGCTCCAACCCCATAACCCTGTGCGCTGTCTCAGATCTTCGGATAGGGCCCTCCTAGTTCCTCTTGCAACACGTCTGGTCACTCGGGGTGACCGGGCCTTTGCGGCTCGGGCACCTTTGCTCTGGAACTCCCTGCCACTGGCTCTTAGGTTAGCAGAATCAGTGTCTTCTTTTAAAACGCTTTTAAAAACACATCTATATGCCAAGTGTTTTTCCTAATATTGTTTTTAATTGTTTTATTGACCTGTTATTTTCTTCATATTTCATTGTTTCTGATGTTTTGATGTTTTGTTGTTTTGATGTTTTTATGATTCCTGTTTTATAACCTGTCTGTAAAGCACTTTGTAACTATATGTTTGGAAAGGTGCTATACAAATAAAATGCATTCATTCATTCATTCATTTACTTGCTCTCATAGCCAGGTTTATTATTGTAATTTCACATGGGCCATTACTAGCATGCTGCAAATGATTCAGAGATGGACTCAGGAAAGGCTGAGAATATGGTAAAAAGGCTTCGCTGCTTGACGAGTGGAAGATCATTGTACGCACAGCAAGAAAGCAGTTAAAGTCCAATGCTGAGAGCGACCTAGGAATTCTAATTGAAACACTGGTTAAGAGTAAAGACATTTCGAGACTATATGATTAAATCAGAGAATACATCACACCTGATATTGTGGTAAAACGACGAGTTGATGCATGTAAATGTATTTCAGAGGACATTTTTAAAATGGCATATGAGAGGATTCTAGATGAATTTAATGGAATCGAAGTGCAACGACGGTTTAAAAAACTGCTTGACTGTGATCCTCACTCCTTTGGCCCTCCAACACAAATCAGTTCCAGGTATGGCAGCCACTAGCCAGCCATATGGAGGTGGTAGCCAGCCATGTGGAGGCAGCAGAGCTTGCTGCAAGGAAAGCAGAAGTAAAGAAACAGAAGGATCAGAAGAGCTGGACGGAGCAGATTGAGGCTGAGAAACGGAAGGAGAAGATGGGGGAGCCAGAGGACCGGCAGACGAGTGCTCTGGAGGCTCAGAAGGGTGAATTGGAGCAGCAGGAAGATGCAGTCATCCAGGCTGACTACAATCCAGCCCAAATTTGCATGCCCAGAGAAAAGGTGTCTCCCAGTCCCAATCCCATAACGATCCACCACTCCACTGTCACAGCAGATTCACACAAGGTTGCATCAACTCTACACCCAGAAGTCTCCTCCCTCATACAGGTCAGGGGGGAAAGCCACCACATTCCCATCAAGGAACTTCCCCCATCTTCCCCTATGGAAACTATTCACATTTTAGAGTTCAACTTCAAAGATGGTGTCATGGAAGGCAAACCTGGATCTCAAGAGGTCTCCCCCAACATACTGTCTGAAATCTTACAGAAAACCAGTCAAGGCCATAAGTTTTCAGTACCCTTTAAGGAGAGAACCAGTTTAACCGGAAATTATCAACAGGCTTCGGAGAAACGTAACCATGCCTAAGGGAGTCTACCTTTATTGTGATGTTTAGGAAGTGTTGACATGCTGGCCCTTTAATTTGACATGGGTCTAGTCAGAGCCATATAATAAGGCTCTGCGCTTATATATGTTTGATGTGTTTATTGATTATTGTCTGATTTATGATGCATATTATGTTTTTCTTTATTTTAGTTCTATGTTGATTAATTAATAAAGCAACTTAAAATCGTCAGTCTTCATCCTGGCCAGCTACAATATTTTGCCATTGATTTCATTACCACCTCCCACACACACACACACACACACACACACACACACACACACACACACACACACACACACACACACACACACACACACACACACACACACACACACACACACACACACACACACACACACACACACACACACACACACACACACACACACACACACACACACACACACACACACACACACACACACACACACACACACACACACACACACACACACACACACACACACACACACACAGCGTTATGTCGTTTCTTCACCACCAAGTGTCACTGTTGCAGCCATGACTCTGGATTTGATAAAACTGTGATTTAGGCCATGTTATCTGCATACTATTGGTCCTCCAACAGTGAAAACTTAACCCTGGTTTCAACACTGCCATCTACCAGGAGAGTACTTTGTGCTTCAGAATGTTGACAAGCTTTATGGAGATGCAGATTTTACTTTCCAGCTCGATTTGGCACCTGCCCACAGTGCCAAAACTACTATAGTAATTGGTGTACTGACCATAGTATTACTGTGCCTAGTCCCCATTTCCATTTGCACACTGAATGCTGCTGTGAGGTCATGGAGATAAGGCCTTATGAGTATTATGTTTTTATGTGTAGGCTATTGCAATTGTTTGATGTACTGATGTCTATGCCGTTGCAACCCAATTTGTGCTTCGGGGACACAAACAAACTTGAACCTTGAGAGCCATCTGAGGGGTTTGATGGAAAGTCCTGCCTTGGCTAAGTGCTATCAGATTATATATACACAAATTGGGTCTCGTGCACCAATGAGTTCCTAATATTTCCTCTTACATTTCTTCCTAAGTGAATTCCTAAGAGAAGTTGAGCTAAATTCATGAAACATTCTTATTCTCATTTTATTACTGAATGAAAGCTGGTGGATTAAGGCATTAAGGTGTGTTGGGTGATATGGTGGCGTGCAAGGGGTGGGTATAGGGGGGCTTTCAGGGTTGGAAGGGGAAAGGAAAATGGGGGTGTGGTTGCTGTAGGTATATGGGGGTGTGGGTGTACTGGCGGGGGTGGGGGTATGGGGGCGATGGTGTTTTGGGTTATGGGGTGGGTATGGTGCTTGGCTTCAACTCAACTGGTCTGCTTGTGTTGGATTGTAATTTTCAGGCCTGTTAAACTCTAAAGCAGTGGTTCTCAAACATTTTCATGTCAAGGACCCCCAAATTGACATGCATTCTGCACACACCCATCTGAAAATATTTTCTGCTATGGAAACCTTCTGAAGATTTATAAAAACGTTCCGAAAATAGTCGATCTACAAGCTCAAAATGACACACAGGTCAACAGTAGAAGTGAAGCAACAACATGTCAGTAGAGGGCACAAAAGCTCCACTTCATACACCAGCAAAACTGGGCTGAACACACTGACTCTTCAACCACCTATCAGTGGTGGAAAAAGTACTAAGTATCAATACTGCAATCGGAATACTATGTTACAAGTAAAAGTCCAGAATTCAAAATGCACGTAAAAGGCATCAAAATGTAGTACAAAAATAATGTCCCGTTTCAAGTTTTCAAATGTATAACAAATCTTTTGAAAATAGATGATCTACAAGCTCACAATGTGTTTCGATGCGACGCAGTGTGAGCCTCAAGCTTGTAGATCGGCTATTTTCAAATTTCCAAAATGAAGTAGTTAATGTATATTCTGTAATAATAATCAAAATCTACAAAGTAACTAGTAGCTAAAGTGTTCAGCTATTTTCAAATTTGTATACATTTTGAACATGGGACATACCGATACTTTTGGTACTTAGTATTCCAGACTTTTACGTATAATAGATTATTGTTTACATTGCAGTATTGATACTTTTACTTAAGTAAAAAATGTGACTATACTTTTTCCACCACTGGTGAGCCAGCTGCTCAGGAGACTGCAGAAAGTTTACAGAAAGGAAAAAGAAAACCCAAAAAACAGGCTAGCAGAACCACATGCAAACACACAACACCACCATCTTCATCAAGGGTTCCCAGATGTTTTCAGCTCGAGATCCAAAAGATAATATGGTGTCTCCCCAGAAATTGAACTCAGTTGGAGGTCCCCAGTACTTTACTGTACATCCATGCTGTTCACATTTTCGACTAAAGTATTAAATCAATCAATTGTAGATATGTCTATAATCGTGCACCCCTAATCCTGATAGCTTCCATACTATGCTCATCAGTTGTCTTCCCAACTGCAACGTCACCCACTACAATCACTTTGGCAATGTTTAAGCTGCAAACACAAGAACAAGAGGCAATAGAACGCCAAAGTCCTGACTTCACTCGCTCATCCCCTGGTTCTGCCTGGTTCACGGAAGTAATTCCTCTATGGAGAATAACATGGGGTCATCTTAAAATCGTTTCATATAAGCATTGTGGTCCAAAAATAAACAAGCGGTCTCTGCGTTATTGTCAGGGAGGTGTCTCTGTATCGTTTTGCTGGTACAGCGATTATCATTGCTACACTCCGCGTTGTTTAATAAAAAGCATTTTTATCCGAGCTGTTTTTTTGTAACCTTACCTCGCCTCACCGAGTCACCAGGCTTTAGTTTTTTTGCCATTGGCTTTCAACTACAAGCCCCTATCGGTCGGGAGGAGTGTGGCACTCGGTGTGTTCGATATAGGCACGCTGACCGGCGTGACCACACTACCAATACAGACTAATAGGCGAGTGTGCTCCCGGTGTGCAACTGTGAATTTCCCAAACGAAGCCTGTTTGAGAAAAGTAGCCGGGGCGCTCGGATATATATGTGTATATATGTGTCAAATCAGCCATAAATACTACTATCAAATTCAGGGTCAGCTAGCCTTAAGTGGTCTTCAGTGGTGTGATTTCATCACAGACACTCTCACTGACTATGCAGTTGAAAGGATTTATAGAGATGATCCAATCAATGAGAGAGAAACTTGATCGTTTTTACTTTAATGTGTACATGGATGTGTTAAGCCGGTAAAAAGGAGAGATGTAGTCATATCTTATGAGATGGATGTGAGGGTGAAATATGCAGCATAAAAACGGTTCAAAATATGACTGTCGACTCTTGTTTTTGTAATTTTTCAGTTTGGCTGATTTGGGACAGTTAAATTGGATTCAGTTAAAAAAAGAGCTGACTCAGGTTGGGTTGTGCTTTCCTTCACATTTTTCTTCCTAGTGGGAATATGTAATATGTAATATTGCTTATAATAAACAAGTAAGACGCGCAAACGCGGGAAGCGAACGCAGCTCGTAAATTGCAATAACAACAATTAGAATAAATTACGTACTTTTTAAGGGTTTTTTTAAGTTACGTTTTTTTAAATTAAATGTTTTTTCAAGTTTTTAGTGTGTATGTGTGCGTGCGTGTTTCTTTTTTAGGTTTTTTTTTTTAAAGTTGTTTGTTTAAGTTTTTTTTTAAGTTAAGTTTTTTTTTAAGTTAAGTTTTTTGTGTGCGATTTTCCTTTTTAAGTTTTTTTTTTAAGTTAAGTTTTTTTTTAAGTTAAGTTTTTTTTTAAGTTAAGTTTTTTGTGTGCGTTTTTCCTTTTTACGTTTTTTTTTAAGTTAAGTTTTTTTTTAAGTTAAGTTTTTTGTGTGCGATTTTCCTTTTTAAGTTTTTTTTTTAAGTTAAGTTTTTTTTTAAGTTAAGTTTTTTTTTAAGTTAAGTTTTTTTTTAAGTTAAGTTTTTTGTGTGCGTTTTTCCTTTTTACGTTTTTTTTTAAGTTAAGTTTTTTTTTAAGTTAAGTTTTTTTTTAAGTTAAGTTTTTTGTGTGTGTGCGTTTTTCCTTTTTAAGTTTTTTTTTAAAGTTGTGAGTGTGTGCGCGTGCGTGCGTGCGTGTGTGTGTGTGTGTGTGCGTGCATGTGTGTGTGTGTGTGTTTTTGTGTGTGATACAGCTGCGCCCTCTGGTGGTGGGCGGGTGGTGTTACAGCGTGACACACAGACACACACACAGACGTGATCTGCTGGGTCTCATAGTAAATGCTCACTGCGTTCGCAATTATTTCTACTTAGTGGTATGCACTATGCAGGTTATCATTCAGGGGATTGCTATTTGCCACAGTGCCACCCACTAGTGCAGGGGCGCCCACACTTTTTTGACTCAAGAACCACTTTCAAAATGACCAGTTCAACAAGATCTACCCACCCAAAAAAACGATGATCCCATTGCTGAAATGAAATGTACCTGAGGGGGCTTTGGAATAGTGGTGCTAGCTTTACATATAGACAAACACACCTGGAATGGGAAATGGAGGGACAAATGGAATTGGTAGGGTAATTTTTGTATAACTTTGTAATGCTACTGATGTTTGTGCACAACAATCTTGAAAACAAGACGAGTTGTCCCGTTTGTGTGGTATTTTTCACACCACTTATTTGACCAAAACATGTCAAGAAAAAACATGCCATTTATAAAAGTTGAAGTTAAACAGGCCTTTTACTGAGGACAGGTATTGAGTTGGAGAAAAGGAGAAAGGAGAAAAAAAAGGAAAACCATGTCATCCATTCATGGATTAAAGCACAAACAGATTGTCATGGCCTTTGCTTTTATGAAATGTCCAAGACCCATTATTTATTTAGATGCCTCTGACAGTGGTATTATTGCTATTGTGACCACTTTAAATACTATCCGATCTTAAAATAACAAGCACACAAAAATAGCTGATTTATCGCCACACGTTATGTGCTTGAAGATCGGGTGTGCATCCTCAGAAAACATGCAGACAATTTTCATTGTCTCAATATTTATAAAAACCCAGACTTAAACAATTTCAATAAAATAGATCTATAAGCTCACAACAATATGCAACACGTTGAGCTTGTACTTTTTAGGGATGTCCCGATACACTTTTTTTCTTTCCGATCCGATGCCGATACCACAATTTCTGTTTTAGCCGGTACCGAATACCGATACCAGAGAATATATATAATAATAATAAAAAGATTTTTTTTTTTAAGTCCACCGACTGGGAATAGTGTTTATAGCTATACATCTATATATCTTGTGTTGTGTTTATAGCAGACTCCTCACTCAAATGTGCACTTGCAGTTTGGGCAACTCAAAAGCAAACTCCACATGCCCCAACATTTTATTTACCTGTCAACCCCTTACCCCTGTGTCAGGCATATTTGCTGATACTGATATGAGATTGACTGATATGACATTCCTGTATGATGAAGGGCAATAATTTGTGGAAAAATATATAGTATATTTTAAAGGTATATTTAAAGTCATTTTTGTGCCACACAAAGATAATTGCAGGGCGCTAGACCCTCCTATGCTAAGCTTTGTGCGTTTGTGTTTACCCCATAGCGATGATTTGATTGGCTGAGCATGGAATTGACGATAAAAAGTGAGGACACCAATTGTATTTTGGTGGAATGTGATTATGTATGATAAGAGCGCCCCTCACTTCACATGGGTGACTGGGTGGTAGCTCAGTCTGTAGGGACTTGACTTGGCTTTGGGAAAAAGGTGATGTGAATGTTAGAGGAGGCTTCAGACTGGTTTGTCCCCTTCGACATCCAGAGGCCCCATAGACAGAGGAACGAGTCCATCCCAGATATGGTAGTCCTTCACTCTGCGTATGGCCCTTTCTACCAAAATCCTCAGATGGGCAATCTGCTGGGTCTTACGTGTGTCCTCCGTGCTGAGCTAAGCAAATTTCTTCAGAGGAGGGATGATGAGTGTTGCCCTCACATCAGAAAGCATCTTCTCTATTAGAAATCCCTTGTCCCCCATTACTGCATCTCCAGGTTCAAGCAGGGCCGGTTCTAGGGGGGGGCAGGGGTGGGCACAGCCCACCCAAACGTGCGTCCTGCCCACCCAATGTGGGTTTGACACCCCACCCGCGCCGGCGGAGTCGCCCCCCTTACAATTCTGTCTGCCCACCTGAGTGGGGCTGGCTAAATCCGGCCCTGGGTTCAAGTAACTGTAACAGCTGTGATTTACGAGTTATTTCGATGTCTGAGATGGAGCCTGTATACAGTTTGGAAACGAAAGTTACTACCCCACATGGAGAGATCTCAATCAGACCTTTGGAGGAGGTGTGGTTTTTGTAGTTTGAAAACATTTCTGACTGTAGTGACAGGGCGGATGGATCTCAGTGTATTTCTGTGCAGTCTATTATGACTGACTTCAGGGCAGTAGAGCTTGAACTTGTCAGGCATTGTAGCTTGTACTTGCTCTCTTGACATCCACAATGGTAGTGAGCCCAGAACAAGAAAAAGGTAGCTAGTCCACGTTAAGATGTTGCGACTAACTGTGGATTGGCTGACCTTGAATATGGTTGACAAAGTTATCTCATGAAGCCCAGCTGCAACACGACAGAGGAACATGAAGAACTGATCAATGAGTGGGAGTTTGCGACGAGGGCTACAGGTAGGTAGATCTTGTGCCATTCGCTGTGCCTTGGTCCAGTACACTAGTTTTGAAGCCGAGGGCTTGATTGACTCCCAAAATACAGTGAAAACCTCCGAGATGAATCTGGTGTAAAAACGGTAGTCTTCGTCTGTAACAGTAACACAATAATGGTAAATAAGGGGCTGCTCCACATCAACCTTTTTTTTTGATTGATTGAAAATTTTATTAACAGTTTGCAGAATTACAGTACATTTCAAGCACAAACTCAATACAAAGGCTGTTAACTGTGAGTGGACGACCCAATTAAGCATTACACTTGTTTACAACAGGGTCCACCATGTTCAATTCATCAAAACATTTAGAGACGTACAAATAGACACTTCTATATAGACAAAGAACAGTACAGGAATTCATCATAATCCTTCATCTGAGCAAGCTCCATTTCCAGCATTATGACCTTCAACCCAACTCCCGTATTCTTCCAGAGGCAGTGTCCAGTTTAGCTTAAGAAAAAAATCACACCTGTGTGAACTGAGTGGTGCAAATCCCCCCCCTCTCTCTCTCTCATTAGCAGGCAACAGTGCAATACTATCTCTGTCTCTGTTTCTGGCACAACAGCGCCCCTACTGGTACTCATGAGTCACACATGAGTCACACACAAACGTAGGTTAACACATAGGTTAACACAAGTCACAGACATTGCTGTTCCTTGGAGTGGTTGCACCACTCAAAAAAAAGGACACATCACTAATCCATCTATGCATTTTCCAATCTAATTCACTAAAACAAAGTATTTAGCACACCTGATTTTCAACTCAGGTTGGTGGAGCAGACATTAAAGATAAATTACCTGCACACTGTTGTTCAATAAAGAAAATATTATTAAAAAGTCAACTTTTTGTTCAAGGACTTATCAGATGTCCTGGACTATATAATCTTAAAGATTATAAAGTTTTGTTTATTGAGTAAGTGAAGACGCCATGCTGTCAATACTTGTATATTGTATCTTTTCTGTAAGAAGACAGTACATTTTGTATACTAACCAGGAGATGGACGGCAATCATAATTGTGATCTTTGGAGACTGCACCTGCAGTGTACTGCCTCGTTTGTTCTGTCCCCAGTTCACTGTCCTCTCTGACCGGGCCTACCAGGTTTCTTGGAAAGGTTTGCTATCATCCCCCCGTATAGGCCTACCCTCCAAACTGGGGTCCCACAGGGATCTGTACTTGGTCCCCTCCTTTTCTCACTGTACACTAAATCTCTTGGCACTATCATCTCTGCTCACAATATATCCTATCACTGCTATGCTGATGACACACAACTGTTTCTATCCTTCCTCCCCTCTGCCACGAAGGTGGAAGAGCGCATCACTGCATGCCTGGCTGACATCTCACAGTGGATGTCTTCCAACCACCTGAACCCAGACAAGACTGAGCTTCTCTTCTTCCCAGCTAAGTCCTGCCCTATGCGGGAGCTAACTATCTCCGTAGACAACGCCCTGGTAACGTCTGTCCCGACAGCCAGGAACCTTGGCGTTGTCCTGGACAGTCAGCTCTCGTTCAAAACACTGTCACTCGATCCTGTAGGTTTACACTCTATAACATACGACAAATTAGACCGTTCCTCACCCAGGAGTCAGCTCAGCTCCTAATCCAGACAACAGTCTTGTCAAAACTTGACTATTGTAACTCCCTCCTAACTGCATGGCCTACCGGCATGTGCACTTCCGCACTGCCGCAGACAAAATTCTCACACGTCTCCCCCCTTCTCCGCTCCCTCCATTGGCTCCCGGTCGCTGCCCGCACAGAATACAAAACTCTGATGCTGGCATTCAAAGCAACCAAAGGCATGGCTCCCCCATATCTTACAAGTATGATCAAACCCTACAAACCTTTCCGCGCACTCAGATCAGCCAACACAGGGAAGCTGAAAGTACCTTCACTAAAAACCTCGGGACAACGCTCCACACGTCCCAAACTCTTCTCCCGTCTGGCTCCAAAACTATGGAATGCACTTCCCATTACAATCAGAACTGCAGCCTCACTCCCAATCTTCCGCCATAGTCTGAAAACCCATTTTTTTAGACTCCATCATGGCACGTAGCACTTGCCCTAGCTATGCCCTATGTTACGTAGACAGCACTAGAATTGCATTTTATGTAGTCATAGCACTTTATAGTACACATGTTTAGTATAATATAGTATGTATAGTTTATATATAGTTTCATTACATAGATAGTCCACCGTTACGTTCTTATAGCTTACGCATGTTTCATGATAACTACTTTTATGTGATGTATGCCTTGCTTTTTGTTATTGCTTAAATGTAAATCGCTCTGGATTAAGAGCGTCTGCTAAATGCCTAAATTGTAAATTGAAATTGTGATGTTGTCCTCTGTCCGCCAGATCCCAAAACATATCACCAAAGTTTCCGTTTCATGGGCGCACGCACGCACACACACACACACACACACACACACACACACACACACACACACACACACACACACACACACACACACACACACACACACACACACACACACACACACACACACACACACACACACACACACACACACACACACACACACACACACACACACACACACACACACACACACACACACACACACACACACACACACACACACACACACACACACACACACACACACACACACACACACACACACACACACACACACACACTAGTAGCGACCATGTAGCGACCAGCGAGCAACTTCATTGAAAGGACTTCCCAGTCCGTGAGGAAATCTTGTTGACAGAACGTTTGGACAAAACGGGGGGAGATATTTCCCACGAACTGTACAATGGACACGCCCCTACAGTCCTTGACAGAGAGGCCAGAAAATATTGCATTGTATTTCATCCATTTTTAAAAATCATTTCTGAAACGTAGCGATTTTTTTCATCATTCAAATTTGGTCTGTTGGTTAATAACACATTACTCTGTGGTGTGACAAACTGGGAATACATATTGTATCATCTTTTTTATTTTGCTTTACAGCCACTTTAACGAAAATATATTATAAAATATATTTATATTTTATTTTTGTATTTCCATTTCTGCTAAGCAGCAAGCTATATATTCTTAAATTTATATTTATATTAGTGTAGACCCTAGAGGGAGGCAGAGGTTAATTGGCAAGGGTATTTAAAGCCTTTCTGAGCTGGCAGGTAGCAGGTCTGAAAGCTGTGGGGCCTCACAACACTGCAGGGAGTGTGTTGTTCAGAAGGGGGATGTTTGACTGCTGGCATGTCTCTTGGTAAGCCTATATGCTTTTGTATATTATTGTTTTATGAGTTTCTTGATATGATATGATATAAAATGAGTCTCTTTATATTGCCAGGTCTACTTGTTGCTGTATACGGTAGTAGATTCAAGGTTTCCTGCACAAGAATTGTTTGGGGTGTGGCCACCACCCATTCTTATGTGTAGCAGTTAACTTGGAGAAATGTGAGTATATGATCATGCAAATCTGAATCCAGAAAGGAGTTGTTTGATGTTTTCTGTCATGCAATGTTGTGTCACCTTGTCTCTAACCTGCATGATTTGTCACTGTTTAACAGCTACAGGTGGAGACAGGGGAGGGCTTGTTATTTCCCTGTATGACCATTGAGAGAGAAGTTTAATGTGTTTGACTTAAGAGCTGTACTTTGGTAAGGGGATCCTTTTATTGGTGTGCATATTGAAGTTTGTGGGTATATATTATATTGAGTTTATATGTATTTGACATTTGTGCACTGAACTTTGTCATTACCTTTTATATTAGGTCCATGTGGAACAAGCGGCCCCTAAAAGGACTGCTGTTCCTTTCCCTTCTTTTTTAGATTTACTTTGATTTGTTCTTTTTTTGAGTAACCATTCTCAACCATTTTCATGTATATCTCAAACACTGTTAACATGTGTTGCAAATACCTTCTTTTTGTAACATGCTTTTATAAATAAAATAATTGTTAACTTTTGTACCACAATCCTGAGTCCTAAATTATTAGCTGGGTCACATTAGAATACATTTGCGCGACGGAACTACAGACAGCTAGAGCTAAATCGACCAGTGTTTATTTTTTTGGCGAATCAGCGAATATAAGACTTCCGGTGGACGATCTCTTCAAAATAAGAGTACCCTCTAGTCAGAGCCATATTTTCTAAGGCTCTGGAGTAAACCAGAGTAAACTAGAGGTAAGAGGTCACGCGAGAGATTACACAGCCAATCACGCCCTGGCTGCCGCCCATCCCCCACCAGCACGGAACCACCTCAGCCTCGCCTAGCTACTCCACCCTTGTATACTCTCAAGTAAGTTTAGTTTCAATTAGAGTTTTTAGTTTGACGATGGACCAAGAAGACAAGCATGTTGGACTTGGAGATATGAAGAGCCCTGATGAAGACGGTGCGTCTTCGTCGGACCGCCGTGCTTTGACTCAACAAATGGCGAAGGCAGAATTCAAACTTGATAACAGACCACCAGAACAGACTTGGTTGCAGGCTCGTGCAAACGGAGTGCGGAATAATCTGGTGAGTGTATGTTCTTAACTAGTTATTCTTTTGTCAGTGACAATGGTGCTAACCAGATGATCATTTGGCGTCGCGTCGGGGTAAATGACGAACACCGCCGCCCCCTCGATATTTTTTTTTCTTCTTTAGGCCTATATATTTGTTCAAAGGTGTTAATAATTCATACCAGCAGTAGAAAAGTAGGCCCCACTAGTCTCTAGACTGACCGAGACTAAAAGTACTCACTACTAAAATGTTCAACATCTACATAATAGAAAGTTGTCTTAAACATTAATAAAATGGCCGCCCTACACACGTTGTGAGCTCGTAGATCGGCTATTTTCAAATAGCAAAGTGAAATATGGCTTAAGTAGTTAATGTAGGAGGCTATGTGTTACTTTAAGCCATGTCAAACATACGGCCCGCGGGCCAGAACCGGCCCGCAAGAGTCTGTCAAAAAAAGTAAGTCTCTAGCACATTCCTGTCAAAAGTAATGATTTTTTTTTAAAGAAATATAAACCAAAATGCTCAATCCCAGTTCTGAGCTGCCGTTCCTAACTAGCCTGATTGCTGTCAGCTGTGCTCAATTGACCGCCCCCTCTCTCTCTCTGCTGCGTGTCGAAGACAGTGTCCGAGGGACCATTCAGATCACAGCTGACAAAGAAATTATCATACCGGTATATCCCACCACTGCAGATTATACATATTATTTAATGATGTTCTGAAAATAACTTCTCAGAAACTGGTCCCTGATATTCAGGAAGCAGCAAGTGAAAACAAGACAGATGAAATGTCATGGTTTTCATTTCTTTTTTTCCCCATTTGGCTATTTTTGTAAGTAGTAATAACAATTAAGATTTTTTTTAAGTATTAGTTATTGTTATTCACTCATATTTTTTGGTTCCATTGTTCATCACTTCAATAAAAAAGCAGGCCTGCATAAAACCAAGGGTTAACTTGAAATTTCTGCTGAGACAGTATTTGAAATTTAAACATTGTATGTTCAAATGGTTTATTGGCGCTCCAAAAAATTGGCGCTAAATAAAAATAGCATCTCTCATAGCAAATGGCTTCTAGGCTACAGGTATACCAATAATGAAAGTCAATTATGTAAGTAGCTATTCTTATTTTAATTTGTGTGATGTAGTGTAGCTATAGCATGCACAACAGGAAGAAAAACAAAGCCAAGTGACAGCTGTGTACGTAAACATGTGTGAGCATGCTTGCAGTCCACGACTGCATGGTTGTACCGCTCCGGCCCTCATGAAGTCACATTTCGTCCAATGCGGCCCCCACCCCAAAATGAGTTCGACATCCCTTATGAACATGCACGGCGAGTTGGATGGTTCTTTGTTGACAAGAGATGAGAAATTGTTGTTTAGAGAGTTTCTGGATTTAATTAATCTATCTAAACTGTGTTTCAGTGGGCTTGCTGCGACCACTTTTGTTGCTGCTTTTTCGTGGAGCCAAAAGACCGCAGAATTCCCATTTCAGTAGAAGTCGAAGTCATCGACGGAACTGACGATCTTGGAACTGACGATCTTGGAACTAGTGCTAAGGAGCTGGCACATAGGCACGGCAAAAAGATAAGCGTGGAGGTGTCCCCGCTTTCCACAACTGTTGGCGAACTCATGATGGAGGTCGAAAAAGTAAGTGATATTTTTTTGTTAACACATATTCTATCAATTGCTATAGTGTAGTGCTATAGAGGGGTGGACCCTCTTGTAAACAAGTGTTATGCTTGATTGGGTTGTCCACTCACAGTTAACAGTCTTTGTATTGAGTTGAGTTGAGTTTGTAACTGTTAATAAATATTTCAATCAAAAGGTCATTTATTAAACTTATTTTAACAAATAAATAATTGATTCCTGTAATTTTGCCCGTACATTATGGTATAATGTGAGTCCCACGCACATTTACAGTGATACTAATATAATGAGCCAATATGAATATGATCGGACTGGCTGGCTTGACTGTCTTGCTCAGAACGGGTTCTGGTTGCCATTTTCCTGCCTACCAGTAGGCTATAGTAGTAGGCTGCTAGGCTACATTTTCCAGCCTCACTGTTGAGACATACCATTGTAGATATAACATAATTAAATAAACACTGTATGGTTTGGGTGTCAGCCTGTCTGTCAGATGACAAAATAACATAACCTCGATCCACAGTAATGGGTCTGCCCTGTCCGTTTTTAGACCCTAACTGGTTCATTCCACCATGGGCTGTCAGAATTATGCTTCCATTGTAGCCTCGCAGTGCGTTGACTGTCAGAGATATCAAATAATTAAATACACGCTCACGCTGTTTATTTACTCTGGAGAGAAGTATGTTTGGCTGATCACTCGTCACTCTCGTGGTGTTTTTCCCCCTCTCCCATGTCCACATGTCTTCTCGTCAAGTAAGTTGTAAACATTGATAACGGTTTTGACGTGAGGGGAGGCGGCTATCAGATCAGACCACCGAAAAATTTCTAACGGTGAATAATAACACTACCGCCGTCGATACAGAGCCATAGAGCAGAGTTGTCAAAGTCAAACATAGTAGAGAGATGGAAGATGGTGTACTGTAGTGACAGTGTACACACCAGCATCACTGACAAGCAAACTTACAAACTACAGACTGGCAGCTAGCCTAGCAGCCTACTAACTAGGCAGGAAGATGGCACCCAAATAAGCAAAAATCCTACCGAACACGTCACTGTGCCCCCCCCCCCCCTCCTATAGAGTTAGACAGACAACAGTGTTGTTGGCTCTTGTTTGTGTGTACAGTGTGCTTTGCTTTTTTTTCTTCATGTGTTTGCACTAAATTACATTAAAACATTAAATTCACTTTGCCACTCACTTTATGCATGCACATACTCTCTAGTGTGATTGGCCGGAATGATGTGATTTTGATTGGTTGAGCACGGAATGTGATAAATGATGATAAGAGCACTTCACACGTGTGATTTGTATTTATTTATTATTAACTAAATCAGGTTCAAAGACTACAACAATCCCAGTTGGACTTAAATTCAAGCAGCTGTCCTCTGTGTGATCCGTTAAAGCTGAAATGTCAAACAAAAATGTCCTATGATAAATATTTAACAAGTTTTAGCACCATTTTTGCCAGGATAACCTATGACATTTTCATATCTTCCAGAATCTGCAGGTGAATCTGCCATTGGTGGATGGATATCGACTGATCGGCCTGCAGAATAATCTGACATTAAACAAAGTGGAGGTGTACAAAGGGGGGTCTGCAGAATGTGGACGTGAACTGAACACACTCCTCACTGTGAAGTGCACTGATGGAATCAACTATGGAGCTAAATTTAAGCTTTCACAGCATCTGGTAAGTCACTGAGTGCCGCACTACGAGCTTGTAGATCACATTGGTAGCTACAGAAACGTCTCTGCTTTTGCATGTGATGTGACAGACAAGACATTGCACTTTCCATTTAATTTTATTCATAAAATATTCCATTGCCTGGCCCTGTATCTCAAATAGTCAAATTAATATTTTATTAAGGAATATGCCTTTTGTATTCTTTCTGTATATCAGCAAATTGCAATTATTATACACTATTGAGGGAAATTAAGATTATCAGATAATACAAAAAAATGCCGCTTATCAACCAACTGGTTAATCCATTGATAAGGTTATCAGTGATCAATTAATGAATTGATAATTTGCATCCCTACAATGGGTAATTAAACCACTTGTATAACATGAAAACCTGTGTTTCATCTTCCTGAACAGAACTACCAGATGATGCGCGATGCGCACGACATGGATCAGGAAGAAGATCCTCTTCCTGACCTCTTCCTGAATGATGATGAAATGACCTGATCTGCTGAACCCGACAGAGAGACACACACACACACACACACACACACACACACACACACACACACACACACACACACACACACACACACACACACACACACACACACACACACACACACACACACACACACACACACACACACACACACACACACACACACACACACACACACACACACACACACGATGGGAGTACATGGGGTGGGTTGTGGGGAGGCGGGGGTTATGTTATATATATATATGTTACATTGTGAAGAGTCGGGGTGGGGGGTGCATTGTGAAGAGTCAGGGAGGAGGGTTGCATTTTGAACCATAATCGTACCCATATACCCACTGCATCCTTATTATGCCCTTTTAGTTGTAATAAGTTACGTTCAGTTCATGTGGGTTGGGGATTTTATATACTCTAAGACCCGTCATTGTGACCCGTCATTTTGAAGGAAGAGTAGCGGACGTACCTATATACCCACTTATCTCCCCAAGTGGAGAGCCAGGGTACTTTACACATTTTGCTGGGAGACGGGAGAAACACACACACGATGGGAGTACATGGGGTGGGGAGGCGGGGGTTATGTTATATATATATATATATGTTACATTGTGAAGAGTCGGGGTGGGGGGTGCATTGTGAAGAGTCAGGGAGGAGGGTTGCATTTTGAACCATAATCGTACCCATATACCCACTGCATCCTTATTATGCCCTATTAGTTGTAATAAGTTACGTTCAGTTCATGTCGGTTGGGGATCTTATATACTCTAAGACCCGTCATTGTGACCCGTCATTTTGAAGGAAGAGTAGCGGTCGTACCCATATACCCACTTATCTCCCCAATTGGAGAGCCAGGGTACTTTACACATTTTGCTGGGAGACGGGAGAACTCAAATCTGTTTATTTTGGAAAGGATGCAACAGGATTCTGTTTGGCTCCTTTTTTTCTTTTTAGCAGCTGTTGTCAAAGAAAAATGCTATGCTAAAAATACTAATGTACTCAACTGTTCGTGTATGAATAAATTGGTTCAACGTGGTTTCGGTTGTGGTTAATTTGTTTTTGATTGTGTTTGTGGTTAAATATATTTAATGAGAAGTTATAAATGGCATATACCTCCGATTAATATGATTATCTGATCAAATTTAGTAATAGTTTATGTAGATAGAAGTGTGCTTTTAGAACTTTTTATGTTTTTAAGAGTGGTACAATTAAGATGGGTTAATCCTGCAAACTGAAACTGTTTAATACCATGTCTCAACCTACAACTCATCCAAGCTGAAAGTTTATTTGTGATCCAAGCTGCCTCTGGGGATTCTAGTGGCCAAAGAAGCTCTGCTAACAGACTATAGATTTTCAGGATTGCGGAACCCCTTTTGGTGTTTTAAGCATTCTGTTACACTTTAGCTATTGAAAAATAGCAGATGTACAAGCTGAGCTTGTACATCTGCTATTTTTGAAAAATCATGAAAATGTGGCTCAAATCTTTGAATATAATCTTTCAGAGCAAACGCTTATAACTCAAACCATTGCTCTGGGAGGTCCCTGGAATAACATATTTTCAGATGGGGGTCGGCGGCCAATTACATATAATTCTGGGGGTCCTTGACATGAAATAGTTTGAGAACCACTGACATAGAAACAAGGGTTTTTCAGAAAACTTACGATTTAGAAGGCCTTTGTAGAATCGTCCTCTGGTCTAAATGGGTGTAAATTAACCATCCGTCAGGCATCACTTGACTCAGTCCAAAACAAAGGGCACTTTAATCCCCAAGTAGGCTCTATAGCAGTGTTCCTCAAAGCTGTTCCAAATGGACCCTTATACAGGTCTGTAACTTTGACGCGCGTGTACAACACAAGTGGAACCAAATGGACCCATGTACTGTCAGAGTCATGGTGGGGCCGGGGGTCCTTGAAATAAAAACGTTTCAGAACCACTGCTCTATAGCCGATCATTTGTATTAAGCATCCTTATAAATGCATGCACAAGACACGTATTGTGTACTTTACAGTAATATTTAATATAGTATGCATTATAGTCTATTATTGCATGTCTATAAGGCAGTGGTTCCCAAACCTTTTCATGTCAACGACCCCCAAATTGACATGAAATTGATATTGCGGACCCCCATTTGAAGAGATATGCCAGGGACCCACCATAAAGAGAAGATTTTCATGGCTCTAGCAGTGATTCTCAACCCGTTTAATTTCAAGGACCCCCAGTTTGACATGCATTAGTCTACGGACCCCCTTTTAATGGCATTTCTATATCTGGGACCCCCAATTTATATTGTAAAATCGATAATTTAATTTAATATTATTTCAACTGAAAACCCTGTTTTCTTTCACTTGTTAAAGATGTTTGTTTTGTGTTTAATGTAGGCTAATACAAACTATAAAATATTGAATTGCATGCAGCTAGTCATTAGTTGTGTCACAGCGTGCGCAGCGCTTGGGAATCATTAGTTGATTTGACCCCCAATCCAACCCATTGATGCCGAGTGCCAAGCAGGGAGGTATTGGGTCCCATTTTTACAGTCTTTGGTATGACCCGGCCAGGGATCGAACCCCCGACCTCCCAGTTTCAGGGCGGACACTAACCACAAGGCCACTGTCTGGTTCAAGAGGAAAATATCTGTTTTTGAAAAGTGTTTTCTGTCCTGAATTTGAGAAAAAGAAAGAAAGATGTGGCAGCAAGCAAAAAAACCTGCTGTTGAGTGTATTGTCTTAACTAGTCTTTAATAAATGTCAGTGTGCTAACCGGTTGTGAAGATAATATTTGGCGGTGTGTTAAATACCGCCCCCCTCTACAGTACATATTTTTTCTTTAGGCCTATTATTTGTTCACAAAAGTATTAATAATTCAGACCAATATGAAGTTATTTAGTCTGCAGCAGTAAGTAGGCTCTAATAGACTAAAATGACTCGCTACTCATTATGTAGAATGTTATAATTATGTCTAAAAATATTTTAAAAATGGCAGATCTACAAGCTCACAACATGTCGCATCCCGACACGTGAGCTCGTAGATCGGCTATTCTCAAATTGCAAAGTTTAAATATGGCTGATGTGGTTAATGTAGGCAGCGGCTTATGTTTTTCTTTAAGTGTTTGATGAGCACACATGGCTCGCGGAAAACACTATCTACACCTGGGAAAAACGGAATCCATTCTTTTTGGATCAAGTGGGTGACAATATTATCACACGAAAAGATGAAATTACCTACCTAGGTTCCATCCTGGAGGCAAACCCCCCCCCCCCCCCAACTCTCAACCCAGGACCTTCTAGCTGTGAGGCGACTACTACCGACTGTTCCACTGTGCCCTCTATATTACAGTATTGAGTATTGGCTTTATACTGCTCAATAGAAAAAAACATTTATACAATGCAATTTCATATCAATTGCCAAGTCAACCTACTGAGGAGTAAAATGGATGAGGACAGACTGACAAGAGTTTTGTTCATTTAATAGTAAGATGAGATGGACAAACTGTTTAACCTTGTTATGCAATCAAGACTCAGACTCAAGAGAAGAAACACATGGGCATCACATTCTCCAGGGCTTCATCGTGTAAATGTTAGCCCTACTCCCTTTTATGTTTGGACTTGCATACTGTCCTGATTTCACAGTGTACAGCACGTGAATACAGTACAGTAAGTGCTTTCCTTTGTTTTTGGTGTGAAGTGATAGTTAGGTACTCACATGGCAGGCAGACTTGCTCTCTCCTCCAGCACAGATCATGGTCGTCTTCACTGAGCTGCCCCACCAGCCAATGAGACTACAGATGCTGTGCTCCACCACAGGGAGCCCTGCTGTAAGTTTGCTTGCCCTGGGAGTCTGGGACCACCAGCTGACAAAGACAAAAAGGTCAGACCTGCTCTATTTATTATTATTTTACACATTTTTGCATAGAGAATTTAAATAATCTGATTTGTTTTTTTATTGCGGGTGTGTTTGCACAAAATACGTGAAAAGTTTTTCCTCTTAGCCGGCCCAAGCCGGGCATGAAGTAATCATTTAGTGCCGTCTGTTTTCCAGGCAATTTGTCTCAGGTTGGTGCTAGTCTCGCATAGCAAGACCTTTCACAGCTCTGCCCACTCGGGGAGCTGTGGAGATCTGGCTATGCGAGGCTGTACTGTACTGTACTGTACTGTACTGTACTGTACTGTATATAAACATTTCAATTATAGTTTTTATAGTGCTCCTTCAGTTAAAAACACCAATTGAACCGGAACATGATGTATTAATTTCAAACATCACTGGCATTGACATTCTGATAAGAAATATTAGATCTAATATCTAATATGTTTGAGGGGCCAAGTCCGAAGGGCCTTTGGTGCCTCATTGTATTTGTATTAGTACAGCAGCCGGGCTTGTGGCATGGGACATTTGGTATATAGTCGTTTTTATTGGCCTAAAATATTGTCTATAAAATTCAATCTTTATTGCAGACTCAGGGGAATCCATATCACAGTACAAAACAACAATACAATAGATTAAAAAAAAAGAAGATAATATAGAAAGAAATATACAATAAAAAGAGTTCCACAATGTTCAGTTTCGAACATACAAACAAGTTCGCCAATGGTTCCACAGTCTGGAGGAGAACCTGACAGAACTACGTAACGGGTTAGTAATGACATCAATGTCGTCATTTACTGACTCAGATACTCTGCACATAAATCTATACATAAGATTGCGCAGCACAGCAGAGCAAGTGGGGACCCCAACACTGACGAACATGTGGCTTGCACTGGAGCTTCTTGGAGCTCTCAGTAGCAGCCTCATACAGTCATTGTAGGCCACTGTCAATCGTCTAATACTGGCCTGTTTGTAGCGACATCACAGGTGGGCACAAAAGGATTTAAAAAGTGAAATCTTCACCGGTACTGAGCACATGCTAAATTTTCTACACAGCATGTTTCCTTGCGCATACAGCTTCCGGCGCTGTCTATATATGTCCTTGTCATCAGAGAGGTCATTTGAGATGATGTGGCCCAAATATGTAATCTCACTGCAGACACTAAGGACAGAGCCAGAGAGATAAAAGTCAGGAAAGGTTAGATGTCCGTCTTACCTGCTTCGAACAATCATAATCTTGCTCTTTTTTGCATTATATTTAATTAAGTCCACCTGGCTGCTGGCCAGGTGGAAGCCTGACAAGGCGCCAGGGCCGGATGGCACCGCGGCAAAGGTGCTCAAGCTCTGCGCCATGGAGCTCTCGCCCATTCTTCACTCCATATTCTGGGAGTCATACAGGACAGCATCCGTACCAACGCTCTGGAAAACATCCACCATCATACCGGTACACTCGAAACCCCGTTCCTCTAGTCTACACACTATACTGTACACAAATTACTGTATTAGCCTTTCTCCCACCAACATCACATACTTTAAATACTCTGTTGACACTGCCATTCTCGGACTGCTCCATGACAATAACTATTAGTCTATCAGAACACCATTTCTCATCTTACACAGTGGTGCACGGACAACTATCTAGAGTTGAATGCGGACAAAACAAAAGAACTGGTCATTGAAACAACCGACACTGGACTTAACCCACTCCTCATTAATGGGAAAACAGTAGAACAGGTTGACAGTTTCACATATCTTGGACTCACCCTGGACAATAAACTTAGGTTTGATCAACACATTACATCTATCCAGTCACATTTTCAGCAAAGACTTCATGTACCGGTAATTCGTAAATTAATTAGTACCACAGACGAAAAACAGTCTAAATCCAAATTTCAGATTGACCCCTCCACGAAAAGGCCTCGTTGTCCTGACCCCTTATCTATCATTTATACATTATGGATAAATAGTGTGGACTTAGACTGTTTTTCGTCTGTGGCATTCTCTTTTGCCCCTATCTTCTGTTATTATTAAACAAAAGCATACTGCCCATGCCCAACAGAAACAAACTTTTCAGTATTACCCATATTGCTTCCAAGATCATGGACCCCCATGAAATAATTTTTTTTGTGAAAAGTCATGATGAAATATTGAAGAAGAGTAGCTCGGGTTGCCATGTATTGCTGTACTTCAATATATTTTGATGAGAAATATGTTTTATGGAATATTTTACGTTGGGCAAAAAATAACAAAATATATGTTTAGTGTTCTAGGGTTAAGGCTCTGTTCCATTCAGTGTACAGTGGTACCCCTGAGAGTGTACAAATGAAACCAAATCAAATGGACCCTTGGTTCCATGTGTACCCTCTCAGAGTTACACACCTGTACAGGGCCTCAATGACACTTACCCACTTGTGTAGCAGCGTTTCCAGTGAGACAACATGCTCAGTAGCAGCACCATTACTCTGTATAAGTACAGAACAAAGAATGTTTGCTTTCGCCATCTTTGTTGAAAACAAGCGTCCCATCAGTGCCCATTGACTCCCAGGCTGTGCAAAAAAGGTCCCGTTTGACCAGAATGGAACAGAGCCTTAATAATTAGTAACACCTCATAGGGAAGGAGGCGCGCCCGGAAGTAGGATGAGTTATTCTGTGCATATACTGTAGAGCCTATTTAAATACTGATCCAGTAAGAGGGTGTGTGTGTGTGTGTGTGTAGGGGGGTCTCACCCCTCTGTAGAGGTCTTGGCCGTCACGGCGTCACCTGTGTAGGTGGAATCCATGTTTGTGCAGCGTAGCATTTGGATTAAAGGCCTGCAAAGGTCAAACACAACAGGAACATGGAGGATGATAGTGGGACTAATTAAAATTAGTTTAGTACAACAACTGAGTTAATCTTGTTTGTGTAGGTCAGGGGTGCCCACACTTTTTTGACTTGAGAGCTACTTTCAAAATGACCAGCTCAACAAGATCGAAAAAAGTATTAACATTGCTGAAAATAGTTTAAATATGTACCTGAGGGGGCTTTGGTATAGCGGAGCTGGTGTTACATATAAGACACTTGCAATGGGAAATAAGGGGCAGAAATGGAATAGGTTAGGGTTGGGCCCTTTTGATGTCAATCAAGTCACCTTAATTCAAGTGGCAGATGCCAAAAATAGTTTTTATAGATTTAAATCAAATATTCTGGCATGTCATGTGATCTACCTGCACAGCCTTTCTGATCTACTGGTCACGATTTACCTTTTGGGCACCCCTGGTGTAGGTTAATGGAATCATCTAGAAGCATGTTTTGTTTTTCTTCTTCTAGCCGATCTACAAGCTCAATCGTGATATAATCGTGATAGTGATTTGAAGGAACACCGCCCAGATCCTAGATGAGATATAAGAGAGCTAGTGAGGGAGTTATTGGGTTGCTGGGATGGGATGAAAGTCACTTCATATACATCATAAAGTACTGTGGGGGCTGGATGGATGACAAGGTAAAAAAAGACCCCCACAGACATGGTGAAGGAGGTAGGGAAGTGCACTCTAAACTCAAGGCTTACTCTAGCCGCAATTTGCAACTCTAGATTTTTTTATAATGGGATGAATCTATTGCAATACCCTCCATTGACTCCCCACTCATCCAATTTGCTTTTGTGATCTGCTTGTATTAAACAACGTTAAACTCACCAACATTGCAGCTGTAGGGCAAGCTTGAATTATCCCCTTTCAATCTGCTGAGCTTTTGTTTCATAAAAATCCACCGTAGACATGTTATGAGCTAGTTTCTCTCAAGAAATTCTCTGCAGGTTATTCTTTTTCTAAGTGTTTCTAAGGAGTTTGGAAGCACTCGTTTTTATTAATGGGTCGCGCTGCTCTGCCTCCTGCATTATGTGCAAATGCGAAACAGGTGGTTCAGTGACTTCGACGAGTGCTTCCAAACTCCAATACTTCACCTGCAGATAATTTCTTGACAGAAAGTAGCTCATATAACATGTCTATGGTTGATTTTTATGAAACACAAGCTTGGCAGATTGAAAGAGGATAATTCAAGCTTGGCCTAGAGCTGCAATGTTGGGGAGTTTAAAGTCGTTTAATACAAGCAGATCGCAAAAGCAAATGGATGAGTGGGGAGTCAATGGAGGGTATTGCAACTCTAGATTCATCCAATTATTAAAAAATCTGCAAATTGCGGCTAGGATTACTCTAGGGCTGTAAACCGGTGCGAGAGGCCAGCATGAAAGTCCATAAGCAAAAAGAAGGGGCTCTCACCCTGAAGGAAGAATGAGGCTCTTTGGATGCAAAAACAAAAAGTCTTTACTTATAGTACAAAAAGTGACACAGAGGGAGAGGAATTTAGGTCCTTACCATCAACACTGAATGTAGGTTGCACATGTTGGCTATAAGTAGGCAGGAGGCCTATTTGAGGTAACAAATGGTAGAGAGGCTGATTGAAGGCACAGAGTGTCAGCAATCAGCCCATTAGCACTGTGGAGACCAAGGGCCTACAGGAAATGAACACCATGAAAGACTACATACACAAAGAAAGACAACAAGGAATTATTGTCAAATCACTCTTAAAGGATAGAGAATCTTAGTTACAAGTCATCTACACAACTTTACAACTTTAGAAATTCAGAAGTATAGAAAAGTTCATGGTGAATACATACAAATATCGGCACACGTACATCAGCTATGGAGAACCTTATAAAAAGCAAGAGAGACTGAGAGAGACAAATCTTCATTAAGGCCCTCTGGATGCAAAGTCTTCATGTAAAACTCTATTTACATTCAGCTTGAAGCAGTCTTTCATTCACATCACCCCTCTACACATTTTAGTTATCTCTTCAATAACACAAAAGGAAAGTGTTGAGACATGAGCTTCATGGAACTGTCTTGCAACAGGTGATTTTACATAATTTCTCTGAATATCACTTTTGTGTTCATGATACGCGTTTCCACAGGCCTGATGGTTTTCCCTATATATTGTAGCACACAAGGGCATGGGAGAATGTATATCACCCCAGCAGAAGTGCATGTGAGACATTGTCAAAGTACAGATTATTTATGTTTTGATATTGTACTGTTTAGACTGATGCTATAGGTTCTTGGTTCATGAACCATGAATCCTAGATTACTGAGGCACTGCTGACTGTCTATGCATTTGATATGTGCAGTGTTGGGCGGTATTTGTACTTTACTTACTCCAATACTTTTACTTCTACTCCACTACATCATCTCATCATGACACTCGTACTTCACGAGCGTCACTGACGGTGAAACTTCGAGGGAGGGCGAGCTCCAAAAGTGGAACTTTTTCAATGTGGCATGCCACTTTGAAAAAGTGGCATGCCACTCCACAAAAAGTGGCATGCCAAATGACACTTTTAGAGCTCGCCCCTTTGAGAGAGTTCGGCCTGTTTTTGGGACAGCTACATTTACAGAGCAAACGTGTACATAAACATTCAGATTTCAAATATAAAGCATTTTCTGATACGGCTATTAGCACCCGTGCATTCTGCGTTGTTTAATAAAAAGCATTTTTGTTTTCACCATATGCTTTCATTGGTTGGGAGATGTGTTGCACTCTGAAACACTGGGTGCGTTCGATATATGCACACTGACCGCACTGCCAATACAAATAGGCGAGTGCTCTCCCGGTGTGCAACTGTGAATTTTACGAATGCACCCAGTTCGAGAAAAATAGTGTTACTTTGTAGATTTTTATTATGTGTGAGTTTGTAGATTGGCTTTTTTATACATGATTTTATACATTTGAAAACGTGTGGAATATGACCTTCTGCATAATGAGTACTTTCTACTTTTGGTACTTTAAGTACTTTTATTTATTTATTTATTTAATATTTACTTGTTAGATATTTTTGGGACTTTTCTGCATTTATTGCGACTGTAGGTCGCAGATTACAATGAAAGCCTGAAAAACCTATTTATTTATTATTTACTTATTAGATATTTTTGGGACTTTCCGCCTTTATTGCGACCATAGGTCACAGATTACTATGAAAGCCTGAAAAACCTGTCAGTCAGTCAGTCCATCCGTCACGGCACCACCATATATGGCCGTCAGTCCATCACGCCTCGTGACACGTCACGCCACCATATATGGCCATCAGTCCCTCACGCCTCGTGAGTCGTGAGTCCATATATGAAGATTACGACACTGACCTCATCAAACCCTGGATAGCCATATATGGAGAAGACTGGATCATCACCTAGATCTGCATATATGAAGCCGGCCAGCAACTCTACATTTGACCTCAAACCCTTAGATCTCCATATATGGAGCTGACCCCACCCTCTTCGATGTCTCCGTTTTGACTGATACCTGTCCATTCAAACTCTAGACGGGCACGCCCCAATGTTATTAGCTGGCCTGGCAGCCGGCGAAAGTGAGCCAGCGAGAGTTCTCAACAGGACCGAAGGCTACCTGGGCCCTAACTTGGCTGTAACTGGGCTGGTGATAATAATGATGATATAAATCTGAAAAAGTCAGTCAGTCTGTCATGCCAAACCTGCCAGTCAGTCCGTCATGCCTCGTGACACGCTCCATATATGGCCAATACAGAATTCATTCCATATGTTCATCTGACCTCATCAACCCTGTACACTCAAGACACTTCCCCCGCTGTCCAGTGGCGTATCCAGGAATTACGTTTTGGGCAGGCAAGATAAGTGTTAATTGTCGTCTCCCTGCGCACAATCGTAGCACTAAAGGTTTTCAAAGAGATATACCTGACAGACGAGTAGGATACAAAGGCTGAAAGGCATGCATTTACATTCCAATGGGTGATTGAGGGTCGCGCTCTACCGCAACGGCCAATCAGCTGTCCATTAATAGTTCTCAGGTCTTGTTTTTGTCGTCTTTTTGAGTGGTGTAAACCACTCCAACAACTGGCTTTGTACCCGTGTCTGTTCGTACCAAAAAAATGTACCCGTGTCTGTTCGTACCAAAAAAAAACACACCCGTGTGAACTGAGTGGTGTAAGGTCTTATATAGCCTGATCAGCTCTGATCTGACGTCATGTCTGACGTAATTAAATCACACCCGGGTGAACTGGGTGACCGTAGCAACCATGCTCATTTGGTACGCACAGACAGACAGACTAACAAAGCCAGTCGTAGGAGTGGTTTACACCACTCAAAAATTTACCCGTGTCTGATCATACCAAAAAAAATGAGCATGGTTGCTATGGTCACCCAGTTCACACGGGTGTGATTTCATTAGTCAGACATTACGTCAGACCACAGCTGATCAGTCACCGTTAGATCTCTATATGGAGATGACCTGTTCTGACATTCCATATGTTGATCTGACCTCATCAAACCCTGTACACTCAATACATGCTCCATATGGCCAGTACAGAATTCATTCCATATGTTGATCTGACCCCCCCATGCCATAGTGGCAGCAGTCTGCCCAGCAGTCTGCCTTCACCTTTGCAGATGCGTGCACGCAAGGGCGAGGTCGAGGGTGTCTTACTGGTTTGATCGTGTTTTACAGTAAGCTGACAGGAAATGGGGGAGAGAGATGGGGAGTGACATGCAGCAAAGGTCGTCAGGATCAGAAGTCGAACCTGCAACATGCTGTCAGGTGCCCGGACCGCTAGGCCGGCCTGGGCCACTTTAAGTACATTTTGATACCAATAATTTTGTACTTTTAGTACATTTTGAATTCCGGACTTTTACTTGTAACAGAGTATTTCTATATTACAGTATTGAGTATTGGCTCAATACTGCTCAATACAAAAAAAATCACACCCGTGTGAAGTGAGGGGCGCTAATACAGGTATATTAAAGTCTAACTCATATTGCTATGAAACGGTGTCAAAACAAACATTCAATTCTCTTTATTGTTAATGGCATTTAATGTTGTGTTGGGACAATGGCGTTTTTAAAACAAACATTGAACTAAAAACAAACATTAAACCTGTATATAGGAGGGGCTAGCGCCCCTCAAACATATATATGCAATGCAATTACATATCAATTGCCAAGTCAACCTATTGAGGAGTAAAATGGATGAGGACAGACTGACGCAAAGGTTGCAGTTAACTATGGAACTATGGCATTTCCCGCTGCGGGCACGTTGTGTGTTGGTCGGGCACATGACATCACGTGACATCATCAGGGATGGAGCAGGTGACATCACGTGACATCATCAGGGATGGAGATCCCTCATCAATATTAAGCCCATATATGGAGATCCCTGATGTCATCAATATTGGCCAGCAACTCTACATCTGACCTCAAACCTCAAACCCTTAAATCTCCATATATGGAGCTGACCTGTTCTGACATTCCATATGTTGATCCTTACCCATCCATCCATCCTCTTCGATGTCTCCCTTTTGACTGATACCTGTCCAACTGTAGACGGGCCTGCCCCAAAGTTATTAGTGCAGCTGCGCCCGGCAGCCGGCGAAAACTAGAATTCTCAACAGGCCCGAAAATTAAGATCTTACCCCCATGCCAAAGCACCAGCGCTCGCCCAGCAGTCTGCTGTCACCCAGGCGGATATGTTGATCTGACCCCCCATCCCAAAGCGCCAGCGCCAGCGCTCGCCCAGCAGTCTGCTGTCACCCAGGCGGATGCGTGCACACAACCTCGCCCTTTAGGGCAAGGTCGCTTCTCGCCCTCAGGCGCCTTACTCGTAGTAAGATAAGATGAGATGGACAAACTGTTTAACCATGTTATGTGATCAAGACTTCTCCAGGGCTTCATCAATCGTCATCGTTTAAATGTTAACCCTACTCCCTTTCAAGTTCAGACTTGTATACTCTCATCATACTCATTTCACAGTTTACAGTTTGTGAATACATAAGTGCTGTCCATTGTTTTTGGTGTGAAGTGATAGTTTGGTACTCAGGTAGGCAGACTTGCTCTCTCCTCCAGCACAGTGACAGATCATGGTTGTTTTCACAGAGCTGCCCCACCAGTTACTGCGACTACAGATGCTGTACTCCACCACAGGGAGCAGGGCCTGCTTGCCCTTGGAGTCTGGGACCACCAAGCTGACAGACAAAGACAAAAAGAAGGTCAGACCTGCTCTATTTATGCATTATTATTATTATAGATTTTTTTTGCAATAAAGGCTTCTAGTTATAGAGCATTTAAATGAGCATTCAGTGATTTGGGTGATTTGGAAAAACCCCCGGTCTGCCCTGGTAACAAGATGTGCACGCACGTCGCACGCACTACAGTGGGGGGACACGCAACAGGCCAACAGCACGCACACCAAGGCCCGCCCCGCTCGATCATGATTGGTGGAAGGCCCCTCTCTATCCTGATTGGATGAAGACCCCAGGGGTTAACTGGGGACAGGGAGGAACTCCTTATATGTTCAGCACACTCAACCCTAACCCCAACCCTATAGTAGGGAGGATTCAGTGAAATCACTGAATATAACTTCTGTTCTGAATCTGTTTTTATTTTTTAGTTTTTTACAACACACACATATGTAAGTTTTTCCTCTTAGCCAGGCATGAACTAAAATACGAGTCAAATGATTTAGCTCTGTCTGTTTTCCAGGCAATTTGTCTCAGGTTGGTGCTAGTTTCGCATATCCAGACCCTTCACAGCTCTACCCACTCGGGGAGCTGTGGAGAGTCTGGCTATGCGAGACTAGGTTAGAAACATTTCAATTATAGTTTGCTTGGGCATATAGGAGGGGCTAGCAGTGAACACCCCTCAAAAAGCCATGAAACTTGTTTACATGTGCCTTTACAATGCTCAACTTCAGTGTTCTATGTTTCTATGGCTTATTGTGAGTATTGCATATAGGCTATAATTTTTTGAGCAGTGCCTAACCGCTCCAATGACTGGCTGCTCTTATGTACCTGTACACAAGATGTAACAATGAAGTACGACCTTGAGCCTTGAATCCTGTCTGTCTGTCTGTCTGTCTGTCTGTCTGTCTAACCCATTTTTCACCCCTGTGTCAATTATCTAATGTGATCCTGGGCTCGATCTACACACCTAGTCCCCATATATGGGGGACATGGGGAGAGCAACGGACTTGAACTCATGGTTCCTTCAGATTCAGATTCAGATTCAGATTCAGATACCTTTATTTGCCATTGTGTAAAACACATAGGAATTTGCTTTGACATTAGCGTGTGTGCATTCATTTTTCCTTTTTTCACATGTAACACAAAAACAACAACAACTGAGTGTCCAAGTTGCTCCTTTACACCTGACAGGGGGGAGTTTCCCTGGTTGGACGTATTCCAACCAGTTCCTTTCCCCTCCATCAGGCACCCCGGCTGGCCAGGGGGAGGCAGTAGAGACCAGGATTACTGCATGTTTTTTTAGGGTATACCTACCCTATGGGACATGGGGAGAACATGCAAACTCCACACAGAAAGGCCCTTTCGCCAACCCCGCCTCGGATGGGCACTGATGATGCGGAGGAGGAAACACGCCACCAGCACCCACAGCGTCCCTAGTGGGAATCGAACCCAGGACCTTTTAGCTGTGAGGCGACAGCACTACCAACTGTGCCACCGTGCCCCAGCTTTGTGTGTTTATGTGTATGAGCACAGAATGTGCAGTTGATTGGCTGAGCACGGAATGTCATGTATGATTTATGATAAGAGCTTCACACGATTTTTATGTAAATACCCCAAAAGGTCTATGGGAAAGTCAATGTTATTTCAACTGAAAACCCTGTTTTCTTTCACTTGTTTGCATGTATACTGTAACTAAAGCATGCTTTAACTTACAGACTCCGTTTAAAGTTAAACTTTAACATTTGAAGTATAGGCCTATATTATGACTTCCATTGCTGTGTTTAACATTTGGATCACTTTTATACTTTTGAAGCTATCCCACTTTAGACTATTGTCATCTTTTATCATCATCATCATCATCATCATCATCATCAACACCACCACCACTAGATGGCAGTATCCTTTACATTTTCTATACTTTAGAAAATGTGATTCATTAGCTCAAGGGTTTTGAATGGACCGTAATACAAAATAAAAGATAAAATATTGCATTGCATGCAGCTAGCAGGACAACATTAGTTGTCACACATTTAGTAGTGAGAAGCTATTGTACATAACATGAGCCTACTTTATGTTTCTATTCCATTTGAATTCATATACAGGGCAGAAATAGAATGTGAAATAATAGTTTAAGATTCCAATGCATATATTGCTAAATTATTAAATAAATAATTGATGCAATCTAATAATTGGCCTACATGATTATTGTGATTCAAGTTTGTGTTCCTCACTATGTTGTCATTTTCATCCATTCTGCCTAGTTAGTACATAGCATCCCCATAGCAAATGATTTAGGCCTAGGCCTATTGGTTGCTAATGTTTTGGATACACATACTTCAAATGACAATTAAGGGGACAGTTTAGCCCCCACGCGGCCACGCCCATTTCAAACACAATTTGATAAACAAATATGTCATGCATGTGTCATTGAAACGACCCTCTGTTTTGCCACAGCCTTAATGCTGACGTCGAGTGTCCGTGTGTTACTTCCGTTTTCATTGGCTTACAAAAATAGACGATCTACAAGCTTGCAGCGCGTCGCGCCCGCGACGCGTTGTGAGCTTGCAGATCGTCTATTTTCGGGAGCGCCGCGCAGCCGTACGGCCGAAATACAAACCAGGCCACAGTTTTACCTGTTACACCTGTGTTATAGCCACCTGTGCGCAGCTGTTTCCTAATACACCTGTTGCGTTTTGCTGTGTTTTTTCTATATAGGCTGCATGCCATCATGGACAAAGAAGTAGAAACTTCATGGCATTTAACCTGCGTATCGGATGACATATATACCGGAGAGGATCTTTTAACAGACACACCGAAAAATGGAAATATCAATTTTGGGCAGCTCTGTTTTTCCGTGCTTGACGGAAGTCCGCCACCACCACAACAGAATGGCACTCAAACTCAACACCAGGCTGCTGCTGTTGTCCCACTCCCATCTTCATCAGCGACCACCGCCTCGGATTCCGAATCAGGAATCTCCTCGGGTGAATCTGAACTGTGCGTGGAGCATGAAGCTGAAATGGACTGGTTCTGTACGTCTGAGCAGAAACTCGTCTGCTCGCATTGCGCCGACGTGGGCTCCTGCCAGGGACACCATGTGACGCCACTGGCAACCAGAGTGACCGCAATTAGGGTGAGAGTCGACTTTGCATTTGCTTGTTTTATGTTATGGGCCAATTATTAGCCTACCTACTACGCCATGGTATGAATCATTTATTGTTTTCTATTTCTCTAGAGGGTAGACATGGCAGCTTAACGTTTCAAAAGTCACTTAATTTTAGCCTATAAACAAAGGGTATTTTGTATATTATGATATAATTAAATATTCGATCTTTATCTCCCCCCCCCTTGATTCTAGGCCTAAAATAATTGATACAAATATTTTTGTAAATCGCATGGAAAAAAACGAATGGCCGATTTTTCAGTGGAACCAGAAAACCACGCCCACTGCGGTGCCCTATATAGTAGCCTGTTCTTTATAGGCTATCTTTAGCAAGATTAGCCTACATCACTACCTAAAACTAGTTTTCTGATGAGTTACCAATCTGATGATGATGACAGGTGTAGGTAGGCTACTAGTTCTATTTGAATGCTGTGGGATTTGTGTTACCATCATGGGTGCGCCTTTCCTTACCATGGAATGTGAGGAGACAGGAATTTCAAGATGATGAAACTCAATGCATTATTAACTTTTTTCCTATAATGCTGCAAATGACTGACATGCTTAGTCATTGACAAAAGTGTGTGTGTGTGTGTGTGTGTGTGTGTGTGTGCGTGCGTGCGTGCGTGCGTGCGTGCGTGCGTGCGTGCGTGCGCACATGCGTGCGTGCGTTCAACAGAATCAGCTGGTGGATCAGTGTGAAAAAATGCAGCTGCAGGCCTTGAGGATGGAGCGCTTTGTTAACCACACCTTAAAGAGCAAGGAGAGGATGCTGCAGGTGAGAAGTTGATTTATTTAAAGGCCTATCATACTCCAGTTTTGGGTGATAAGGTGAAAAAACAGAGATATGTTTTGGGGTGAGCTGCGAAGCGCTTACCACCGCGGCGTGACTTCATGTTGTAGTTTTCTGTGATCACCTTATCACCTAAAATTGGAGTATAAATTAAGACTTCAGCTGTTTCTGTCTACAGCTAAAATGGAAAACGTTACATATAATGGCTTACAGTTCTGTTTATTTACTGGTTATAAAAATGTAGTGAAGTCAAAGTAAAATTCTCAAAAAACTTCCTCTCAATATTTACAGCTCCAATGCAAGCCCACTAACTAACGTGTGTTCCCTCCCCCATCTCTCCATCCGGTTTTGATTTTGTCAACTAATACTATGACAAAAAATGTTTGTCGACTACCTTTTTTTTCACTGAGGAAAAGTAAATGGAAATTAAATGAAAAATAACTAAACTGTGATGACTAAAACTAAGACTATAAATATATACATTTTGTCAACAAATTAAAACTAGACTAAAATGTTAGGAAGGGACTAGTCATGGACAAGAGGTCCACTATAAGTCATTTTACACTTGGTTATAGCAGAAAATAGCAGATCGATTTTCAGCAAGTGTAAAATCAGTCATTACGACGGCATCAAGGCCCGCCAAAATACATTTTAGTCGACTAAATCTCATGATATTTCGTTGACTAAAACTAGACTAACACTAAAACATTCCAGGTGACTAAAAATGTGACTAAAAACCCAAATGGAAACTATTCAAGAGACTATGAGTACAAAAACTAAAATCAAAACTTGCTGTCAAAATCAACACTGTCTCCACTCTCCATCCATGCAGGCGGAGGCCAGCAGAGCCAGGGAGCGTGCCCTGGCGCAGGTGAAGGCAGTGCGGGAGGCCCTGGAAGAGGAGGAGCAGCGTCTTCTGGAGGAGGTGCAGCGGGAGGAGGAGCGGGTGGAGCAGTGTCTGCTCACCCAGAGAGCCCACTGGAGTCAGGCCCTCACCAGCCTCTCACACACGCGCTCCAGTCTAGTGCACGCTCTCACGCACACACCGGATGCACAACTGGCGGTTAGAAGCATTTATCCACTTATGTCCTATTTCGTACCGTATGGCTATTCAGGAGTCACACTTGCGTGAAGTGAGGGGCACTCTTATCGTCATACATTATCATACATCACATTCCGTGCTCAGCCAATCGAATCATCGCTATGGGGTACACACAGACACACAAGCTGGGCATAGGAGGGGCTAGCTGATCTACAAGCTCATAGATCTGAGGGTCATGGGGGGAAATAAGTAGAGAGAGACGGAAGAGGGAGAGAGAAGGGAGAAGGGAGCCGAGAGAGGCGGAGAGAGAGGGGGGGAGAGAGAGTGGGGAGTGAGAGAGAGAGAGGGGGGAGAGAGAGTGGGAGCCGAGAGAGAGAGGGGAGAGAGAGGTATAGGGATTGGATATGTCATACCCCGAACGGGTATGGACTAGTATATAATAATCAGGATAATGATTATTATATTGAAATACAAAAATACCCCACTGTAATAATGGCTCGGTTCTGGTTCTGTTTTTCAGATTGCTACCCAGGAGATAGCAGACAGGTAATCATACATTTTTTATGATAGGCTACAGAATAGCATCAACTGATTTTGCTCACATCCCGACGTAATATCTGTCTTTGTTTTCTGTGTATGTGTCCAAGGGTTGAGGAAGCAGAAGGATTGGGGGAACCTTGTGACACAGACCAGCTCAACCTGAATCCAAGCTGCTGTGACAGCAGACTGCTAAGAGGCCTGTGGGCCTCTGCCATACTACTAGGGCCAACTGGTTAGCAAACTTTCCTTAAAATATAAATAAACGTCATTGTTAATGGTAAAGACAAAAAATATGTTAATGCTGATAATGCTTGGCTAATAACATGTCTAGAATAATATGTAGAATCTTTTCTATTAACGATTCATCAGTCCACTTTACAAAAGTCTAAACTGTAATGATGAATTTCATCAAGGCAAGAGTAGTGCCGAATAAAAGAGTAGTAGCAGTAGCAGTAAAAGAGTACAATGGTAGTTAGGTACAGTGAAGTGAGACTTCAAGTACTGCATTGTAATATCCCTTTACTTCTTTCCTCAGCATATGGCTCAGCCAATTTAAAGTTTGACGATCGCACGGTAAGTCCCCTTCTGTCCCTTTCCGACGACCTTTGCACTCTGACATTCCGCTCCAAAAAGCCCCGCCATTCCACACCATATGATCCAGCACGCTTCGATAGTTGGCCCAATGCACTGGGCACTCTGTCCATTTCTTCTGGCACCCACAGCTGGGTGATGGATGTTGGCCAGAGCGGGGCCTTCAAGGTCGGGGTGTGCTACGCCAGCGTGGAACGCAAGGGCTTGGGGAATGAGGCACGTCTGGGCTACAACAGCCAGTCCTGGGTTCTGTCTCACTACGATGGGGATTTCTCATTCTGCCACGCAGGGAAGAATGTGTCTCTCCGCGTGTTGAAGAGACCTACAAGTATAGGTGTGCTCCTGGACTGGCCCAGTCAAACACTTTTGTTTTATGAGCCAGACTCCAGCAGTGTTCTGTACTCTGTTACACATCCCTTCAGTGCACCACTGCTGCCAGCATGTGCTCTGGCAGACCACAGTCTAACCATACTGCACTGATCTGTTCCTAGTTTTATCACTGAAGGACCTCTAATTTTAACATTGTTTAGAAATTATGATTTAATAAAACATTTTAAAATGAGATCGTCCGGAGAGGAAAATGGAGATGATCTTTAAAATTGTATTACGAGGCTTATAAGCATAGCAAAGCTACCAGTTTATCCTATAAAATATAATTTGCTGTTAAAAACATTTTCAACATCTGGGAAATAATGGAAATATCAGTTTTGTTCATGTTATGGTTTCATACAAGATCTATAATGTTGCAAATGGATAAACTCTTGTATTGATAAAATAAAATTATACATTGGACTTATGATATGAATGAAATTGACATTAGTTGATCCTTTTTCCATTTCTCTGTAGCAACATCATCAGTTTGTTTAGTGTAGAGAACCCCTAATTATTTTGTTATTTATAAAAAATGTTTATTATACTGGTAGATCCAGTGCTATTTTGTATCATTATTTCCTGTACTTGAATAAACAAATGTCATTTATTAACTCATTATGAAGTACAAGTGCTAGTTGTTACTTTGGCACTCCCAACAGGAAGAGAGCTGGACACGCCATTGGAATCACTACCAGTTAAGAAAGTCAGCAACCTTTATTGTACAGTGGTCAGTGCCAGCACCATGTTTTCCTACTGTAAATAAATCTCCCTTGAGGTAGAATGTCACATGACGCAGGTAGTGTTCAAAGTTCAAAATATGCCTTATACAAAACCAAAGCCAAGATCCTCCCTCACCTCCATGTCCAACACTGACACAGTGCCTTGTGTTCCCTATAAGTATATTATTCTTTTATAGTGAACGAAAATAAAAACCTGGATATCGCGGCTATTCTTTTATGGACTGATCATGTTGTGTAATACCTTTTCCTGGGCATAGTTGCTATAAGGTTTTACAATACAGAAGTCCAGGCAGTCACATGAGTCTTATAAGGTCAACAGTAGAGGACAGTGTTTCTGTTCTGTCAAGAGCAAGTGGATAACATAAAGGAAAGCATCTTGCATCAGTTTATACCACCTGGGGGCAGCCTTGTCAAACCGATAGCTATTCTAACACAAAGACAGAGGGTACCTAAAATAATGTTAGCACAAGACAAGTAGTGTGCATTGATCTTGGTATTTATTTAATGTTATTAGATCTCATCTCAAATACTTTGACAAATACACCACCATCAACTTGATTTTAGATCTGTACATTTTTCATTCCAGGTCCATGGAAAACTAGCACTCAAAAGCTGAATTAATATAATATATCAACTGTGTGTGTGTGTGTATGTATGCCTTTAATGAACAGTGGACAGGAAACAGGGAGACGGGGTATGACCATAGATGGGTATGACACACAGCAAAGGTTGTCAGAATCGGGACTCGCATTAGAACCTATATGTGGTTATGTGCCTGGACCGCTAGGCCAGCAGGCACCCCATATCAGCTGTCTTCTAATCTGACTTAATAGTAGGGTTGTCCCGATCGATCGGGTGATCGTAAATCCCTAGTATCAATATTATAGCCATATCATGATATTAGACTGGAAATTGTCTGTGATTTGGGATATTGTACTATTGTGATATGGCGTAAACATGTTCTATGAAATATAAATATCGGATCGGGAAAAAACGTGATCGGGACATCCCTACTTAATAGTAATAGATGAGATATTTTGGCTTTTTCCAATCACTACGATTTAAATTCATTATGATTTTCATGGACCCTAGCGACTCAAATCTGGGCATGTCATAACTGGCAAATATTGGGCCAAAATATTAAATGCAAATAAAAGAGCATTTGAGGGGAAAAACTGATCTACAAGTAAGTGTTGCAAGCTTGTAGATCTGCTATTTTCACAATTGTATGTACAATGACATTAACCGCTTAAACGCTAAATTTAGTTGCCAGGGGCTATAATTGGCTATAATTGGTCCATCTTTTTACCTGGACACCTGATCTCTTTGCTGAACATAGCCAATCTAGATGTCAAAATGTCCTGCAACAATACCTGTCCGCACCCAACGTAGCAGTGGTTTATTGAACAAATTCCACAGATTTATTTAACTGGTTACAGGAAAGGAATAAGTTAAACCACAATTAATAATAAGATAATTACACAGAATCAGCTAGACACTAGGGATGCAGCCCAACCATTCATCAGAGGCTTAGAATACCTCTTAGGTTGACAGATGGGATAACCGGAGCCAGTGTTGATCCAATACTGGGGAAGTTTATCCAATGCTGTTGTAGTCTCCATGACATCATGAAACTGAGAAAACAGCCAGCACAGAATCAAAGTCCTTTTCACTTGGTTTTATACACGGACAGAGCAACGGACCCGCCTCAACCTAACAGGACTTCCTTAGCGTTCCATGACATCACACATCAAACATCACTAGTTTCTTCCTGGTTGAAACTCCATCAGGAAGTAATCTCGGATTCATTAGTCTTTCTGTGGTTGGTGAGAGAAAGAGGAGGAGGATCAATGTTGAGTTCTTGTCTAAGGTCTTCAAGATTCTGTTCCCACCGTCTCTCATAAAAAATGCTGAGAACACAGCGGGCGTGGCGGCCATTCTGGAGAGCCCATGGACCAAGGGATGTCACTAGTGTCTGCAAACGACTGGGAGAAGGGGATATGGGACAGAAAACAGTCAATAAGCAAAACTATGAGGAAGAAACTGGATTGAAAGATGAGAGCAGGCTACATTGTTGTAAATTACTGTAGCAACTAGCAAGGCTAAAGCCATTAACCCAACAAATACTGAGAGTAATGTTTATTGAGTAAATAACAAGTGTTATGATATATGTTAGGCTTGGCCAGTACATCCACACTCATCTGCCTAAGCATACTGATACTTGTGCCTTGGCCACTGCTTTATCAGGACACCTGTATGCGAGTATGCCCAATTACATGAGACAAGTACACTTTAATCTACATTGTAGAACATCATGATATTGTTTTACCGTGTACTGTTCCTTTCATATAGTATCTCCCGACTCCCGGTCACATCTGTATGGTAGAGTTAGGCCCAAACCACACCAATTCAACTCCTTGCAACTGCCATTCATCCATTGGGAATAATGGCTGCAACTACATGCAACAACTTGCAACCGTTTGGTTGCAAGGAGTTGCATGACGAATCATTGGTGAGTTTTGGGACTTAGTGTATGATAATACAATGTTGTAAAGTTGTTTGGATAAAGGTGCTATATAAAAAGGTGCAATTTTATTTGTATGTACAATTATACAACTAGTACCAGTAAGACGCCTGGGGGCGAGAAGCAACCTCGCCCTAAAGGGAGAGGTCGTGTGCACGCATCCGCCTTGTTGACGGCAGACTGCTGGGTGATATCTGGCTTTACAAAACGGATATCATTGGGTTCGAAATTTCTGCATCCCGGTTAAGTTCGGATCAGACACCACTGCAGCGGGATCTAACGAGACAACCAGCACTGGTTCGAGCTATCTTATATGGTCATGATGATGTCACGATGACCTGGGCACCTGGGGGCTTGCCTGGGGTGACCAGGGGGCTGATGTCACGATGACCTGGGGCCTTGCCTGGGGTGAGCGACAGGGATTTGAGTTAGGTGACATGACAGAGTGACGGGAATTGTTGTGAGTGACGTGACAAAAACGCAAGGTTTCATAGTTATCTGCGACCTTTGGTCGCAACAACTGCAATGGTTGAAGGTGGTCTCCCTATCCTTCCATTGACAAATTACCTCTATAGACCGGAGTGCTGTGTACTGGGTAGGACACCAATGTCAATAGCAATAGGCTGTGTGCATAGCTGTAGGTGGTATAGCCGTTACTGTTTCAGTTTCTCATAGCTTCGTTTGATTGGCGTGACAGCAGATTTAAACAATATGACACCGTCATACGTGTTTCCAGAAAAGGAAACTTATAAAGGAAATACCGGTATACAGAGTACATTTGACAAGATCAGATCAGATCATCGTTTTCCACAGCAGTCATCAATGTATGCAGGATGTGGGCTGTTTACTGTTAGAATGGCTGGAATGGCTGGAATGTGTTGTCTCCACCAGGCCGAAGGCATGGGGAGAGACTATGTTTTGCACTCTGTCCGTGTGTGTGTCCGTCTGTGTGTGTGTGTGTGTGTCCGTCCGTCCGTCCGTCCGTCTGTCTGTGTGTGTACAGCTAATCTCCGTGCAAAAGTTGGCACGGTCGATGCCAACTTTTGCACACACACTCCCTAGATGCCAACGATGAACCTCTGCCCCAAATTTCCCAGAACGGCCTGTTAGCGCCAACAGGAGGCCGACTTTTGTAAAACACATTTTTGGATATTACTCCTCCAGATTCTGTCCAATAATCCTGCAAATCGTTACACAGTATCTCTATAGTATTGTGTTCAAGACGGATCTGTCCGATATTTCATATTCCATCCTAATTGGCTAACATTGGCTTTCAAAGTTTAAGGATTGGCCCGTTTTGAACAGAAATCCACAAAACATGACCGCAGCGTGCAATTTACGTGAAATCTTTCACAGACTTTCCTACTAGGCTGAGGAATATATCCCACCCTTTTCACATTGGCCTGTTATAGCGCCACCAACAGCTGGATTTTTGCAAAACACATTTTTGGAACAAAATGCCTCAAATCATCCAATTCACCATTTGTCAGCCTTCTGATTGGTCCCTGACTGACTAACCAGCAGGGTCTTTCTGCCTTGTTCCGCCCTGGTTCCAACTTGTTAAAACGTCATTTTTGGAAAAAACTAAAAACAAGCATGATATACCCAGTCACCATGCTGCACCTGTGATATTCCTTTTTACTGACACCAAGTTTAAAATAAGAATATCAATATGAAGCAACTGAAAAACATGTTATTTCAATGGTAGTGGATGGAGAGAACGGATTTTTGTCCAACCACGAAATGGCAACCAATGGTTGCGAAGAGGGGCATAACCACGGACGGGACTTGACAAAGGGTGAATTGCCATCCAAGGCGTAAGAAGAAATGGCACCCCTTTCACATTGGCCTATTATAGCGCCACCAGGAGGCCACAACCTAACCTTCCCTGGCGGAGACGTGCCCTGAGGGGCACTTTATCTAGTTTGTGATGTTTTGGCTGTCATTTAATTTACTGGTCAAGAACAGTAATAACATAATAACATTGGTCAGTTATTTATATAATTTAACTGGATATTGGGTGCCATTAACGAATGGCTGAGATGGTGTGTTCAATACGAAACAAAACAATACAAATGGCATTTAGCTTTAACTGAAGCAGATTACATCATGTATCTATCATTAATCTAACGTTACAGAAGAAAATGAAGGTATCTATGCTAAACAAAATTGTTAATGTTTTACTTGTTTAATGATTGCTAAAGTAGTGAATTGGGTACTGCACCTTGTATTAAGCCGAAGTGGACCGAGCAAGGCTCCCAGAATACACATTGGCAGCCCAAGTTGAGCAGCTTCAAACCATTTCACTGCTACCTCACCTGGGTGAGAGAGAGTGAAAGACAGATATTATATCAACTATGATCAATGGTCTGTGAAACACTTCACTCAAAGTATAAAAAGTACCATGGATTATCTTTCTATGTCAACTGTCAGTCTCGACTTAAAAAGTCTGGTCAATCTAATTTTGGTGAACAAATTATTTTTCACCATCTCACATTAACAGATTACATTTGAACACTCATGGGTAAAATACCAAACTATTGATCAAACATTGCACAGTGTCATCATGAATTAACCTGGCTTTGCCCAATCTGAGAACCCATCTTCAAAAAATAAAGGAAAAACAGCACCTTCTTTTCCTTTGAATATTGATGCAAGTCAACAGTCTAGGCTTTGCCAGAATTAACATGGATTCACTGACGCTTCGGGGAGGAAGCACCAGTGAATCTACGGTATGAGTCTGGCTAAGCCAAGCTAATCATGAATCGCCTCAAGGGGAATTAACAAGGTTTTCTCACCAACCGTTTTTATATATAATGCTTTGCATTGCAGAACATTGTGAGCCAGAAGATCTGCTATTTTCACAGCGCAAAACCGGCATATTACAGTACATGTCAATCTAGCATATAGGCCTAGGCTATTTAGGGACACCAGGGTTAATGTGGTTAAATCCTAGGTGAAGGGGATTATTTCTAAAAAACTACCGGCGCAGCGTATATTATCACGCTTAGTACACGGCCACTTAAATACATTAATAAATTGACCCAAAAGTAACAACTAAATTAAGTATGTCCTTGCTTACAGTAATGAAAGTATTCCATAAGTGTTGCGCTCTGCGGACACGGCTACCTTGGAAAACAAGGAAGTGTTGATCAAATTTTATAATATTGGTTACTGCATTGGACTGCATTGGACTATTTCTCGCTTCAAATGTTTTCAAAAACATTCTTCAGAGAAATGCTTAGTTGTAAAATACATTGTGTGTTTGTTTACATGGCTAAACATGGCTCGCTGCTTGACAAAATCAAGCAGCGCAGAATGATATGAGCAGGTGCTCTGAGTCTTTGATTAGACAGCGGTGAGCGGTCCGACCATTATTGAGCCGATCAGTCATTATCCAGAAATAACACACCACTGAATTCAGCGATTGACCAATAAGAATCAAGCCGGGTAATAAACAGTAATAGTGTACAGACTCACCTAGCATATTGGTGGGCATTCCAAGTAAGGTGTGAAGCAAATCATGAACTTCTCTATATCTTTGGATGACATATGCAAGCTCCTCATTGTCAACAAATTTCACATCTGCCCTAGAGTCAGGGGTTACATGCTGTGAAAAAAAAATTAAAGCAAACACAAAGAAAAGTGCTAGAAATTTATACGGGGGATTTTTCATTTGAGCATTTCTTTACTAAACCATTTAAAACCAAAAAGCTTTATTTGGTTGAAGCTTTGTAATCAATCTTACATTATCCTCCAGAAAACGAAGGTATTCCCTCCCAAAAGAGCCATCAGGCATTGAGGCCATCTTACTCAGATCCAATGTAGATAAGCGGATCCTTGGTCTCTCTCTATGATAACCAATAAATAACAAATACACAAGATCACGCCAATTAGTCTTTGTTTACTCACAATAGTGTATATTTATATACACACCAGATAGAGCTCACCAATGCCAGATATTTGGTTCCGATGACGAATTGATTACTGATGTTTTGATCAATATTATCAAAAAGTGCAACATTGTCCAATTAATTTGAAATATAAGATGTTTCTATTTGATAGATACAAAATAAACACATTAACATACCTTTTTATTTCATGATTTGAGCCTCTGTTGTGAGCTTGTAGATCTGCTATTCTTTTATTTGGGATACAACGACTGCATAACTGCCGATACCGATGTAATATGACAATTGAAAAGTGACTAACGTGAGAATTGTGTAGCCTTCCGGGTCACTTCTCATCCTGTCCCTGAGATTTACAAGTGCTAGGTGTCCTGTGGTCTCTCCCAGCACTGCCACCATATCTGCATTGTGAACAGTAATGTACATTGAGGTACAAAACATTGGGGCGCCATTGCATACGACCCACATACAGGCTACTAATGCAGCCTGACATTGAGTCGCAGATTCGATTCCCTGTTTCCTGTCATTCTAATATATATACAGTATATATCATTTCACAATAGGCAGTGTGTAGTTGTAGATGTGTAGTTGTCACCTCCTAAAACGACAATATATTCTTCTTACCTAGCAAAATGTTTGCAGATTACTTACATAATGACCTCCTTTGCCATTGCTTTCTATTTACATTAATTCCAAAACCTGGGCAAAGACGTAAGCCTCCTTATTGTTATGACAGTGAATTAGCTTGTTGGATTTCAACTAATCAATGAAAAGTGACAGTTCTATTTATAAGACAAAAAACAACATGTCTTTGAACAGTTACAACTCTCCTAAGTGATTACAGTTAAGAACATAACTGACATGATACTGAGTTTCTTTGCTTCCAGCAAACACCTGAACAGCTGCTCTTGGTATCACTTTACTGAGAAGTGAAACACAACTAACTAGACAGACACTTTATTGATCCCACGAGGGAAATGCAATTGTCATAGTGCAGCATCTCAGTATAAGAACCACAGACAAGACAGATACAGGTAAGAGACAAATCTAAGCTTCAACAGGAGTCGACACTAAAAAAATAGGAGTAAACAAGTAGTAATGTACATAGTAGTAATATGATACCAAATACCAAGTAGCCTATTTAAAGTCTGGTCTGGCTGTCTGCACTTGGACCGACTGGGATTTGCATATTTGAGCTATTAGTACAAGATATATATGCAGTATATAAATGGCATGCTTCCAAGATACAGTACATATATGTACAGCAAATCTACAGTGTATATAATGAGGAATGTATTGATAATACATTGATATTACATTATTAGCGGTGGACTTGATCACAATTATAGTGTGAAAGTGAACAACAGCTAAAAGCCCCAAAGGTACCATTACTTTTTGAGGGGCTCAGATGTCCCTCAAATATGACGTAAATTTGTGGCAACACAAACATTAAATGCCATTGACAATGAAGGGAACATTTACGTCATATGTAGAAGAGCAAATTGGCTAACCAATCACATACATTCAGTTGTTCATGATATTATGTATGTCTGTATGATGTATAATGATAAGAGCGCCCCTCACTTCACACAGGAGTGATTTTTGTATTCTACATAGGCTGTACAGGGCTTTTGGAGTTTACAGCATATAAAAGGAACACATCACCCATCAGTCCTCTTCGCTAATAATAAACATTACAAGATCATGGCACCATTTGGGTTTCAGAGGTAGGCTGTGGACAGTTCATAAACGTTCTTATAATGAGTAGTGGGGACCAATTATATGTTGAAAATGGGTGAAGTGGTCCTATAAAGAAACTAGTAATTGCTATGAATTAGTAATTACAATATGATACTGTCAGCCATATACGGTAGGCCTATATCTCACCATGTCTGTATGGGTTCTGCAGTGCAGCCACTCCTGACCCAACTGCCAGCAAGGCTTTCTGGATGGGGTTAGTTGGGATGTGACCAGGATACAGCTTATCATAGTTGTTGGTGTCTACAGAGTCACTGCTACCATGCTGCTGGCGAACACACAGTGCTGAGAAAGAAGTGGAAAACAAAAAAACAAACCGTAGATTTGAAGTAGAACATATCAAAACATCATCTGTTTCTTGTCATTGGAACCAGGCGCATGGCATATGTCATTTGTCTGTGGGGGCCAGAGCTGGTGGTGAAACCTTTCTAAAACTATTTTGCATTGAATCTAAAGTAATGTCCTTTCAGTGATGGTCTGGTCTGGGTTTAACCAACTAAAAAAATGAATGGTGGTAGTTTAATTGATTTGTGGCATTTGAGTGTAAAATAAGTATACGGCTAATAATTGATTACATTTGCAAACAATAGTATCTACTTAACAACCCCATCCTGTCATTTATTACCGGTATATGTTTTGTTGTGTTTCACTTGGTCTTTATTTCTTGCTTTTATGTAAAGCACTTTGAACTGCATTTGTCTGAAAGGTGCTCTATAAATACATTGTATTATTATTATTGGTACGTCAAGTCAGTCACTTCCAGCCAGCCAGAGACACATATGACATATGACAAGAAGCAGTGTTGGTCCTGCAGGCTGGTTGGCACCTTTCATTCAGCACAGTAGCTGTGTAGCAAGTATGTATGTGACTGAATGTGACGTGCAGTGGTGCATGTTATTGATTGTAATGTTAATATGTTATGTATGCTAATTTGTCTCCCACCCAGTCAGTTAACAGATTAGTTATAAAACTCACTACAACAAACGATCCGATGGTTACACACTGGCACTCTGTTACCGTATCTAGCCTTTTCTATTAAAAGCTATTCACATACCTTTCCAAATCGCCCCGTTGTGTGGAATATCCCTCTGGAAACGCAGACATCTACTGCATAAGGTTAGTCGAGACATTGTTGAGGGACAAATACACGCATGCGCTGTTAAGCTAACCTCGCGTCACCAGGCTTTTAATCAATTCCGCTTTGCATGTTTGCAGGTTGCTGATCTGTCGGATACGGAAACGATGTGTGTGCGCGTGTGTGTGTGGGTGTGTGTGTGTGTGTGTGCGCGCGCGCGCGCGTGCGCTAAATTACCGGATACACACAGTAGGCGGGCACTCGGTTGGGTTTCTCCTCCGAAACAGTCCGGAGTGGAGTTGTGTTTCTGGAGAGGGTGAGTTCAGTTGTTCTGGTTCCGTAGCTAGCTGCTTGTGTTTGGGTCGAGCTCATGGTCCATCCAGTTGCAGTCAAGAGGTCAAGGTTAGAACTTAGAAGGCATGCTTTACAATTTTCAAATCATTAACACTTTTTTTTTGTTAGTACTAGTGATGTGGCTACAGTCTACAGAGACACTGGGACAGTGTTAAATAAGCAGATACGGTTTTTTTGTTAGGTTTTGAAAGAATTTGACATTTGCATTTCAGCGGAGCTCTGAATCTGTCTCGAGAGCTTCGGTTTGGAGAAAACCCCAAAGAGGGGGTGAAGCAAAAATGAAAACACGTCGTTGTAGTTGTTGTTACAGTCATTCACTTCCTGTGCTGTGACGTGCGTGTTACTCATAGACTGTACGTAACGTGTTACTAGTACCCTATGGTTACTACTTGCAGGGTAAATACCGTACTTGTGTTGGGTGGTGGTGTGTTATTATAGTGAATGATCACATACTTCATGTCTTGGGAAGCTTTTAAAGTAGCTTAGGTTGGACTTGAGTATTGTTAGTCACTAGTCTGTCTTTAGAAACGTTAAACATGGATATACGGGAATATACTTACTGTCAATGTTAACTTAAAGAGGAGGCTAATGCAATTTACTTTATGGAGAAAGCAAGGGCAGACATAGCTCCTTTCGGAACCCTACTAAAGTTTCTGACATTTTGATGACTTTACGTCGTAGGGGTCCAAAGGAGCTCAACCCGGGGGGTCCGGAGACGGGCTAGGGCAGACAGACAGGTTCATGTTTTCTGTTTCTACGGATGTGCTCAAGCTACAGACAATACCAAAAGTTAAGTATCCAGGGCTATGGTTGCAAATTGTTGGTTATATATCCTTTCATTGACCAGTTAGTTTTATTAATAAACATTTAATTTGGTACAAAAAAAAGGTTATTTTGTGATTGGATTACTTTTGTAGTTATCTTCTTTTGCTTTAGTTATATTCAGTTATACTAACTCTTTAGTTGTGATCCAGTCTAGTTCCCTACATGGACCTGCAGTTCTGTTCTGGACTTTTGTTTTTTATTTTAAATTTTATTTAGGCCTATTGCTGTTTTCGTCTTGTACCACAATGCTTGTCATTCTTCTGGATTCCTGCCATGTCCATTAATATACTGTAATATGCTTGAACCTCCTGTTTTGGCCACATTGTAGGCAGCACAGGAAAGTAAATTCATGTTGCCCTCAGCATAGGTTTCTACTGGATACCATTACCATACCCTGCTGCAACCATTTATTTGTTTGCTCTGGTTTTCTAATGGTAACCCTATTAGGGTTACTATGTATGGCCGTTTTTCTTGCACTGCACTCAATTTATATAGTCACATGTTCAGTGAGACCTTGCTCACAGTAACTCTTTGTTTCAGTATTTCTTGACTTGCATAACTAGTGTATGTCATAAGACTTACCATGTGGTGTTATGTTTTACATCAGTCCCACTTTATCTTGTGTCATAATTAAGTTGTTATCTTCAAAATAGATTATCTAAAAAGTTAAGTAAATACATTTCTTGTAATTTTCACAAAGCAAATAAACACATCTGGTATAGCTATGTGGTGTTAACAGTCAGCCACTCTCTAGACTAGAGACTTCTGTTAGTTGACAGATTGTCCACACATTTTTCAAAGGTTAATTCTCAGTACTACTATACGTCAAACTGTACGTTTTATATGCACGATATATTGGAGGAGAGAATGTCCGCACACTGTTGAGTAGCTCCCACTGGAATTTTTATTTAAATGATGACACCTGACGAAGACCCACAAGGGGTCGAAACGTTGTCATCATTAAATAAAAATTCCAGTGGGAGCTACTCAACAGTGTGCAGACATTCTCTCCTTCTCCTGTGTGTATCTTTTTGTTCAGCACCTGAAAGTTTTTTTTTTTTTTAGAGATATGCATACTTTCCTTTGGATGCACGATATATTGGTCATCATATTGGTATTGAAAATTCAGGTCATTATGACCGATGGAAATGTAATATTGAAACTTTGCATCCCTAGTATGCAAAGGATTACTATAGAAGATATACTTGGTAAGGCTCAGAGTCACAATCAGACATTCTGCAAACATGGCCTGCCCTCTGCCCAAACTACTTTGTGCTTGCCTCAGCATTGTTTGGAGCTAACGTTGGGAATCAGGCCATTGAGCTGTCGTTGAGCATCTGTTGCCAACGATCACCTGTAGTTTCAGTGTTGTGTCCCACAATGTTGATGGTTGTCCGCTATTAGCGGTTCGATCAACCAACTGAGTATATTGAATCGGCGGCAGAGATCGTTGGGATGGGAGAGCCCTCTGTTTGGCTGTTCAGCCAAAGCAAGTCAGAGCATTAGAAGTACAAAAATAGGCCACACAGACACAATATTGACATGACAGTTGCGATTTTTTTAAATTTGGGGCAGAGGTTCAGCTCTGGTATCCAGGGAGTGTATGTGCAGAGTTTGGCTGCGATCAAGCCACCGGTGCCAGAAATTAGCTGTCCACAGACGGACACACGGACGGACGGACGGAGTGCAAAACATACTCTCCCCATGCCTTCGGCTGATGGAGACAATAAAACTTCAAGCTTTCTTGTGTTCATCCACTATTGTATGCACATGTTTTTTTTTTATCTTGGACATGCAAATATGTCAATAAAGAAGTCAATCAATCAATCAATCAATCAATCAATCAATCAATCAATCAGCAGTAGTTGCAGTACAAAGTCTTAGTAAGACAACTTGGTGTGTCAGGACCTTACACTTAACCTACCTGCAGTGGGCTGCAGTCATATGCAAACAGGAAGTATTGTCTATCAACATGGACTTCGGTCTTGGATTGGAACTGTGGCAGTTTGAAGCACTTGCCATCTGTTTTGTAGAAAGGATATCTAAACACCTGTGTAACTCACTTCCAATGTATGCAGAAGGCATATGTAGAATCGGCTTCAGGTCTTAATGGGAATCATCGATTCCAGGCTAGTATATTCTCTCTAATGCCACTCACTGCCAACCAAATTTTCCAATTGCACACAAGAGATCGGTGAACCAATTGGATCCACAGGTTGTTTTTGCCGGCATCCGACTCTCTAGACCAGAAATCACACAGGCTGGGGCAGGCTAACTAAATACAGAAATTGCGATAACATGATTAAATGATCGAATGTGAAACGGAGGTTCAAATTCAAGCATAATGTCCGTTATATTCAAAACACTGGTTTTGAGCCTTGTAGCTATCAAGATTCAAAATACGACACAATGCTTTAACATTTGATGTGTAATATGTGTTCACAGGACACAGCATCAGAGATTGATGGAGAGGAATGGCCCGTATCTCCTTAGATTGCACCGACTCCCTGCCAGGGATACCTCTCAGTGTGCTGTCGGTGCCTATGGAGAATAAATACAAATGTCAGCAGTGTCTCCAGGTCCTGAGAAAGCCTGTCCAGGCACGCTGTGGCCATCGCTTCTGTGTTCACTGCTTCAAACAGTTGACCAGGTACCCTGAAGTTTCTTACACCATCTCATGCACAGAAAACCTTGGCCCCTTTTCCTAATGCTAAACTTGTGTAGGTAGTAGTAAATCTACTGGGCATGTTCATACCCACCCAAAGCTTAGCATCCTCCTGCATCCTACTAGTGGCTTGTTTATGGTGATTGTTGTTGACCTGCTTAACTCCACGAGCATACACTATGCTCTTCCTTTTGCTGATGTCTGAGGGATGTAGTCATCACTTTTGGGCAGACACCTTGTATGTCCAAAGCCGTTGCTCTTCAGGAAATGGTGTGTTCGAATGGATCCAATGTAGTGTAGAGACAATAGTCATACTTTTCCTTGGTTTAATATTTCTAAAACCCACAGACAGGCTTAACCACTTTCACACTAAAAAATAGCAGAACTACAACCTCACAATGTGTCACACCGACATCTGAGCTTGGTCTGGAGATTGCCCGTTTTTGCTTCTTTTGAATGAGACCGTAGGGAATTAATTTACAAAAAAACACATTTTGAAATATAAAGTTGAAATATTGGAGATACAAGGTCTCTATTCAGTCTTGGAGCATATTGCCACAGTCCGTTACTAAAACAGTTACACCCATGCTGATTCATTCTAAAGACATTTCCCATCTTAACTTAATCATTTGTGTAATCACTGATGTATGGCAGTGGTGTAGACTCAGTAACCAAGTACATTTTAAAATGTTGAGGTATTTGTACTTTACTTGAGTATTTCCAATTTGCAATACTTTTACTTACTCCACTACATCTCAGATCCAAATATTGTACCTTTACTCCACTACATTATTTCAACTTTTGTTACTTTGTAGATTTTGATTATTATTACAAAATATACAATTAACCACATCAGCCCTATATATAGTTCAGCCATTTGAAAGTACCTGATCTACCATCCATAAAACGTCCCTGCCTGCCCTTTTGTTTTCAACAACAAAACCCCTGGCCTCCATCTCGAATATGTTTTTGGTTAAACAATCTCTGAGAATCTGGTATCAAATAAGGAAAGCATATAAACTACCTGAAATATCTGCTTATACGCCTATACATTATAATCATGCTTTCCCCCCTTCATTGGATAAGAATAGCTTCACACTCAGAATAATGGCAACACTTTATCTGACCTCTATATCGATAATACTTTTGCCTCTTTTACACAACTTCGGGAGTTTTACACCCTCACACTTCTTCCGATACCTCCAGGGTAGAGACTATACGCGCAGAAATGTACCACATTTTGAATCTACTCTACCTCCCTCACATGATTTCCACGCAATTATGAATCAACACCCCGATCCTAAGAGTCTTGTTTCACAAATGGTAGACTTTTTCACATCATATGAATCTCCCTCTACACAGCACTTGAAAGAGGCCTGGGAGAAATATCTTGTTATAACAAATTTATTGATGATGATAGCTGGGAATCATATCTTAACACCATACACAGTTGCTCCATAAACTCCAGACATCAATTGATCCAATTTAAGGTAATCCACAGGCTGCATTATTCCTGCACTAAGCTACACTAATTTTATCCCTCTGTTTCTCCACTATTCTCAAAATGTAACACGACAGAGGGCTCTCTAGGTCCTAGGACATCTTTTTTGGTCGTGCCCCAAACTAACAAAATTAGTTTTTCTCAGACGTCTATGACCCCAGACCCCTACTGTGCTATTCTGGGTGGATTTCAAGACCTGTCACTTCTAACTCATTACCAACATAAAGCTATACAATATGGCATGGTTATCGCAAAAAGGAATATTCTGACCCATTGGAAAGGAGTGGAAGTACCCTCTTTTAATGTATGGCTAGCAGAATTGACCAACCTGCTGAAAATGGAAAAGATAAGATATGACGTTTCTCTTAAAACGATAGTATTCGACAGAATGTGGCAACCGCTTTTTTCTCACCTATCATTAACAGGCTGAAGTATGTATGCACATGAGTATTTTATAACTGTGATCTATTGTATTATTTTTATTTGTGTATGTTTTGTTTTGTATTATTATTTGTCATGTTTTCCTTTGAATGGGGGGGTTGGAGAGGGTTTGTGTGTATATGTGTATGTGATGTGAATGTTTGTACAGTATGTCTTGTCTTTAAACCTGAAAATGTATAAATAAAATTGTAAAAAAAAATAGCTGATCTACAAGCTCACAATTTTCAAAGTAATTGTGTTCATGAATTTTGTCTCCAGGCCAAAAATGTGTCCCTACAGAAATAGAAATGGGTGTTTCTGTCGTCCTTTTAAATTGAACGCAGTGTATTAGTGTATGAAAATAGCAGATATACAAGCTCAGCGTCACATCACACACGTGTTGTGAGCTTGCTTGTAGATCTACAATTTTCTCAATTCTGTGTTATAGTCGATTACATTGATTAGTTCAATTAAACTGTTGCACCCTTTGTTAGCTCTGGCCCAAAGCCATGTGAAGCATGTCGCCAGGAGGAGATATATGAGGAGCCTATCTCTATTCTAAACAGCAATGAGGTAAGTTCTGAACTTAGTGTTCTGAGTCATATTCAACCACACACACACACACACACACACACACACACACACACACACTGTCTCTCATGCTACACACACACACACACACACACACACAAATACACACGATTGTGAAGGGCTCTATTGTAATTGTAGGAAAATTCAGGGGAAACCCACTTCGTCTGACAAGCCAGTAGCATTACCTCACCACAACAATACGACCCGTGTGCTTGTTCGGTGATATAAATGTGTTGTCATGATGTACTCTTTGTTCTCCGTCTCCCGTAGGCTTTCTCAGACAACGCTGCAGGCCGAGAAATAGCCAGTCTGCCTGCCAGGTGTCTGAGCGAGGGCTGTGATTGGACAGGCTCAATCAAAGACTATGAGGTACACAGTCTGTTTTGCTTCATACCAGTCCAGTTAATGCGTTCCAAACAACATTACATAAAGTATATTTTAAATCATATTCTTTTATGTGGCGTTCAAGTTTAAAGTGGTATGATTCAAAATCAAATTTCCCTCCATGAAAGTATTTGGGAAATTAGTTGGAATGTGTTGACTGTTCTCAAACAATGAACTAGTACTGCTGAGCCAGAGACAGATACAAAAAGGAAGTGAAACTTGATATGTAGCCTGGAAAGTCCCCAGTATACCCAACCTTCACCATCACCACAGTTAATTTATCAACTCAGTGAACCACAGCGGAAAAGTACAGAGACAGAACTACATCAAAGGAGATTACTAGATTAACTAGATGGCTGATGAAATGTTAGTGTTATAAAATTTGACTAAACGACTATAGTAATAATAATAAGGAAACTCCTAAACTTAGTTCTTGTTGACTTAGCTGCATGGTTCATAGGGGGAATTTCTTCTGACTGTTTGGCAGTTTGAATGAAAACAGGAACAGCCGGTTTGAGGAAGGAATGTCTGAACAAAAATATACATTACAGAAGTGGGCTTTGTACATTTAAGGAAAATTCTATCTGAAAATCTGTTAAATATTCAGGTTCGTTGAACAACTGGGCTTTTGTTCATCAGCATTTCAGAATGGAAACAAAAAGAAGACATTTAATTCTCCATGTGAATTAACACTGACTGACTCAAAGGTGTGTTGAATAGGTCAAGTTAAAAACAGTATGCTATTGCCGAAAAGGATTTGCATTCTTGCAAATATGGTGCTGGCTAAGACAAGTGACCATGTGGTTAAACCTTGCTCAATTTTGTCACATAGTGCTGGTGTTGAGGAGAGGAAGTTTGGCGTGCATGTGCATGCACGCGCGCGCGTGTGAGAACCCATTTTTGTTGATGGATTACCAGTCCCTCTTACCAGATTGGTTTAGAGATATTTTACACAGTAACACATCTAACTGTTACGTCTCTCTCTCTCTCACACACACACACACACACACACACACACACACACACACACACACACACACACACACACACACACACACACACACACACACACACACACACACACACACATTCTAACACACATGCCAAACTTCAGATTCAGAGCTCCGAACTGTCTTGAGAGATATCTATAAACTACCACTGTGTGCTCTGGCCTACTCCCTCTGGCCTACTAGCTCTTTAGTGGTATACTACAATTTTACGTTTTCTACAAACCATTCAATGATTCTGAAATGGTTCTGAAATGATTTTATTCTGTGATGTAAAAGTGGTCTGGCATGTTTAGCCCATTGACTATGACTCATGGTACAGTATACTTGACATTACTGCACACCATTTTCCAATGCATGATATACTGTATTATAATCTTTATTTTTGAGGAAGCCATTGGTTTGTTGAACTCTAAATATTACTGTGCCATTATTGTTTTGTGAAAGCTATGCTATTGTTGGGTTGTTAATGTACTGCAGGATTGATTTGAAAAGTCGAGTCCCTGGATAAACTGACTCAAGAAAATGCAATCAAACACAAAATCTAAAAATAAACCCATTAGTGGAAAAATTGTCTGTTTATGTAAAATACATGGCCAAAGCTATGAATAGACAAATACATGTATTGATATGATCTTGACATTCTTTGTTTGCATTGTTTTGCTCAATCTGTCTCATATATTTGTAGGCCCAACATGAAGGTCGCTGCGAGTATGAACAGGTGCAGTGTGAGGCATGCAAAAGCTTCATCCTTCGTTCTGAGAAGGAAAAACATAACGAAAGAGAATGTGAAGCAAGAACATTGAACTGCAAGTATTGCAAAGTGTCCTTCAACTTCAAAGAAATCAAGGTAAGAGATATGGCTTATCAAGAGTAATATAACCAATGTTTATTTTATTGTTTGGTTTTGACTCTATTGTTTTATTTCCTTATTGTTATCTTGCAAAAAGCACTTTGAAAATTAAGTGTATTATTCGTTATTATAATTCCACATGATGGCTGTTTCAGGCCCATGATGAGGTCTGTCAGAAGTTTCCCATGCAATGCAAAGACTGTGGGAAGAAGAAGATCCCAAGGGAAAAGGTTTTGTTTTGTGCTCATAATAAGTGACATTTCTCTTAAAGATTCAATACAAAATCAAAAAGTAATGTAGATTGCTGTGAATCTTATCTTTTTTGGCTATTTGATATTGAGTAGGTCAGTGGTTCCCAAACTTTTCAAGTCGAGACCCAAACTAGTGAAAATAGCACATAGCAAGCTTGTAGATCGGCTATTTTCACTACTTATATATTTTTTAACTTCTAATTTCGTAGATGTGTGTGTTTTAAAATGTTGGCTATACAATAATTTATTTTCTTTTAAAGAATGTAGGAAAAGAAAATGGGATTTTTACTCATGTCGTGACTCATAAATATTCAAAACGTATAGCCAGCCTTTCATGAATAATTATAAGCTGTGTTCTATTACTAGAACACAGTTCATATCATAATTCCTTTCTGCCAGAGAATCCTGCTGTATACTTTCACTTTTGAAGTGATGCAATGCCCTTGGGATGCCCCTTCATTAATCGGTGCCCCAACCTTTTATTTTTCCTTTCCATCTGCAGTTTGGCGATCACCTCAGGTCTTGTGCCAAGTCAAAGAGTGCATGTCCTTTCAGTGAAGTTGGCTGTAAGGCTGTGGTAAGTATGTTTTGTGGTAGTAATATAGGTTGATCTGATTCTTAGATTTCTCTGAAAATGTGTGTGGGAGGGGGGAGGGGGGAGTTGAAGAGAATACAATCTCATCATATAAGTAATTTAAGTTGATGAATATGTCAAAGTATTTTTTGAGTCAGTTTTCCTTGTGGGTGTTTTTGTATGAGCCAGCCTACTTTCCACACAAGTCTTAGAAATCCCCCCATCTATTTTCAGTAATGACACAGTATGAAGCTGACTATTTAAGCACGCTTATGTCCCATGGCTAAATTGTATTGTATAGGGTTTAACTTTAGTCCTATTGTGACAAGACAGGCATTTGACAACATTGAAAACACCCATGGGTGTGGCCAACAGGTTATCTTTATGGTGTAGGTTATGTTTAAAAAATAAATGATTACCCCTCCCATGAGAAAAGGACACTCCCTAGTGTTAAAACAGGGTAAATGGTCAAAATGAACAAAGTCATGTAGACAAGGAAGCTTCTGTGGTCTTTAGATTTCTGACTGATGGTTAAATTAAGTCATTTTGCATTCATTCTTTCACATGTCTTCCATGGCCTCAGATTGAGAACGGTAAACACGGAGACCATGAGCAGAGCAGCACCATGGAGCACTTGCGGCTGCTGCTGCCCATGGTCTTGTCTGTGGCTGGAATGCGTGCAGAGGCCTCAGGCTCTGGGGAATGGCAGGAGGACTCTGGGCTGGGCCTCTACAGGGCTCCTGAGGAAGGAGTCTCAGTGGGGTCCTCAGCCTCCGTACAGTCACTGGACTTGGAAAAGAAGGTGTGTTTCTCGTTGAAATTGAAGGCCTTTGATGAACATTATAGTAGTATATTGTCACTGTCGGGTGGAAACCTTGTTTGTCCAAAAAACTTCTCTTTTCAGGTAATAGATAAAATAAACTGTTCCAACGGATTTAGTTATTATTTAGTCACAAGCTCTTGTATTAATTTTCATTGCTTACATATTTATAAACCCCAGACAGACTTAACCACTTTCCAATTGGCGTCTCCGTCCCGTTGGGCAGGCAAATATTTGTTTTTGCTAATTTTTCACGACACTTATGTACACAATTCCATTTATGTAAGAAAAACAAAAATGTTCAAAGTTTCTGCCCGGCAGCGACAATATGATATGTTTTTTACTTTTTGTTTGATGCTGCAAGGAGCTGGCTACCTCAGCGTTGATAGTTACTTTATATTGGACAGTGATAACACAGATCTCAGTACATAGGAACAGCCCTAAATGGATTGTGCTATGCTGTGTCATGACAGGTGAGCGCGTTGGAGAACATAGTTTGTGTATTGAACCGGGAGGTTGAGCGGAGTTCAGTAACATTGGAGGCCTTTGCACATCAACACCGCTTAGACCAGGAGAAGATTGAGAATCTTGGCAATAAGGTGCGGCAGCTGGAGAGGACATTGACCATGAGGGACCTGCAGCTGGCTGAGACCAATGATCTACTGCGAGAACTCCAGTCCTGTACTTATGATGGGGTCTTTGTTTGGAAAATCACAGACTTCTCTCGCCGTAGACAGGATGCTGTGGCTGGAAGATCACCTGCCATGTTCTCACCAGGTAACATGAACACAAGTCTGTCATATAACCAGTGGTTCGTTTTTTAAAGGACTGCATTTCTCATTCCAACTACAAGTTTGTGTTTTTGAATGGTAAACTGTGATGGGAATGCTTGATTTGCATGTGCTTCCCCACTCCTAATGGCTTGCTCTTCATAATTTGGCATGTAGCTTATAGCAGTCTGTGCAGGTGCTAGCACTACTAATGCATTTTCAACGAGAATTATAATACACTACAACCCAAACCAAATAAATGTAAAAGTCATATTATGTACATTACTCAGTGTTGCATAATGTTGTTTTTTATCTTATTCTCATTTCCAGCCTTCTATTCCAGTAAATATGGCTACAAAATGTGTCTGAGACTCTATTTGAATGGAGACGGAACAGGTCGAGGAACACACCTGTCACTCTTTTTCGTGGTGATGAGGGGCACGTGTGATGCTCTTCTGAAGTGGCCATTCAGTCAGAAGGTAGGCATTATGAATCATCAGATTCATTAGTCTTGCTTCCCTTTGACTCCATTCAATGAACCACCAAAACTGATTAGTGATCAGCTGCATGAAGTATCTTAGATAAAATAATTATATAAAAAAATTGGAGTGGATCTCAAACATCATGTGGCCAGCCTGTTGCGTTAGTCATCTATGATAAAACTATATTTCAAAACATATAAAATATGTGAATACGAAATTGTGGAGTTACTTCAAGTCCTAAGCAGAAAAAGTAAGTAGGTGTTGTGCAATATTGTCCTTGTTCATATCAAAGCTCTCACTCTGTGTTGTCCTTGTTCATGTCAAAGCTCTCACACTGTCGTTTGTCTCCAGGTAACTCTGATGCTCCTTGATCAGAACAACAGGGAGCACATCATAGATGCCTTTCGCCCTGATGTGAGCTCCACCTCCTTCCAGCAGCCAATCAGTGAGATGAACATTGCCAGCGGCTGTCCATTGTTCTGTCCACTGCCTAAATTGGCTGGCAAGAGCTCCTATCTCAGAGATGATACAATTTTCATTAAGGCCATCGTAGACCTTACAGGCTTATAGTGTGTATACTTGTGGAAGGAATTACACAATAAGTACTATATTATATATGTTATATGTATTATTTATATTATATATATTATGTTTATATTATATATTAGTAATAATATAGTAACGACTATTATCAAACAACAAGAACTTGAATGTTCCGGGTTTGATCCCAGCTCCACTAGACATATTGAAGGCGCTAAATTCAGACTATTCTATAAAGTATAATATCTATATCTATATATTCTATTAATGTATATCTGCATAATGATACTTTAATGTATACACAGTTACACACTATATGGCATATCATTAAATGTCACAATTAGACAATTTATTCCTAAATAATTGAGTCAGTATGCCTTACAGAGTGACTTTGCAATTCTTTGGTTTAACATTTTGGGACATAACTATGAAATATATAACACATACTCTGTCATTCTATGAACATGTGTGCAAAATCCCCTTTAGCACCAAAAGGGGGCATTGACTTAAGTACAACATTTTTAAAATGTCTTAAAAAAGAAAAGAAAATCCTGTAAAAAACAATAGGGTTGAAAGTGGTTACACATAATTGGGTTGAGACTTGGCCATTCTAAAATAAAACATTATGCAAAATACGATAAGGGTATCGCAACAGGCCCACCTTTGCAGGTACTCGCTCCTGCTGTGGGCCAGTGGCATCGCTCTCTCCGTCTCTCCTTCCCTCAAGGCACCGACGGGACTCTGCATGGCAGGGGCGTCCTCCCTGAGCCAAGGCTAGGCTTGACCGCATACCTCAACTAGACAGGAGTTGGGTGGCTTCAGCAGGTTATCAAATGGGCACCCCCCTTCACTGGTGTTTCGTTGATTTAAGCCCATGACACCTCGGAGGGGCTCAACGGCAGATCCAGCGTCCTGGCTCTACCCCCGCTGAACACCACCCAACTCTATGTCTTTAGTCCTTCAGCAGGTCGGCTCTGCCACCGCACCTCTCTTTGTATCCAGATCCACCGTGATGCTTCCTCTGCCCGCTTAGTGATGTTCGTTTCCTAGCCAGTCCTTCGATCCCCAGCAGTTCGAGGGCTCTCCATAGCGACCGTCCAGCAAAGCCCCTGCAGCTCACCTCCACCGGCAGATTCCATGCCTTCCATCCGTTTTGCTGGCTCTCGAGGATGAGAGCTTGGTATTTCTTGAGCTTGCGCTCGTACGCTTCCTCCAGCCTCTCTTCCCAGGGTACCGTCAGCTCGATAAGCACCACCTGTTTGGTACCTAGACCTAGACCAGAGGACAATATCTGGTCTCAGGCTAGTGTGGGCTATCTCCTCTGGGAACTTGAGCTGCTTCTTAAGGTCGGCCCGCATCTCCCAGTCGCTTGCTGTGGCCAGGACCCCTTTGCTCCTCCCTCCTGCTGCTGCGCTTTCTCCTGCCCTGACAAAATGGATAAAGCGGGGCCCATCAGAAAGCTTTCTTGCCCTTGTCCTTGATCTGATCGTGTCGCCACCGGAACTTGCCATCTGCTAAGCTTGAGCGACATGAAGAGAGGACATGCTCGAGGTTAGCTGTCCTTCCGCAGAGTGTGCAGCTAGGGCTCTCTACCTGTCCCCATGTGTGGAGGTTTGATGGAGTAGGCAGGACATCATATACAGAACACAACAGGAACTTGATCCGGTGGCCTTCCATGCTCCAGATGTCCTGCCAGGTTAGAGCCCTCTCTCTCACACTCTCCCATCTTGTCCAGCTGCCTTGTTTGTTCATGGCTACAGCCTTGACATGCCGGTTTTCCTCCTCAGCCTTTCGGACCTCTCTCTGCACCATGCCTCGCCGCTCCTTTGGGTCAGCTTTGTTCCAGCTTGTTCTGGTGGAGCAACCCAGACCCAGCCTTCCCTGGGCTACTGACCCAACGATGTCACCATGATGCAGTCGATCTTCGGCCTCCTTCAGTGCTCTGCTGGCTGACCACTTTCGGCCTGTCCTGACAACAATGCCTGCCTCACGTACTCTCTCATCTTTGCTGTCTCGTAGCATCATGGCCTGGCGTGTTTTTGTCGCCTTGTACTCCTCCACCACGGATGTTATTGGCAGCTGTAGCTTGCTGCCTGTGCTGTACAGGCCAATGAAGTCTGTCCTGGACAGGCTAAAAACAAACAACTGCTGTGTAGGAAAGAAGTCACTGGAGCATCACAGACACTTCAAGCCCTTTTTAGTTCACAGGGTGCAGGTCATTCTCACTATGACCTGACGAAGATGTGACCGATACATCGAAACGTCATTTTTGCCTGCCCTGCACCCTGTGAATTAAAAACTGTTCTGTGATGTTCTTGTGTCTTCCTTCCTATTCATCAGTTATGCCTCTGAGACGCACTAGACTATAGCCTACCTCAGGCTTGAGGCGCGGTGGAACTCCCTTTTGCTAAACAACTGGTGTGCATAAGTCGTTTTACATGAAACAGTTAGTGGACAGATGGTCTACCAGTTTCGTCTAGACTAGAATACAATGTATAGAAATGTACGCTGCACTTGTGGTGATTGTTATGCCTTCAAGTTGCTAGATTTAACCGAATAGCAAAAATAGCAGATCTACAAGCTTGTGATCTGCGAAAAAAAATTGTGTGACACTGTAGTGTGAAGAAGTAGGACATTAATTTACGGGGAAAAACGTGAAAAGTTAAAATATGGAGATTAGAGGTTTCTGCCCGACAACAGTGATGCGTTATAAGTCACACAAGGCTATATTTTATTTATTTTCAGGTACTAGTTGAGGATTAGTTATGTGCTAAAATGTAAGTGTGGGGGGGGGGGGTGGGGGGGGGGGGGGGGGGGGTGTATACATAATATCAAAACTTTTTTTAAACCAAATATATGTCTAATATACTAAGTAAATAATATATTATTACCTATTATACATAAGACATTTATTCACACACTATTGCTATAAAACAATTATCAATGGCGATTCAAGTGGTTATATGTAGATGGAATGTATATTTGTCATTAATCGCTTATCTACCTACAGTATGTGACATGTTATCATAATGACATATTCTTGCCTGTTCTGTGAAAACGTATTTTCCCTTTTCCGATTCCCACTAATAATGCATAATTTCGACATTAAATGTTTCTGTTCTGAAAGAGCAAGAATGACAGTAAGAGTGACTTACTTTATTTAATGAGCAAAAGTATTTAACACATTTACCCTGCATGAAAAAGTAATAGCCACCTTACATTAAGTAAGTAAGTTTTTTACCAACTTTGGCTGAAACCACATGCTTCCTGTAGTTCATATTCAGTCTTTCACATACAACATTAATAAAATCAGAATTTCACATACAAAATTAATAAAATCAGAAAAGGGCAAATACAGCATACCTCTGTAACTGATCTAATCTGTTAATTTACAAAGCTTTTATAACTAAATAAATTGAATATAAATGCTTGTTGGTGCCAACATTATTGTGCTAACATTTCTGCATAAGCACTCACTCAGGGTGGAAAATTATTGGTAAATGGTCTGTGTTTATTAACGGCATGTAGCCTATGTTTAGGGCCATGTCTCTCTTGTATAATTTAACCTGAATTATTTTAAAGTGGAGGACAGAGTGGCTGGCAGGAGAATGAGGAGATTGGCTGTCATGGACAATGGCACATTTCAGCCAGCAGAGGTCACTATGTCACACACTTATTAGCTCAATGCTACTGTGAACATTTACTATGGGAAATTCCTCCATCCATAATCAGGCGTCACGGTCTGGGACCCTGGGTCCTTATTAATATTAATAACCCTTTATGTAGTAAGTAGTAACAAGCATCTAGGAATCGGAATCACGTTGACGTGTATGGCATGTGAAAATCTATGTTTTGATCATGACTCCAGTCTCCAGAAATTGCTGGAAGACAAATTATCGTCGCTGTGGCAAAGTTGCATTTCCCCTGTGTTCACAAAAGCGTCTGGTCTCTGCAGATACCACTCTCTTGAGAGATTTAGAACCATCGACTATCACTATAGTAGATGCATAGATAAAAACTGTCAACGGCATAATTTGCAATACGTAAATGCAAACGTTTGGTTTGGGGCGAAGAAAGTAAAACTGATTGCTAATGCCTTGAGCGACAACTCTGGCATCTGTTGTTGTTCAAGAGTCTGATTCACCGGTTTGGGGATAGACTGTCCTGTTGCGACTGACTGTTAGTTGTTCTGCTACCGTTAGCCCTCTGATATTCTGTTCAACTCGTCGGACGAGCAGGTATGTAGCCATGTGTGTCTGATTCATCACACAGTTTATTTCATTGATTAAAGCTATATAAAACAAAACCTGTCGATAGAAAGAACTGAAGGCAGAAATAATCTGCAAATGTCAGTTTTTTAAGATGAATGTCGGGTAGCTATAGCTAACTAGCAAGTTAGCCAGCTTTGCTAGCGATCAAATCCGCGTCTGCTTGGCAAATTTTAACATTTGGTTTGGTGAATTCAAGGAGTATACTACTCAACAACACAATCGAAGTAAAATGTTATTAAATCTATGAAGTAAAATTGTCGTCTTGTGTTATGATGATATAATTTTATGTCCGTATAAATGGTGAAACCTAACTTGTAGTTAGTTGCTAAACTTATGAAGGGTCTTAATATTTTCGTAGTTGACTATAAAATGTTGAGCATTTGACAAAATGGCTTTTAAAATCCACTGCATTGCAAAGGTTTTGCCTTAGGCAACTGACACTAGGCAATCTGACACTTCTGTCTGTTTACATCCAATTTGTTTGACCAGATGTTTTGTTTGCGACCACTCTCCCAGACTTGTTTAGTTCTTAAAACTTTGTACTTTTGTAATAATGAATAGCAGTTGGTAGCCTTGGTGTCTTTGCTGTACTTAGTTGTTTTTCTTTAGTTTGTATGCTGTAGTGTAGAGTGTAGACTAGATGTCAGTTATTACAAAAATACACTACCCACATAAGTTTGACATCAATGCGTCTGTCTAGAATACTTGAATGAATTTAATGCTTGTTCTTTCTTTGTGACATAATTTGATTTGCCTTTGATTAGTTCCATATGCTTGGCATGTACAGTGTATATATTTTATATATGATCTGTTGAGCCAAGTTGCTCAGACTGCAGGACCATATCACCATAACGGCCCTTACATTGCAATGAACTGAAAGGTGGTATGGTGATCCCTGTAACTCAAGTTAGAAGCTCCCAGTTGCCATGCTGAAATTAGAATCATTACGAATGGGAGGGTTGGGTTATTTGTGGTTGCAGGGGGCCGTAAACATTACACACTGACATAATCCATTAATATCAGCATTATGCATTACTTGTATGTGCTATCATATAATGTATATTTTGTTGAAATATGTTTACTTGGATTGACATGCCTTAATCCATTGAGACCTGGAACGCATCCATGTCACGTTAGTGTTTAACCACATTAACCATTAACCCATTTTGGGAGGGAACCCCTTTTGGTGTTTTAAACATTATGTTATAATTTAGCTATTGAAAAATAGCAGATCTACAAGCTCATAGCGCGCCACCGAGTGGCGCGCTATGAACTTGTAGGTCTGCTATTTTTGAAAAATCGTTAAAATGTGCCTCAAATCTTTCCGAAAATTGTCATGATTTAGAAAACTTTTTTTTTAAAATTTCGACGTCAGGCCTGAATGGGTTAAGGCCCAAACCGCTAGCCTGGCTAATAAACCAGACCGAATCAGCCGTTTGCAAAACAAAATTGCCTGCCGACAGTGTTGTGTGATATTAGTCTGGCTTATTAGCCAGGCTACCAAACCGCACCAATGCAACTCTTATTAGCCAGGCTACCAAACCGCACCAATGCAACTCTTATTAGCCAGGCTACCAAACCGCACCAATGCAACTCTTATTAGCCAGGCTACCAAACCGCACCAATGCAACTCTTTGCAACAAATCAGTTTTAAGGACATGATGTCACACCAATTCACAACTCCTTGCAACTGCCTTTGGGGATAACCGTTTGGTTTCAAGGAGTTGCATGGCGAATCATTGGTGCGGTTTGGGCCTAACTTTGACACTTATTGTGAGGAATGAAATGAATATGGCTTTAATTGCTTTCCTTTATGACGCATCTGTCATATAATGGTGAAAGTTCCATTCAGTTATCTAATTTGTGTTTCCCAGGATGCCAGAATGGATTGTGATCCAGCCCTGCCGGACAGCCTGGTTTTGGAGATCTTTCTACACTTGCCCCATGATGCTGTGCTGAATGCTGGTCTGACCTGCAGACAGTGGTTGGCAGTTTCCAGAGATGAGTTCCTGTGGAGAGAGCTGTTCTACAGCTATTACCGCATCCCTCGCTCTGTACCTAGACACCCAGGTAAAGGAGGACATTGTCTTTCATTTCAGGAATTCATGGTCATTTAAAAGAAATAATTGGTAACACTTGAATAATGTATTGTAAAAACACTAGCTAGAGTATATAGTATGTCTACAGAAGCCATGTTAAAAACTGGTTTACACTCCTAAATTCCTCCTGTCTGAATATATTTTCCGCAGCGGCTGTGTCCTGGTTCAGGGAGTTCAAACGTCTGTTTGACTGTATCCCATGTGAGGAGGTTCAGACCCTGACAGAGCACCATGACCAAGTTCTCCACCTGGCCTTCTCCCACAGGGGTCACCGTTTCTCATCCTGCTCCAAAGACTGCACTGTTAAGGTATCTATTGATATTATCCTTTTGTGATTTTCTTTAATGCCATTTGATCTGTCTGTTATATCTATCTCTACCACAACAATTACTGTCCTCTTCATTATCCTTCTTTCAACCCCTCTTGTCTCCTCTGTTTGGCCTAGCTATGGGACACAGAGCGGCCAGATGGCACCATCTCACTGGTACACAGCTGCAGCATGCGTCAGTTCAACTGGGGCTACACCCAGTTCTCCCAATTCAATGCTGATGACAGCCTTCTCTTGGTGTCTGGGGTCTACCTGGGCACACACCACTCCTCATCTGGAGAAATTGCCGTCATCAGTATGGGTAGGAACAGCACATAACACTGCCAGTTTAGCCCCACACTACACCACATCGCCTCGCATGGCCCAGCACCCAAAATACCTGCCATTTCCATTAGACAAAAGTACCCCCCCCTCCCCTCCCCTCCCCCATGTAGGCTAGCTGTCCTGCTACTGAGCACAAAAAAAACACGTCCCGCCATTTCTGAAAACATTTCTGAAAACATTATGAAGTACATCTCAGTGACCTCACAAAGATGTACTTCATAATGTTACTGATCTTTTTTCAGACCTCCAGTTCTAGGCAACGCAGCATGGGCGGATGTTTTTTTTAAAAATATTTCCACACAACAACTCTAAGGTATATTAATGACATAGTAAAATGTTGAAAATAAGTGGTATTCCCCTTTAATAAAAGTCACAAAACCTGAGTACCCAAACTAGACAAAAACAATCGTTGTCTACTCTCCAAAACCTTGAGAGAGTTTCACCCCCTACTGCACTGTGTGTGCTATATTATTTATGTGCGTGTTTAAGTTGGAGCTTGGAGGTGGATCAATTTGGTTCTGTATATCTGTACACTGTCAGAGCAAACACACAAACACGGTGGAGTCTTTCACCCATTCTACACCAGCAGTCACACACGGGATAAATTGGCACCCTTTTCAGACCCTTTTGGCCCCACTAATAGCCCACTTTGGCCTAGGTCCTTGTATGGAAACAGCAGCACAAGTAGGTGGTGTGGGGCATTGCCAATAGAAATGGACCTTCTGACACACTTAAATGTACTGTACTATATGCACACATTCACTGATACATCATACTCACATAATTTATTTTCTTATTTCTCTCTTTCCTTTATAATGTGGTCAGGTGTGAGGTATCCAAATTTTGAGTGAGAAATGGTATATTTTCATAAAAGGCAATTCAGAGCACTAGATTATGTTCCAGGTATTCCTCATTGCCAACGTGTATTTAAACATATATGTGTATATATAGTATACTGTATGTGTCATAAAACACATTGTAATAAATAATGAACATATAACAGCTATATTAAGCATTAAGCACAACTCTTTCATCCATGCTATTGACCATTCACCCAGAACATTGCACTCATGCTAGTATCCATCCCAAAAATTATCTCAGTACAGCACTTACACGTTTTTACAACAACAAAAAAACGAATACGTTAGTTTATTTTGTGTTTTATTTCTACCTTACAGACAACTACACACTTTTGTCGCGTGTAAGGAACAAGCCCTATGATGTGTTTGGCTGTTGGCTGAATGAGACCCACCTGATCTCTGGGAAGCTGCATTGGATAGGAAACATGACTTCCTGTTCTGTGCTGTGGCTCAATAAAGCTTTCCAGGTCAGAAACATTTTTCAACTTGTATTGATCCTGTATTTAAGGTTTGTTTGTTTTGTTTTCTGTTGTCCTTTTTCTTTGGGGTGAAAATTCAATGTAATTATTCTTGTACATTATACTTGTGGGGTGTATTAAGAGAAGCTGTTAATGCCACCACCACTTAAACCCAATAAAAAAAGTAAAGAAAAAAAGAAACATTTGTGAAAGTATGTTGAGTATGTTCTAGCAGCAGCAAGTAATGCTAAATAATTTATATTCACAAATTACTTTTCTTTTCACAACGTAAGTCTTTCATGTGACCTGAATCAACACGATCCCACCAACCCTCATTATAGAAGATGGGACAGTTATGTTTCCCCAAATTTGAATGTAAATTCACCCTTTTTATGCACAATTTGATCATATGGACTGTCATTTCATGCAAGTCAATTTTGAGCGTGATTTAAGAAATGTTTATCTGATCAGAAGAAATATAGATGGGTGTTGAACATCAATTTGTCCACCATGTTGGTAAATGTTATTAGAATAGTCAGAAGTGCACAACTGCAACATCAATTTACCTTACCGAGTACTAGATGGCTAGGCACAAAAATATACAACATACTTAATAGATTCCTTCACCATTTCCTTGCCTGCTTGTTTGATCTGATAGGAATTGCTATTGGCATACATTTCACTTTATTTTGTGTTTTCCCTTTTATTCCCCAACTTCGTTGTTCCCCATGTCACTGTCACTATAAGGTGTAGTGGTGCCACCAGCTTGGCTGGGCACTTCAACTAATATGTAACTCCACCAGTGTAGTAGAACAGGTAGCTCTAGTCTCCACCAGTGTGGTAGAAAAGGTAGCTCTCCACCAGTGTTGTAGCATCGTGGGTACACTGCCTGGAATAGCCTACAAATGGAGCTACAGCTGACAGACTTGGTTTCTTAGGAGAATGTAATTTAATTTAAGAGCAGGGAAATAAATGCTATTGGACACTAACAGTTTAACTTGTTTTTAACCACACAGTGCTATTGATCTTAATGTATATTTGATGTTGAGTAACTGAGTGGTTGTGCAACAGGCCATTGCTATAAAAGAGCATATTAATATGTGTATATATATATATTAGAATAAATTGTAATATTTATATAAATGTGAATAAACTCAAAGTTAGATAAAATCTCTCATCTTTCTTTCTATCAGGATATTGAATCGGAGAATGTCAATGTGGTAAAGCGCCTCTTTAAGATCCAGAATGTCAATGCCAGCACCATTCGAACAGTGATGGTGGCACACTGTCGTCGCCATGACAACCCAGACTTGCTGCTGGACTATGAGGCTCAATCGCAGGCCCGGGCTGGTGCCCAAAGCCACAAGGGGCACCAACACCAACCCTTGCTCTTTGATTTGGGCAGCACAGAATATGAGGAAGAAGAGGATGAAGATGAGGATGATGATGATGACAACCATAAAGCGCCCAAGCTACTGGGTGCCCACCTTCCACAGGCCACTATTTCAGGGCTGGATCATGTAAAACAGGTGATGTAAAATGTTACTGTTCAGTCGTTGATTAAAGTCGAGCTTCAAGGTGCGTTCACACTCGAATTTAAGCTTTATTTTAGTGAATTTGTGAAATCAAAGTGGTTCGCAATAACTAAAAACTTTATTACACATCGAAATGAAACACACTATATTGCAGATAAAATGCATTCGTTGATCTCTTGGCCACTTGCAAGTTGCAACTGTATCTTCCTGACACTGTTCTGTTTTTAGAGTTGTCAGAATGTAGGGACCACGGAGCGGGTGATTGAGGCCACGGTGGCCCGGATGATGGGAAGAGCCCACACAAAGGCCCCTGATCCCACTCATATGGGCCCTTCATCCCCTGGGGACGACGAGGACAAGACCTACCTGCTCTTCACCACTGGCAGCCTTACCTACTCCCCTCACCAGATAGGTATGGGAGGCTTCACACAAGTAAATTATGATTACCATAAATGTAACGCAGTTGGTTCACATGGATTCAAGTTCTCAGTCACCACGACTGATTTCAGTCATTTGGATTCCATAGAAGCCAGCATGTCTTCGGTAAAAGCATGCTGCGCACCGAAAATAGCAGAAGCTCACAACAAGTCGCAGTGTGACCTGTTGTGAGCTTGTAGATCGGCTATTTTCCGCCATTAGTTAGTTTAAGATAGAGTATTTGAACTAGCAATAGAATACAAGTTTAGAAGCATCTTCCAGAAACATCTCAGAAATGTCATGATTTCTTCAGATGGTCAGCCTAATACATCATTACATTTTCAGTCTTGAGAATTTATTTTTGCTTTATTTCATGGGTTCATGATGCAAATGTCATCCTCAGTTGCTGCTGTGGCTTGTTATTTTTCTATAGTATATCATTTGACATTCACTGACTGTTGAGTGGAAATAAGAAAAAGCTCCTTCCCTTCTGTGTTGCCTAGAACTGGACAATTGATTGTTGCGGTCATGCTTGTGATTAGTGTACTATTTGGCCTGCCCTCTAGGCTGCCTCATTCACTAATCAAATCAAAGTTTGTTTATATAGCACATTTACATTGACCGAAGACAAACCAAAGTGCTGAACAAGAGCATGTAAAGAACAATAAGTGACATAAAAAAACCCAAAGTGAAAGCAGAAGTATATACATACATGGTATATGTGTAATCAGACAACATTAAAAGCCAGGGAGAAAAAGTGGGTCTTTAGAAGAGATTTAAAGACACCCAGGGACTGGGCAGAGCGAATGGGAAGAGGCAGGGCATTCCACTAGAAGGGGGAATCTCGCTTCCAGCTGAAACAGTGCAACTTGTAGTAGTTCATATAGGCAGATGGTTATATATATATATAACGTTTGTAGATAATAGAAATCAATTAGCTGACAATTCTTATTCTCTAAGTCTTAACTTTATATTCAAGTTACACAGTTTCAGCTGGAAGTGAGATTCCCCGGTGTGTACATGTTCTTTTAGAAACATTAGCATCATATGCAGTGTACATGCTATTTATGTGTATTTATAGTTATACATTTAGGAGCTATTTAGATGTATACTGTATGCCATCAAAAATATTCCAATTGTTAGTACTGGCCTGGCCACATTATCACCATTACCATTGATAAACTAACAAACAATGTGCCTTTGATTACGGTTTATAAGAATTGCTTCTAGAGAGTTTTTCCTATTTTTTGTCGTCTCTAGGTATTAAGCGGATCATGCCTGAACAGATGACCACTTGTGGACCTGTGCTAGGCGAGGAGCGGAGCTCAGATGAGTTCTTTGATTCACTGGACCATGTGATTGACATCCATGGCCATATCATTGGTATGGGCCTTTCTCCAGATCACAGGTAAGAAGATGAAGTGGTTGGTTAATGGTATTTACAAAGCAGTGTTCGAAGCAAATTGAGCAAATTAATATGCAAGCAGCCTATCTCTCCTACAAAATGAAATCAGGCACATAGTCAATCAATTTCTATATTATGGAGTATTTCAACTGTTCCCCAGGGGAGGAGAAATTTCTTTTCTGCATTTGCAGAACACATGGGCGATCTTCGGATTCCCAGATGGCCTCTCTACAGGGCTACAAAACGGCAGCATCAGCTTGAGTGGCTAGAGAGTCTCTAGCCACTCAAGCTGATGCTGCCGTTTTGTAGCCCTGTCATATGATTTCTATACCTCTGTCATATAATGTCCTCTTTCATTACTTGAGTTTGAAACGCTGAGGAAGGCCGACATACCGAAACGCGTCCGTTTCTCTAGGTGCTGTGTGTGTTCATTAAAAAATAAAAATAAATCATAAGAAAGTAACTATACTCAAGAGAGTGTGGATATTCCTACAATTTTTCATTGTACGTTCAAGAATCTGAACCCAGCTACAGAGACTATTCCTCAAGACTCCCCCTGAGTAGAGCGCGCCTTCTCCTAACGGTTGTTGTTCTCTTTCATTACCTATTATGGCCAGGTATCTTTATGTGAACAGCCGAGCGTGGCCAGCAGGGTGTGTGATTTCTGACCCCATGTCCCCACCTCCCATCGCTGAGGAGATTGACCTGCATGTCATTGACCTGAAGAGCCTCAGGGAGGAGCGGAGGAGCTTGCGTGCCCATCGAGCCTTCACTCCCAATGATGAATGCTTCTTCATCTTCTTGGATGTCAGCAGAGACTTTGTTGCCAGGTTAGTCACTAGCTACAGTATCATGATGATCACCACATTGTATGATTCCATACATTTGATATTCATATGTATGCATTATGCAGGGCCCATGGAACGTTTTCTTTTCATAGTGGCAGATAAATCTTTTTTTTCTGGCAGAATATGGTATTAGTACTAGTAAATTAATATTGAAGAGCAAGCGAACGTGCATTGGTGTAAAACTGGACGTTATACCAAAATGTTTCTGTTGAATATGTACTTCTTTCTGTCTCTAGTGGTGCAGAGGACAAGCATGGATACATATGGGACCGCCACTACAATATCTGCCTGGCACGTTTGGCCCATGATGATGTGGTCAATTCTGTGGCCTTCAGCCCTGCGGACCAGGAGCTATTACTCTCTGCTAGTGATGACTCTACCATAAAGGTGTGGCGCTCACCACGCATGGTTCGCCTGGCACAGACCCCTGCACATCCACAGAGGCCTCGCAACCTCCTCTCTTCCTGGTTGTTCCGCAGCAAGAACGCCACCTGTACCAACAGCGTCAATGGAAAACCATGAGTCAGGTTCGAAAGCAGATAAGGAAGGAGGGAGGGAAAGAGGAGAGCAATGTGTTATCTTTTCCTCAATGACGTGAATATACATACACTCCAGGTATACCCAGTGTGGGATACAGCACATGGTTTGACCTTGAACTCTGCATCGCAATGACAACGGTACTTAGTGTCTTCAGCCTCCGTGTCATTGGATGCGATGTGATTCGAGGGTTGGACACAATGGGGTCTGTTGCAGCAGCAATTGTACAGAGCTCGCTGTACTCTTGCTGTTAGCAGAGGTGACATCATGTTCTCACCTCAAGTCAAAATGGCAAAAGAGAAACAACCCAATAATGTATGTGTCGAACATTCTAAGAACCTTTTTGTCTGTATTCTGGTAAAGTTGGGCCTACACAAGTCCCTGACAAGAAACGTTGTCCCCAAGTTGAAGGGTAGGCAGGTCTCCCTAGAAATTATTTGGGAGCCTTTTCATTATGGGTAATGTATTACCCAATACCCATAATGTAAAAGCTGTTGGACAGTCTCCCTAGAAGACATTACCCATAATGTAGATGTATGGGGAGATGGCACTTTATGCCAGTGGTGGTCACATCCTGCCCTATAAAGACAAAGAACAGTGCAAAATATAAATCATGAAAATGTCCCCCACAATGCTGGAAGGTTGAGTGGAAGGTTGTATTTAGGCTGTGTATTTTATTCTTTTTTTCTTTTTTTTTCTTTAACCATAATCACAAAGATCAAAAAACAAAAGCAATATTTTTGACTACAGTCACTGTACTGTGCCTCAGTTTTCTTGACATTCCATTGTTTTGGTTCCCAGGAGGTAGTAGGTCTCTACCTTTTGTGTGATTGACCAATTATTTGTATTTTAACAGAACTGTAAATTAAGGAATTTGTTAAATTGTTGCCATATTAATATTTAAAACAAACATTGTGAAAAATGCAGATAAAATAATGATCTGCCTATTAGTTAAATTTGCTGTTTTGTTAACTGAGCCAATGCTTTAACTTACATTTTAGATGGATACATAGCTGAATTGTATATAAGTTATGTTAGTTAAATATATAAATTTGGTAATAATGTACACATCGTCCCTTTATTTGTTGTCATTGCTCTTTGGGCATGTTGTTGCAAAGCTTGGCATCCACAGCAATAAATGGACAGTTCTCTGAAACAGGTGTCTGCTAGGATTGTTTGGCTCAAGAACATCTTTTCAATCTCGGGTGTAAAATTGGATTAGTGACTAATGTTTTACTCATCACAGACAATGCAGTAGTGGCCCTATATGCAAAATGTCTCTTTCTGAAAAGCAGGAAAGCGTCAATTTAGATTTTAGCATTGACTATTAAAAAATAGCAGATATACAAGGTCACAGCGCGCCACGCTGCGAGCTTGTACAATGTACATCCGCTATATTTCTTTGGAAGATCTTAAATAATATTGAATTTTTTAACGATCTTGTTAAACAAATACAAATCATTTTGCGCGTGCTTGGCATGAAAAGATTTGAAAACTACTGATTTTGAAGGAATTTGTAGGATCGGTAAGAATCTGTATCGGCAGATATGACCCTGCAAATCGAAGATCGGATATTTGTCATAATTTCATAATCGTGCACCCCTACCGATTAGATGGTCTACAAATTAATACAGTACAGATTAACAAGAGACAAGCTGATTGCGTAGGCAGGAGGCACGGCAGGTGAGGAAGGAAAGTAATGTAAACATTGAATCCCAAATGACTCTGAGAGAGTGAGATGGAGACGGCATGTCGAAGTTGCTCGTACCTGGGGGATGGCACACGTCGAGCTCATGCAGGTCTTTCACAGCTCTCTCGCTTCATTCAGGCCAGTCCTCCACATCATGTTGGAGTTGGAGATTATGCAGCTCGTATACAAGGAACCTCGGGTAGTTGGCTGGGTGTGATATTGTTTTTGGTTTCATTATGGCAGTTAGGGGACTTATGAATAATTAAATGAGTGATGTATCCACTGTCCATGTGTGGAGTTATCCAATCACAGAACACTGATGCTTTTCCACTGTGTACTGGACTCTATTATTCATGGCCTCCGCTCAATCATCTCTCAGGGTGTTACACGTTTATTTGTAATTTTGTACTGTCCAGTAATTGTATGGTGACTTGAGCCAGTAAAGTTAACGGGACTTTTCCAAAGCAGTTCATAAGCCATGATTTAACTTGGCTTGCAGTGTGTTGAAGGTTGAGGGGTCTGAAAAAAATCATCTTGACTCATACAGGAGGAATATCCCATGGCAACGGTTCATCATACATGTTTAATATTCCATAACATTTACATGTTTGCTACCCTTTTTTATTGTCATGAAAAACTAAACTGACAAACAATAAAAATCTGACTTGAATGAATAGATTATGCATGCATGTAGCATACCAAGAAAGTTATACAATAATATTTAATCAATCCAATCATATTGTCACAGGGATAAACTCAATTTTGCCAGTCGTGCCCAATCACTGCTTCTAAGTGGTGCTGCACTCCACTTCTTAAGGTGCATGTAGGTCCACCTGGTGGACAGATGACAGTATGCACCATCCTGGCATGGTCTGTCCACCAAGTTTCATCCAGTCTATTGTCTGAACTACAGTCAAAATAGGACCATAATAACATCAATACTGCAAGTTCATATTAATTAATCTGTAACTGAACAATCAGAGTCAAATATGTATACAAATGGCAAAAGGCGTTACTTATATTTGAAAGCCTGCAGATCCCACATATTAAATTGTTATGTAATTAGAAAAATGCAATCCCTAAATTAAAGTAACCATTTCCCAATTGCACAGAAACTACACAAACAGATTTTATTTTATTTTAACAACTTTTAGTGGGCAGAACATTTAAGTGAGTTTTCTCTTTCACTACATGTGCAATTATGCGTTGGCTTTATAGGGCAGTACAGTGATTAGCGAAGGGAGTTTTTCAAAAGCAAAGGGGGATGAAAAGTGGCACTAATGCTCAACTATCAAATGTTTATTTCTGTCATTCTTCCGTATTTAAGTCTTCATATGCGTGTGCAATGCATGTTTGTATATATGCTTTCACGTTTCTTTTTTTAACTGTTGGGATCGGTTGTATATGTATGGTTAAGGAAATTGATTAGTAACAGTAGCCTGTTACTAATGACAAACAGCATTCTACATTTCAAGTGACTTACAGTTACAGCAGTGGTTCTCAACCTTTTCAGGCCGTGGAACCCTCTGTACTAAATGTTCTGTTCTGTACTAAATGTCAAAAAATACTGACTACACGGCATCTTGTCTTCATTTGTAATCCACACCTTCAAGTCTACTATTCAACAGTCATAGCATCATTGTGTGTATTGAAAGGAGTTGTACATTTGTTTGTTTTTGTTTTTTTCCTTTGCCAATGCACTTAATTTTGCCAGGTTTGAGTAAACTGAATAAAAAAGGAAAAAACATCAGCAATTTTGCTTTGTGGTCAACCAATGGGTTCTACAGATGTTTCATAGATCAACAGGGAACAGCTTAGAGATAGCTATAGGGTACCACTACATAACTCATTATCATTGGGAATTATGCTGTGACTAATTTTCTCAGGTAGCCTACAACATTCTTGTAGATGCCTTTGTGGTTGTTAAAAACAAGGTTTAGTAAACTCACTGAATCCAGGACCCCTGTCCTATACACACAGAGTGGTTAATCTAGCTTTTTCGTGAACAGGGGAAATTCAACTTTGCCAGCTATTTCTGGAGTCATGAATCAAACTTAGATTTTGAAATGCCATACACGTCAGCATGATTCTGATTCTTAGACGCTTGTTACTATGGTACCCAGACTGAGAGGAATTTCCCATAGGAATTTCCACAGTAGCATTGAGCTAATGGGCAGTAAACAGTGACTTAGTGACCTCTGCTGGCTGAAATGTGCCATTAGTACCTGCTTGTGTTTTGTCCATGACAGCCAATGCAAGTCTCCTGCCAGCCACTCTGTCCTTCAATTAACAGGTTGACTAGGATCAACCATAACTCTTGAGTTCAACAGATGTTTCATAGATCAACTGGGAACAGCTTAGAGTTAGCTATAGGATACCACTAACTAACTCTGTCATTGGGAATTATGCTGTGACTAATTTTCTCAGGTAAGTAGCCTACAACATTCTTGTAGATACATTTGTAGTTGTTAAACAAGGTTTAGTAAACTGGGAAAACTTATATTGTTTTTGTCTGTTGCATTTTGAGTTATATTACAAGCTATGTTGCTGTTAATGATTAATAACACTTTAATCATTGCAAAACTAGAATATAAAACATACGAAAACACATTATAGTATACATGACACCAGACGTGTTAAATAGGCTATATTTAAAACAAAACTCACCCTTGTAAAATATAACAATAACAATTACCAAGACATATTCATACATTTTCTAGACCCACTGACTGACCCTTAAAATATTCTTAATACTGTAAGGCAGCTATATTTGGTTTCAGGTTTTGTTACAAATGCAATGCTGTAAACCAGATAGGGGTAGTATTGTGTTACTTCACGTTTGACAGCAACACAAGAAGATGCAGTAAAGTCCGACTCCTCAGGCATAATTTACCTATTTTGTACCAAACTGAACACACAGGACAGTACAGTGTATACAGCTACTGTATAAGGTGAATAACTGAAATTATCTTCATCAGCGCTGTCCAATGTAGCTGACTGGATAGTGTCTTGCTGTGGGTCCTCAAAGAAGGACAGCTCAACAGCAGGATGACTGTCCAAGAAGGGTAGGCCACTGTGGGGCTTATGTTTATAATGCCAATCCAGAGGATTCTCTTGTCGTTTGAATTGTCTTGTCTTCTTCTTTTTGCAGGAGAAAATGTGTGGACAGTCTCTAATGAAGAAATGCAATCCAATCAAAACTTTACCAGCCCCAATCATTCCTAAATCCATCTCGACATCATAAGCGAACGAGTTGCACTCATGATTTCTCCACTTTGTAACTGGCTGTTTGAAATATAGAATGTGTTGTGTGTACTTGTAATAATGATGACTTATCTATAAAGTCCTTTTTGAGGATCTGGATACTGTCTGATGACTTACGTGCATAGGATTATTTGTAATTAAATTATGTGCATAGGGAAAGTTTAAATCAGCTGATTCTCAGTCACATACCCATTTTAAAGGTAAATCAAAAGAAACACAATGTAATGATATAGAATATACTTTTGCCCATAATATGGTAACAAGTCAAGCTGCATGCCTTCATTACAACTATGTAAAATTGACTAATTAATGGGAACTTATATTGTAATTTGCCATTTATTAACGTTAATCAATGGCAAAAAAAGATATATATGACCGGTATAATTAATTTAAAATACAATTTACTTGACTTTAATTAATAAAATGTACACACATGGATATAGCTGGTCTGTTCATTTTTAATGTTATTTGTTGAGCATAATATAGTGATGCATTTTACCTCTGTTTATCAGTCAGCTACTACTGCTTCTGAAGAAGGAATTTAATACCCTGCTGTTGTGCCGATGCAATGAATGATTTATCAGCAACAGAATTGATAGGAACCTTGTGCTTCAGATAAGTGATTAAATTACAAGATGGATTCATTTGTACTTATGTTCAAGAAGTTTTCACAATAGTGATGATGCAACTGTTGTAGCATAAGTTTACCAAATAGGATAAGTCAAAACCTTTTATTGTTTGTGTGCATGCCACGTTTAGCTGATGCCATATGCCATCAAAGCTAAATCAACAGCATTGTACAGAACAGACCCTTAATCCCACACAAACATATTTCCGTCCCCTAATTATTAACAAACGATTACAGTATAACAAAAAGAAAATCTGAATAGTAACTACTCAAAAGACTTACGTGTGATGGATCTGAAGTCTGTCAGCCATGAGAACCACTTTTAATTTTCCTTTTACATATGACTAGATGAATAACTGGGACATGGAGCTCACCAGACAGCAACTTTACTCAAAGGGTGACTGCTGATCTACTTGATTTGATATGAAATTAAGTTTTAGTTTATTGTCACATCACCAGTTTACACCAGTTAACCCATTCAGGCCTGACGTCGAAATTTTTAAAAAAAAGTTTTCTAAATCATGACAATTTTCGGAAAGATTTGAGACACATTTTAACGATTTTTCAAAAATAGCAGACCTACAAGTTCATAGTGCGCCACTCGGTGGCGCGCTATGAGCTTGTAGATCTGCTATTTTTCAATAGCTAAATTATAACAATGTTTAAAACACCAAAACGGGTTCCCGCCCCAAAATGGGTTAATGGTTAATGTGGTTAAACGCTAACGTGACATGGATGCGTTCCAGGTCTCAATGGATTAAAGCAGTGGGTGAAATTATTTAGTAAAAAGTACTGTGCAAAAAGTATAAAGCTGTATACAGGCACAGAAATTGTACTGTAGTATTGAAAGTGATGAATGTGATATGTGATGAAACATTGAAACGGACCGTTTTCTATTGGCAATAGAAAAGTGTATGTATACACTCAGATATACAAATGTTTAGCATTTCTAAATTCTATCAAGCCTGACTGCCTGAGAACACCATTCAGAACATCCATTGAGTTCAATGGAGAAGTGGCGCCATGGCCATGTTATATTTTATCCAAAGTGCTTCACAAATGTCACATCCACACGGCCCGAGGCAACCTTGCAAGGCAGCAACTGCATAGCCCTGGGGGTGCTTTCAGGGATGCTTCCACATAATGCCAGGAGGAGGAGGAGGAGGAGGAGGATTGAACCGGTTCCATTCCAATGTGGCTGCTCTATGTCCTGCCATCCAGCTGCACAGCCTACCTGTATGTGGCATATATAGAATCAAGGTTTATTTGTTATTACTCATACATGTACGATAAGTATGTGAGGTTCTAAAAACCTACTAAGCCACAACATAAACGTAAAATAATCATTACAGTTAGGGCTCAGGGGTAGAGTGACCGTTCGAACCCGAAGTGTCCTTGAGCAAGACTCCCTTTCCCCCATACTGTACATGTTTTTTTCCTTTTTTCCTTTCTTTAACTGTATATATGATGATTTCCTGTTTTTCATAGAAGTGTATACCTACGTCTTTAAATGTTCAGATGAATTGAAAATGGAGGACCCTGGTGTAAACAAGTCTTAGTGACTTTCATGGTTTAATTAATCCTCGTAGCAGTTTTTGTTTTGAATTGTGCTTTAGTTTGAAATGTACCCATTGATTCTATACCGTGAATACAAATTTATTTCAATCAATCAATAAATCAATCGATCTACCAGTACTGTTGACACTACACTGCTCACCAGTAGATGTCAGCAACGAGCTATGATTTGGCTTCAAGCTAACAGTAAAATGACGTCGGATGTCAACATCTCGTTCGACGCAAACTTCTCCGGGATTAGCCAATCAGATTTGAGCCAGTCAGACATGGTAAAGATGGCGTCTGTGAGAGACACAGGAGAGAAAACAGAGTCCTTTACCGTTATTAAAAACAATCGCTGTTATTTTCTTTGTTTGTAGAACTGATACAACAACAACACCACCGGGAATTATTCGACCAACCGGTTCGTTTCATGACGCATTTTCGCTCTGTGTTCGTTTTAGTAGATCCTTGCGAGCTTTGTTTTCGGGCTTATTATATAGCCCCGTCCCTTGGACAGCTCATCGGCTAGAAGTTGGCAAGGGAATGCTAGCTTCTTGGCTAGCATCGTAGCTCAGTAGCTTGGGTCTCTTTCCTATAGGCGTTCATGGATTGATAGCTGGACCACCAAGTGTCGACATAGGACCGCACATCGCCTGCTTTGTTTGTTTTTGTTTCAACACGACGCTTTCATGAACCGCACGGACTGAAAGCGCCGTTTGTTTTGGGGATAAATACGGACCACTGCTCTGCTCAGCGCCTGGCATTGCGACACTATCTCCAGTGTCGATGTGGATCATTCAGTGACTACTGTCCGTCATGTATTTTCTAACCGGCTGGCCCCGGAGGCTGCTGTGTCCCCTGCGGAGTGAAGAGGAGCCCTTCCACGTCCAGCCGAGCTCCCACAGGTTCTACTTCGCCGTGTTGTCAGAGACTCAGCTCAGCGTCTGGTTCAGTCGGGTAAGCAGCTGTTTGTGTACAGAGAGAGAGAGAGACCCCCGGATAGGAGGGATGATGCTCGTTGGGTGGAATATGTGGCGTTACACACTACAATCCTCACTGTAGTTTTATTGAGTTAGTGTTAATAATACAGTTACGTTACGGATTGTAGATTTCATTTAACTGGAAGTTTGTATGTACCAAAACATATTTTCTACACTGGCAGAGACAGTTACAAATGGATACATGAACACTGATTGTACTGTGAAACGTGAGAGTGAGTGTCAGTCACTCACTACTGTATATAATATTATATAATGCTGCTTTTATTGCTGCAGAGTTGTTTTTTAACTAGCCCCGATACGTTTCTCAGTCCCTACGCTCATTCTGTAGGGACTGAGGGAACGTATCGGGGGTATTTTTAACATGCAATCGCTGCTTTCCTGGCTAAGTGGCTATCCATGGATTCCACGTAGCCCAAACATTAGACTCTCGTAGAGGTTTTTTTCGATTCTGACGTTGAGAGATTCGTCAGAATCGAAAAAAACCTCTACGAGAGTCTAAATGTTTGGGCTAGATTCCACGCATAGACACGTCTTGGTACTTGTAGTAGTAGTTTTTTGAGCATCCGTATTCGTGTGTCACAACATAGCTCGTTACACCGGATTGGAATACCTAGTATAGTAATAGTATGCACTACGTAATCTTCATTTCTTAACCAGCCTTATTCCCCAACAGAGGGGTTTTATTTTTACATAATAGTTTAAGTCTGCGAGGTGAATTCTTTGCCTGAGCTTGAGTAGTAAACAAATGACAATTGTCAATTTATCTGATCATCACTTGTAAGAACACTTTTTAATTAATAGATGCATCAAGTCCGCATCTATTAATTCTTTGAACAGGGCACTGTTTGGTTCTCTGATGTGGCGTGTGTTGGGGTCACAAGTGTGACAACTAGCAGGCATTCTCTGTCTGAAGATGGACCCAAAATGTAATTTGTTTTGTGTGAAATGTTACTGGATGATTGCCAATAGAATAGGCGAATGAACATCTTGCTTGGGAAAATGGCCTTCTCAAGAATGTGGAGGGAATCACCTCTCTCTCTCTCACACACACACACACACACACACACACACACACACACACACAATTCACTGCTGCACAGCACAGATCGTAAACACTTACTAGACTATATAACTAGACTAGACGGTCTGTCGGTCTCCAAACAAGTACATGAAAGCCTTTTTATTTGCACTTTGTATTCTATTATTTGGACAAAACAAAAGAATGTTGGCCTCAACAATGTTCAGAATTATTGTTCACCCAGTAAACCTGGCGAGCGTGAGTGATAGCCATGCTGAATACTCGGCTACCTTCCTCAGTTATAGTTTCACTTCCACCATACGTACAGTACAGTACAGTACGCATGTGTCAGTGGAGAATCTCCTTCTTTCGTGCCTTCATGATTATCAGCCATCATCTCCCCCAAGGTCTTTTCTCTTCTTTATAATCCCATCTCTCCCCGAGCAGCCCAGCACTGGCCGGGCCATTTCAGTGGAGGTGCTATCACTAATCCGTGTAACACAGCAGCTTAGCCTTGTAGCCATTCAGCTCCATCACCGTGCCACCCAGACACGGCTGTCTGAATGGATTGGAAACTGCCGAGGATGTAGAAGGAACAGAGCCATATTGTGTGTTTCTGTGTGTGTAATATTTCCAAATACATGTGACTGTCATTTGTGTGCATGGCATGCATGTACAGTATGTGTGTGGCGTGTATGTACGTAATCCTTCCGCTCTCATGGGAGAGCGGTTCAGTTATTATTACACTGAGCCTGTGAATGTAGGTAGGCCTAGTTGTTACATAGTATGGGAAATGAGGGAGGAGGGGTCAAGACAGTTTCCCCCATGCATTCCCAGTTTGAGCTCAGTTGAAATGTGAGTCTTCTAGGTCATATGGGGTAACGCGCTTAGATCTGTCATCTACATACAGAGTGAGTTTGCTCTGGTCAATAATTCTACTAGTGCCCGTGTAGATCTATATTTGACTGCCTATTTACAGGGTTCAGTGATTGAGAAATTATCAAATAATTGGAATTAGGTGATTCTGTAATAATTGCGACAGGCCACCACCTTTGTCAGTATACTCAATAAAATCCTCCACACATGTCTTTTTATGACACTGGTCCTCGCTCACTAAGCTGCCTGTGAGCTACTTCCAGAGCAGGCAGAAGGCTACAGTAGCCATATATATCTATGACAGTAGCTCCCAGAAACAATTACAATACTATTGTGAGAATGTTACAAAAAACAAATCACAATATTCTATACACTTGACTACTTGCATAATTTACGTCTGGGAACAATAATGTCAAGGAGCAATAATACTGCTGCACAAACCAGACATGGAAGGCATATATATATAGGCAGTAGGCAGGCTCTAGACCGGATCACAATGTTAATTCGAAATGGAAAAACAAGGACAAATGACATAAATGTCAATTATGATTGAGCCACTGTTTTCGCACCCAGGCCGACCAGGGAGCGTCTGACGAACTATTAAGTTATACTTTTCAGAACAACAACCACACAGTGGTTTTCAGTAGAGAAGAATGCATAAATAAAAGCTAGCAATGAAGAAAATAACATTAAAATATATTGCACAACAATTACAATAAGAATATCGAGTAAATTAGGCAAATATGACAGCAAATATGTAATTATCTACTGTATGCTATCAGTACATAATTTATTTGTATTTATTGGCCACATGTTACAGAAAAAAATAGGTTTTTAAAAAGTATGACTAGTTCCTGTTCATGACAGTTGAAGTTGTTGCTTAGAATTATTGTCTTATTTGATTTCAATACTTTACATGCTTTTAGACAAATAACTAATTTTATATATTGACCTGATGTTGGATAGGAAATTGTGGAGGGCAGCGATCCAGGAATCCTGAGTTGGTGTTGGGCTGTTGGCTAGACCTCACTTTCGCAGCAACTAACTACTATATATTGACCTGGTGCTTTTGGTCTAATGGCCATGAAATACGATTGAGTATTCTTTCAACCTGGTGTCCATATTTTGGGTATGTCAGTCATTATAGATGAACATTTTCACATCTTTAAAAAAAAAAAAAAAGCCGGTCTACAAGCTCACGTCGCATTGCAACAAATTTGTCGTGAACTTGTAGATTGGCTATTATCGTAACATGAATTGGTCCTCACTAATGCTCATTATTATAACATGGCACCATTTCTGTCTATTCACTCTGTGTCTCAAGAGGATACCTACAGGGCGGGTATGCGGATAGTACCTAGCTGCAGGTTTGGTCATATAGCAGTGATTACTATCTGAATATAACCCACTATTATTTAAGCTTTTCACACACACACACACACACACACACACACACACACACACACACACACACACACACACACACACACACACACACACTATGCAGTAATATGGAAAAGTGTGATGCATTGAGATGCAAAGAATCAAATCATACCTGGTGAATTGATTTGAATTGTGAGGGCAGTGCCAATGCACACCTCTAATAGTTCTAACTAGACTTACTGGTGCACAGTTTTCCTTGGCACCATCAAGTTTTAATTGTATGAAACCGATACTGTGGGGTGCAATTACTGGAGCTGGTGTAAAATTACAGTGATAGGGCGTAAGAGATAAATATAAGATGGCTTGAGTTGCAGCATGGCCATGGGATCATGCTCTTTCACAAGTATGTCCTAGTTTTCATGCTGATCCTATAGTTTGCTTTTCCTTTCCTGAAATTGAAAGAATAACCCTTATTGTGCTTTTCATGGGTACTTCCTTTCCTGCAGACGAAATAAGTAATCTGGAAAATCAATATAGGTACTTAACACATTATTACTATTTGTCATGGGCTATTTTCATTGTTTGTTGTGGACTTGTGAGGTTGTGGACTAGTGTGGACTGTGGAGTGTACTTTTCTTGTCTTGCAGCGTGCACAGACTGCACACCACAGCCCACAGTTTCTGGTGTGTTGGAAAAAGGGTAATCCTAAAATGGCTAATAGTAATGTGAAATATTATACCAACACTAAATGACTGCTGCAGGGCTGTGAAGCTATAGTTTTGATACAATCATGCTGCCTCTCACCCTATAAAAAACATATATTTAGGCTGTACTGCTCAACAAGAAAGCAGTGATTGGCAATAAATGTTTTCTTTCTAATTATTTAATATTAAGTGTCGACTAAACAAATCCTAGTTTATTTGATGCTGTCTTGGCTCTAGAGCACTGTTTCCAAAACAGTGGGTTGGGACCCATTTGTGGGTCGCCGATAAATGTTTGTGGGTCACGAGTGAATTTTCCGTTGCTTTATGTTTAGCCTCTGTACCCAGGCCCATTTTATGCACGCTCAGATTGGTGGACCAATAGTTTCAACCAGCACCCACCTCTCTAGACCAGAAAGCACACAGGCTGGGGCAGACTACTTTTTGTTTCCTAAATTTTGTCAATTATTATTTTAAAAGATTTTCTAAAGGTTAGCCTGGCTCCAGGCCTGAATCGCTACCATTAAAAAAATATCTAATGAAGTGAAACGAAATGAAAATTCAGACTTCAGTCAGTCTAAAAGAAGGTTGAAAACTAGAATTAGAAAACAAATGTTTAAGAAGTGCTATTTTCACTAGTTTAGGTCCTAGGTCCTTTCTCTTTTGGGTCAAAAGCTAAAAAGTTGCATTTGTCTGTCACCTTGAAGATATAACAAAGTAATGTCTCAAATTCTCAATTAAATCTATTTTGTATATACAGTACACTATATTAATTGTTTACATGATGAGTATTTAAATAGTAAATGTTTAGTAGGAGCCGTTTAACTGTTCAGTAGCCATAGACATTAGACATTCCTTCGATAGATCACAATTTGCCAGCTGATGGCAAGACACAGAAAATCAAGGATTTGTCTTGCATTCGAGTGGCAAGCTCAGTTTGTCACACCTAATCTTCATTTGACATGCGGTTAACAAACTTGTAATTGGAATGTGCACCCCTGTGCATAATGTATGGACTGGAGTCTCCATTGAAGCATATGTCCTCTTTATATTATGTGTGAGTGGTTATTCTTTATGTAGTTGCAATACATTAAAATTGTGTACATTTAAATGATGTATTTCATTTTCTCCTGCAGCCCAGTGTCCTGATTGCCAGCTATATTGAGTCTGCAAAAGCTGCAGCACAGTTTGGATTCTACCAGCAAGCAGAATGGAAACCAGATGACTCCATGATAGCTGTGGCGGTGAGTACACCATTCTTTTGTCTTGCTGTGCGCCACAAACTTTGATTTCTGCTCTTCTTTACGCTCATGCTTTTTTCCTACTCCTACCTACTACTCCTTTCTCTGCTGATTATCATGGAAATCATGTCTTGACTAAGCCCTATATTCTTTGTCTATCCTACAGAAAATTGTGAAAATAGCTTATTTACAATCTAGAAATGCATTCCATTGGTTGTAGATGTGTTATTTCCGTTATTGTTTTATACAAAAATATAAACATTGATTAAACAATGGTTTGTGACCACTGTGGCAACTGGCAAAGGCCAATTGAGTCTGTGACTTCGGTCATATTCACACCAGAAAGCTTTACTGCGATTAAAATGAATCCTGCTGCACATTGTCGGAAAGTGCGCTTTGTTTGGCAGGTGTGAAGGCTCAATCGAATCCTAATGCGCACCAAAGAACCGCATTCTACTCTGCCAAAAAACAGGGTTTTTACTTCGTTTCAAAACGCAGCAGAGTGCGGATCACCACAGGTGTGAATGCAATCGCATTAAACTTAGGGAGTGAATGTACCATTGTGGGATGAAGAAGTTGGTATTTGGCACACGAGAAGGAAAGAGAAGGCATTCTTACATAGCGACGCGTAAAGATGTCCCATGGACACACATGGTCTAATGAAGAGATAGAAACATTCGCATTGAGTCTACCGAAGTATTAGGTGTGAATGTGACCTTAATGTCTGGGAAAATTAGGTGTAAATTCTTTGTGGTCTAGGATAGATATGGATTTCAGGCTCCAATTTCACTATTATCTGCAGCTTAGCAGCAGTTTAGCAGCAGTAACAAGGGCCAGTTTGTAGAAACCAGTTACCCATGGACCATTATTATGAGTATTATTCAGTTTGGGGTGAACTATCATTGCTTAATGATCTAACTCGGTAGTTCCTAAACAGTGCACTGGTAAACTGTCAGACAAGTGCACACTTGTCCCTCAAGGTTTCTGTATATTGGAGTGGGTAGTGGGGCGCCACCAAGTACTAATGTCTGAAAAAATACCGGCTATAAATATAAATAACAAAACATTGTACACAGTGGGGGGAAAAAAAACCTTTACAACCCTGAGGCTAAGTTGCAGCATAGGTAAATATGCGTGTCCTATGCCTTGGAAGGCAATACAGCTGTATAAAAGGATCTGGCTAGTGGCTACTTCAGCTATTCTAAAGACGGATGAGGAGAATACACCTTATCCAATCAGCATTTTGTAAACAAAAATCGAGTCAGTGAAGTTTGATATATCTGTTGGGCTTGGTACTGTTTATTTAAGGATTATCTCCAATCCTACGTCTTCATCACAGTCATGTCTCGGATACACTGCACGGCACACACCTGACCCAACATGTAAGTTACATGTCCACAAATAATATATAGTAGCTGTCCGGAAGAAACTCAACTCCACCCGTTTAGCCATCTTCATCATTTTTTTTTAATCTTTTCATAAATCAGCGCCATTGAACACCCTTTACGTCTGTTTAAAAAAAGAGTGAACCAATGAATATATTAATATTAAAAAAGTGCTTAGACAAGAACCTCCTAACTCCCACTTGAGCTGGAAGTTTTTTCATTTCCTGAATAATGAACATTTTGGAGCTAGGTGGTTTCTTCCAGACAGCAGACATATAAAGAATGCTCTCTTCCCCATTGACATGTGCTTTTATGAGGGTGAAATCACAGTAATAGCTGAACCGTACCTTGTATTGCAAGTTACATCTGGTGTCACAGCTGTGGATGATCTAAGCTGTGGATGATCTAACCTGTGTACCAAACGTAAAATGTTATTGGCATTGTATCAAGTATGCATGTTTCTGAGTATGCATTGCATCCTAAGAGACTGCATGGATGCGTCATTCAGGGGGATTCAATCACACCTGTGTATGTGTATAAATGTTTTTTTTTCATAGCTTTTATGCCTTTTATTGATAGGACAGTAGACTGACAGGAAATAGTGAGAGAGATGGGTCGTGACACGTCGGGACTCGAACCCGCGACAAGCTGCCAGGCCGGCATTGCACCCTAGGGTGCCTGGACCACCACGTCGGCAGGCCGGGCCGTGTATGAATGTTTTGTGTATATCTGCGTCCGTCTGATTTGGGCCAGTTGACAGATGCTGTGCCTGCTTCTCCAAAAGTTGAAGCAGATGATGAAAATGGAATGTTGGTGGTTAGACTGAACCTGCTATTCATCATAACCCTTCAGGGGACATTATTTTTGGCTGCAAGTATGACTATGATAGATACAAATCCTTGCAGTGTCTCTAAAATGTTATCACGTCTTTATCTGCAAGAACTGAAGCATTTATTTATAATGTATCTAAATTTATTGTACCACCAGTCTTCGATAAAGACCCATTGTCAGGTCAGTCAGGTAATAATGATGTGATATTGACTTGAACCTGCTCCATTTGACCCCATGTCTCATAATAATTCAAATTGTGAATAGTCAGTCAGTATCCAAGCTGAGTGAGTGAAGGAAGTTTCTCATTGAGTGGCAAGTGTCTGAGACGAGTCAGCATACCAAAAGCCATGTGAACAACACATTTTTGGAATATTGTATTTTAGTTTTTTATAAAAAAATTATCTTGAGTAACCACTTTTTCCATGTTTTATAATTTGTTGTCAGAAAATGGTAAAAAATGAACAAAATAGCTAATGTACAAGCTAATGATGTGATGATCATATCTCCACTCTGGCCTTGGAATGCCTTGTGCCAATTTCCAATATCCCAAATCTCAGCCACTCGCTCATTCACACTCGGTCAATGGTGGTGTTACGGTGAAATTGGTGACCTGCCAAAATATGTGACCACCTTGTGGATTTCACATATCACATGGCGGTCTTTAAATACATGGCCTAGTAAATACTGCTAGGTTAAACTCGTCTAATAAACAAACCTAAATTATTCACGTTCGGACACTGTTGTGTGATATCTACATGATTGTCACATATTTCAGCAGGTCACCAATTTCAAACTGCAAACTTGGGAAGTTTGCAGTTTGCGCGATTTTCGCTGCTTTTTTGCGCCACACAAAACTTCCTTGCACACTGAGTGCGATGCGTATCATTTATATTCGTAGCAATGTTTTCGCAGAACGAAATGGAGTGGACCAGCTGTCTTTATCATAGCTAGACATTGTCTTTCACCCTTTGAACAGTGCTGTATCCTTCCAGACCAACATGATCTCCACTGAGAAGTTTTCAAGTTAATCATCTAGTTGAAGAGAAAGTACTTTATGAAAAGCCAGACTGGGTGTGACTGTGAGAATAGGCAGCAGCGCGCACGCAACACACTGATTATTGAATCAAGGTTGTTCATTATTAGAGAGAGAGAGAGGGAGATAATTAACTTCTCTTCTCCAATTTTGAATGACATGTCATATAATTATCACAGGAATAATGTACACAGTGGGTCCCTGCTTCACTAGAAGTTGATTCGATGCATGCACCATGTTTTTCTATCTCTCTCCCCCTCTCTCTTTTTCTCTCGCTCTGCATTCTTCTGTGTGTGTGTGTGTGTGTGTGTGTGTGTGTGTGTGTGTGTGTGTGTGTGTGTGTGTGTGTGTGTGTGTGTGTGTGTGTGTGTGTGTGTGTGTGTGTGTGTGTGTGTGTGTGTGTGTGTGTGTGTGTGTGTGTGTGTGTGTGTGTGTGTGTGTGTGTGTGTGTGTGTGTGTGTGTGTGTGATATAGTAACAGTCAAATGCCCAACAACTCTTAAATAAATCTATAGGCTAATAAAGATTACTAAAGTAAAGAGATACAATAGATTAGATTCTTCATTCCCTCAACGAGGAAGCCAATAAAGTGCTCCTTTCATTGACATTTCAAGATATGTTTGAGTTAATGAGGACATTCCCTGTGATAATTATGACATGTCATATAGAATAAATTGGAGAAGAGACTCTCTCTCTCTCTCTCTCCCATAACGAGCGACCTTGATCATTGTGTTGCATGCGCTCAGGAAGGACACAGCACTGCTCAAAGGGTGAAAGACCATGTCTAGCTATGTGAAAGACAGCTGCGAAAACTGATAAAATAGACCCCGGTCCAAAAACTGTTTATACGGATGCAATATTCAGCGGCAGTGTGCAAACGTGATTGATATTACCTAAGGTCGATCATTTTTTGCCGTGACCTGACATTCGCTCCGATATTCATCCTGAAAAACGCAAAGTCTTTAACACTTCCATTCTAGAGTGACTGAGTGTGAGTGAGCTATTGTTGGCTGAGATTTGGGGTATTGGAATTCAGCTTTTGGGATCCCCTGTTTAGAAGTAGCTAATATGGCCTTGCTGGAACTGTCACCTCCCGCTCTGGATATATGGTAGAAGATGGATAGAATAATTATCTTTTAATAAGTTATTATAAAAATATTGTTGGATGTAAAATAATCCAAAGTTGTGTATTTATATTGTGCAGATGCACAAGCTTGCATACAGTCTGTGCTTTTAGGGTCCAAGCTGTTTTGCATAGCACCGCTTATTTATCTGGGTTTCATCATGTACGCACATTAGCTATTCTTTATCTCTGGTCTGCCCAGGCACTGTTGTGGTATTTGGACATGAGCTAGCTAGGATTTGGTGTGGAAGAACACGGCAAGTGTTTCTCCCAAAACACTTCTGTAGTCATTCTGCTGACACATCAGGTGCTGGCCCAGGGTCTTCTACGCATGCACGCACAGACGCACACACAGGCATGTGCAAAAAATCCTTGGGAAGAGTTTTGAATATTGCCCTACACAACTTGTGAAGTGTTGTTAAATAAATATGAAATTCCTGTTCTGGAAAGTCTACCTCGCTTAGAGCAGTCTATTGTGGAACCTGTATGGAACCTGTATGGAACATGTAAATGACTGGTCTAATTATTAGGCTTAGGTAATCAAAGAAATGTCAAAATAAAGGTTTGCCCCCAGGCTTTGAAAGTCGCCTTTTACTGTATATTCAACCCGAAGACTTCAAGATAGAAGAAAGATGGGGTTAACCCCTTAAATAAGACAGTATTATGTGGTCTTGAACTCTGCTTTGTATAATCAATGAATGTAACTCTAAAAAACGTCCTAGAAGATGCCTGGCCTCTATTCTTTCACTCTTTCTTTCTTTCCGTCCCTCGTTCCATCTGTACCTCTCGCAGTAAGCTCAAGTACACATGAATGAATGCTATGAATGTGTCTGGGAAAGCCATAACTCGGACTGCGCTCCACCTCCAGGCATAACCAGCCAGGGTTCATTTGGCTATGGGCGAAAGGGGGGCAATCCATGTGATGCCTCTGCTTTTCATACCTCCCACTCTCTGGTCATTTTTTATTTTAATTGCCAGGAGAGATATGTTTATTATCCCTGCTTCTGGTCATTTAGTACATGGCAATTCCTCTACTTTCTGGCCTTGACAGCCCATACATCCAAACAGAATCCAAAATATGCCACTCCATTTGCCTGACTTTATGCATGCGCATACCCTCTATAAAATTGTATGTTAAGGCCATTAACCCAGGCTTTCCTGTTTTGGGCAAATTTCTAACGCTTTGACAAAATGGTTCTGAATTTATCAATAATGTTAAATGTTTTTCTTTTTAAAATGTATTATTTACAAAATAGCAAAAAGCAGATTTACAAGCTCAGTCACATTGGGGCGGCGGCGGTGGCCCAGGGGTAGAGTGGCTGGATGGTAACCGCAAGGTTGCCAGTTTGAACCCGGGCTCCCCCAGAGTTGGTGTCCAAGTGTCCTTGAGCAAGACTCTGTCTGAACCTGAATCTATGAAAAGCGCCTTGGATAAAGGCGCTATATAAAAATGCACCATTTTATTGCGAACTAAGGCGAATATAGAGGTTAATTGGTTGAGGAAATGTACCCCCTTCCCTCTGTTTTTCTCTTTTTTCCTTTTTTTACAAATTGAGCCATGCACACAAGACACAACAGTGCAACAGGGAACAGGTGCATAAGTTATAAATACCAGAGAATGCATTCTCTCGCTCCCGAGGATCCATGTTGACACAGTTTGGTTCTGACATGTGTAGAGACGTCCTGTGGGCATGTGCTTCCCCTTGCAACAGTGCAGCGTGTTTATAGAGCTCAAGCGTGCTGATTTGTGCAGTTCATCACCCATTCACTACAAAGGCTATACCAGATCTATCATTCTATAGTGCAGTGCAGAACATCATTGCATAAGACGTTGGCCGCATGTGAACGTGGGCTGCAGCTGTAATTCAAAGGAAGCTTTCATGCACATGTAATCCTTTAGTCCCTGATAAGTCTGATACGCTTCCTATTTAACGATCCTTGATTTGCCCTGTGAGCAGTTTTTTTCCCCTTTCCTGACTTTAGATATTCATTTATTTTTTATAGATTCTTTTTATTTTTAGTTCAATGGATTTTACGGTTTTGGGCCTCAAGCCCCACTGTCACAGAGATTTTAGGGTTAGGGTTAGAGTAGGGTTCACAGAGAGAATACCTTGATTTCCAGAAATCGGTTGGCAAAATGATTAAATCCTGCAGAACATGAACAGTTTGTGGATTTGCGCTCGGCACTGATTTCTTGGCATTATTGGCACTAGTGACATATCATGTCTAAATCAAACGGGACATTTATAGATGAAGGATTGTTTCAATTTGTGGTTCGTGGGTGACAGCAGACTGCTGGGCAAGCGCTGGCGTCAGATCAACATATGGAATGTCAGAACAGGTCAGCTCCATATATGGAGATCTAAGGGGGGGCAGTGTCTTGAGTGGTTTGAGGGCCCAGGTAGAAGATTAAGGCCCGGGCCTTAATCTTCGGCCTGTTGAGAACTCTAGTTTTCGCTGGCTGCCGGGCGTGGCTGCACAAATAACTTTGGGCCAGGCCCGTCTAGAGTTTAAATGGGAGACATCGAAGAGGAAGGATGGATGGGGAAGGATCAACATATGGAATGTCAGAACAGGTCAGCTCCATCTGACATTCCATATGTTGATCTAAGGGTTTGAGGTTTGAGGTCAGATGTAGAGTTGCTGCTGCATCCCATGTTGTATTAAATCAGAAACGACGGGGGTGGGGTATAACAATGGAACTGTTTTGACTGTACTGCCTGTCTGAACTGTCTTGCAAAAGGAATAAAAACAAAGTACCGGTAAACACGTAATCAGAACCAACCAGAAATGTGTTAAATCCAGTCTAAGGAAAGTCTAAATAACATGCATCACCCATCACCACATCCTCCCGGACCCGCTGCATGTTTTTTCTATAGCACCCAACCCTGCAACATTACTTCCACCAAATGTTGAGTCCTCCTTGGTTAGTTCATAGTTGGCAGCCCATCCAGAGTTTAACGTGCATGTATGTATGGACTAAATTGTAATCACAGTCTAAATGAGTCTATATCAAATTACAATGACACCTTTCTTACAATTGTTTTACAGTTGCAGTGGTTTTCCACAGCTGTCTCCATGGCTAAATATTTGTTCATTGCCATGGTTTAAATATCGGTATTGTTTATTTGCAGCTTGCAAAGAAATGTAGTATGACTGCTGTTTTCACTGTTTGTAAATTGCTTGACAGCCAGCCAGTCAACCACGACTGTTTGACCATTGCCACTCTTTGGCCTCATAACCACAGAGGGTAAAACACAGATGACTTGAGCTGTTGTCTGAAAATCCTGCAGAATTTACATTCCAGAGACATAGCGTGAGACAGGAGGCTGATGACCCTGTTCCCATACCGTGCTCCCATATACTGGGCTCAAAGCCTCAAACACACAGTATACTTAGAGATGTTGACCCTGTTCCCATACCTTGCTCCCATATACTGGGCTCAAAGCCTCAAACACACAGTATACTTAGAGAATTTGAGAAGTGAACAACTGTTCTACTGCAAATGGAATACCAGTATTGCATTCACATTCTTTGTTTGATCCTTTGTCCTTCTGTTTCTTTAAGTATGACTTGTTACATTTTGATAGTGACTCCTAACTCCTTGGATAATTAAGCTGTGGTAATTATGTTGATAAATATCCAGTCACGTTTTAATACCCAAGCCTTGTTTTGATAGCTATGTGTTCCTCTCACTAGCTAGCTAGTATTTGTTCCAAAAAAAAAAATTACTTTATAACCCTGGCCAGTATTCTATTTTCTAATATGGTTGTGGAGACTTTGAGAAGGGAATACGCTGCAATAAACTCCAAATTTTCCCAGGCAGGCCGTAGTTCTCACTGCAACTGCCAGCTGTTTTCCAGATGTTTGGTAGCTCACACCCACCCATCCTCCAAGCCCAGGGGCGAATGTAATCACCCTACTAAACCAAGGTTAACTTTGTCTTTAGAAGACGGGTGTTGTCTGTTTGTGCATGTGTGTGAGTTTAAGGTGTTGCTTGCATGGCAGGAGCTAAGAGAGAATGTTTTTTTTTGCCCCACTACCAGAAGAAATGTTCAAGGTCCATCTGACACTCTCTCCAAAACCACTGGCTGGATTATCATGGATTTCGCTTTTGCACCTATTTATTACTTTACATTTGCCATGTGTGATGGATGGGAACAAGCAATAAAAAAGGTCATACATGATGGGTCAACTGCTGTATCTTACATAGAGGTTCAAAAGGCTAAAGTTCGAACATGCACTGAAGTGTTCATGCAGCATGGCCTCTGGGTGCTGCTAACAGGGCTTTAGACTTGCAGTCTTATTTGCATTCTTAAGCATTTCAACTTAAATTTAAAACTTTATTTTATTGTTCTTTGTTTGTCTTGTTCCTGTTCTGTTTTTAGACTCATTGTGCGACCTTAGCCCCACCAAAGGCATGAGAAATGGGAACTTGATAGTACTCAGTCATTTACAATCAAGTTTACTCAACAAGTACATTTTTCATCAGACCAGTCATTCTATGGTGGTTGTTGGAGACTGAATTATTAAGTAGCTTTATAGATAGTCCATTGGTACCTTTGCAAGGTCTGGTTCACCACTCTTACTGTAGGATTAACATTTATATCTGGTGTTGTAGTAGATATATTTCAGGTTTGAATGGTTCAATCATAAGTATAGATCAGCTATTCTATCATTGCATAGTATGTATAGTATATGGACACTTGCATTTTGGATGTTTTTCTGCATAGCCCTGTGTTCTTCCCAGATCTCTGTGGTATCGGGGATTGAGGGGTATCCTTTGTTTTTGCCTCTGCAGGCACCTATAGAAACATAGCCTGGGAGGCATACCATTTTCGTGTTTATGATCCGGATGGGAGAGGATCTGATAACTTACGTCATGTTGTACGTAGTCAGCTTTGTAGTCATCAGGCCAAAACCCCCAAACCGGAATCAGAATTACCCAAAATAATTCCCAGCGATCAAGGGCATCATAATGTAGGGCCTACCCAATAAAAGCCTTGATGCGGTGTATGAATCCGACAAGTTTCTTCAAGTATCTCTTGGAATAGTTTGTTTGGTATATCCATCTTTTATTCCAACTTGTAGCGACTGGGAAACTAAAAACAACAAAAGATAGACCGGATCACACAGGCGATTTAGGAACACAGACCAGTGTCTGGTGACACGAGGTTAGTAGAAACAGGAGCTCGATTTGGCACCTTGCCAAACAACCTAACAACCAACATGTTAAGGGCAGTAGTGCTGACGGATTCTACTGTTAGCACTGTAATCTGTTTTGAGAGATTACTGTGGTATGAACTATTTGCAGTGATGTGATGTAACCTGTTTTGTAGTGAAAATTATGCAATTGCAAAATCATTGAATTGGCAGACTGTTTCTCAGAAACAATGTAACACTGGAGCAGAGCTCAAGTTCAACAGTTTTATGCAGAGAAAGGATACAAATACTCACACAGAATATTATAAATTGCATTTAGGTTGCCTTAAAAAGGCTGTGTGGCTTAATAGTTCCCACCCAGTTCCCACTTGCTTGAAATGCATGCGATTTACTGCATTACCGGTATATTTAATTTTGGTGTCCTGTGGAAGTGGACGGCGGTCTTGAATGCTGGTATATTTCTTACTGTCCATATCACGTCACCCTACAATTGGCAGAAGGCCTGCATTGTTATCTGGTCCCATGATTGTGAATGAAAAGCGTCACTTTACCGTGACCCTTGACTCTTTGACAGTGATGGTACCATGGTGCATACTTTACTTCTATGAACAAATACTTGTTCTATCTTAAAAAAAAGAAAAAAGCTTAATAAAAACAGTGTTGGTGTAAGCGATTTGCTGGAAAGATCTCTTGTATGCAATGCATACTGGTGGAGAGAGAAACTGTTCAATGACTAAAATGCTTTGTAAAAGCAATAGGCATAACTAGATAAAGGTTAAGTAAGTAGTATTCATAGAGCAACTCATTCAGTTTACATATAGTAGTGTGCATTGGGTCGGGCGTGAGCAAGACTATGAGAGAACCAACCAGACTAGAGTTAATGGTTGCCAGACGACAGTTCTTTGTACAGTACATTATTACAGTATTTCCTTCACTTCAACTAATGTGCATGGAAATCTGCTAAGTATGAAAACTATTCACTCAACTAGAGATACGATTCGGATTACGCTTCTACCGTAGGTTCACGATACGATTTTTCACATTTTCTTTTAAACACAAAATTATTTTACAGACATATAACAGAAAATACATTTGTTTTGTTACACAAATCCAGTATTTTCTTTCTCTTAAAATGTTCTTCTCTTATGCTCAATACACTAGCAAATTATTTTCTTCTCTTTTTACACGCCCTCTGCTGTTTTCATAGTGTTTCAAATTGTGATTTAATCACAATTGAAATTGTCACCAGTTTGAAATTGTAACCCATTTAGGACTAAGGCCGATTTCTTTCAAATATTTATTCAAAAATTTCAAAAATGTTATTTTGCTATATACTGTACAGCAACAAGAACCCCAAAAGGGGTTCCCTTTGACAGTAGAGGTAGTCAAATTAAATTAGATTGTTCTAATCTATAGAATGCAAATATCTAGTTTAAATGAGTGGTCTTGCTGGGTGATGTATTTATTTTAGTTTAGGTTAAATGCTGTGTTTTTCCTCAGTGGCAGTGCCTTTCTTTCTTCTTGTCTAGAGGCCTTGTTTAGTATTTCTAGATAGGGATGAGCCATCTGTTGCCCCCACCTCTGTAATGAACCCAGGAACAATGTGCTCGAATGTGATAATGAGGAGGAGCAGACCAGACGACTTCAATCTAATCATTTTAAAGTCAGAATTACCAGACAAACGTGGGCTTTCCTACAGCCCCCAATATGATGTAGCTGATTATTGTCACCACTGCATGCTCTTGTAGTGTTTGTCTCTGTGCTACTATAGTTCCTAGCATTGCCTCCAAAGTGACTTTAACTCTCCTATCACACACTGTATTAGTTTAACGTGTAGTGTACATTTACAACATTTTGATAGGCAACATCATTGTCTGTAACATTTTCCTGCCATGCATTTAACCCGTACATACTTCAGTACTATTGACATCATGTTTGTGCCACTAAACTTGTTTAAACCTGCAACATGCAGATGCTTAAATTGTCCTTTACCTTGTGTATATATATATCTCTTTCTGCTGACTCTGTTGTCCTTGCAAAAATCCACTTCCCTCATACTCCATGCAAGCCTGAACAAGAGTCAGTCAACCATTACATCTGTCTCCATCCTTTGATGTTCCCTTAGGTAGGCCAATGCCAGCATTCAGCGTAGCCTAAATATTATAGAAAAACTTTAGGGTGGGTTACACAAGAGTGGAGTTCCTTTCTTGAATCATTGAAGAATAAGGGATTGTTCTTGTGTACCTTGAATGAAAAAGTTGTGTGTTATCACAATCCTGTGAAGTGTTGGAGACTGGGGCCAGTTTTCTTCCCTTATCTTCCTGTCCGTTTCATCCCCTGTGTCTGAACTCATCTGACAAGAAGGCACTGTGAAGTTAAATTAATCATAGTCTCACAAGCAGGTCTATGAATGCTTTCATCATGCAGTGTAGATGAAAGAGAAGGAAGAGCCATTGAGAGGGGGACTGCTTAGGTTAGGACGGGGTGCATACTTAGTTTAGACTAGTCATTGGTTAGACATGGGTTTGTTTGTTTGTTTGTAACCTTTATTTCAGGGGAATCCAATTGAGACCAGGGTCTCTTTTTCAATGGCGCCCTGTATACAAATAAGAACATTTACATTTTACATACATGACATGGACACACAGTACAACAAATATAATCCACAAGCACATACACACAGAAACAAAACCTTGTAACAAAATGTTACAGAAAGCAGGTGCATATGCCTTCCTCTAGTGTGAGGTCAGTTAAGAGTATCTTAAAAGTAGTAAACGAAATAAAAACATTCAACTTCAATTTGTTTTGACAACCATTCCATAAATGTGGAGCATACACCCTGAAGGCAGTATCTCCCAATTTAGTAGTAGTTTTTGGTACCTTCAATAAAAGCATATCTTGTGATCTAGTACCATAAGCTGATGTATTGAGAGCTAGCAGTTTTGTTTGGGTTAAGGTTTAGGTGTGCTGCCCCGTGGGAGGTTAGGTTTAGGGTGAGGGTTTGAGATAGGTTGTAGTTGTAGGACTAATGACTGGTCTAACCAATGACTAGTCTAAACCAAAAACTGTCTAAACCTAGTACTGCACCCGGGTAGGGCAACTAAAGTTCACTCTAGTTTGACGCACACGGCGTATATATCTATTCTACGTCCGAGCATAGACATGGTAACGCCCTGCCTGCCTCTGATTGACCGACCGTCCGTGGTGGGAAATAAATAAATAATAGTACGATATAATACAAGAGAATGACAGCTTGGCACGCGGCGCGCAACAGTAACTTTTATGTTTTGTAGAAGAGGCAAACTAATATATTATTTATGCCGTTTATTTTACATGTGTACAGTGTAAACTTGAAACATTATTGTACTGTAATCTCTTTTCCCTTGATCTTTATCTTTTTTAGTATAATGGTATTTACTATAATTAGATTAATACACGATAATCAACACTAACACACATTCAATCAAAGCAAACGGCATAAGGAATATTAGTTTGCCTCTTCTACAAAAATCAAAGTTACAAGTTACTGTCGCACGTGCCAACCTGTCATTCTATTTCCCACCACAGAGTAACCTTGCATGCACACGTGCACACATCCCTGTCCATAGACACATTTAAAGGTACAGTAGCTGGCATTTCACACTCATTTCCTCTCTGTCCCCTCCCATCCTCTCAGCTGGGAATGAAACCTTATTTAGCCTTCAGCGAAAAAGTGTTGTGTGATTATGTCGCTCAGCGGTCGTCAAAAGTCACCAAAGCATGAATCAGGCTTGAGGCCATGTGGAGGAGGATGTGGTGGGGTTTCGTGAGAAGACCCTGCATGCATTGACACAGTTGAAGATCTGGCATTAGTAGACAATAGGGTCTCTTACTCTTTAAGTGTCTTTCGTGTGAAGAAAGCTGTTTCTTACTACTTTTGGATGTTGTTGACGTCTTTGATTACTTTTGATCTTATCTTATTGGCAAGTGGCACTGTTCTGTGCTTCAGAACACATTCATTCCACTAGTGGCTTTTCTAACTGCAGGATTTTTAACCACTCTTTGTTTTCACACTATAGTAATTATCTTTGCTGAAAATGTTCTGACTGAGCTTGTAGATCTTCTATTTTGGCCCAGGATAGGGAAGCTAAGATTCAAGAGTCTTCCCAAATCGTCATAATTAATCAATCTCCAAATCCCACAAATTAATTTTACTGGCACTTTTACCAAGTCTCTCCAAAACTCATGAAAAATACGCAAGTTGTAATACATCCAATTTACATATAGTATTCACTTTTCTTGGTACACTGACTAGTGTATCCTGGAAGTCCAAGGCAGTGGTGAAGTGGCCAGGGCTTGGTTCTGCCATGGGCCAGACTTGACTTCAGGTTTAGATCAGTGAAGTGAAAGAGAGAAGCAGACACTAGGCCAGTCTAGTCTCGCCTCCCACTAGCCCCCGCCAATTCACACAATAACAGGAAGGGCATACATACCATGGTTCTCTCCCTCAGCTGCATCTCAAAAATAGCTCCTCCATTCCCACAGAGCAGGAAAAGAAAGACCAAAACTAAGTACCAGAAACAGAACCTTTGCATCACAACAGAGATTGTTGAACAGTGGCATAGTATTAGCTATGTCTTTACATGTGTTTCCATGCTTTGGTTTTCAGGGACAAACAGGCAAGTTTGTCGCTGATGGAAGGAGTTAGTAAATCAATTGGTTTACTGTTAAAATGACCTTTGATTGTGTCCATTTTAGATGTCTTTTAGATTCAAATAAACCAAATCCTGAGCACTTGAGTCTTGTGTGTTTAATAGCATTTCCCAGGTCATTATAAAGGATGTCCAATCAAATTGTAAATGTGCAGATTAGATATTCTGGATACCTGTGTGACACGTACAGTAGTGCTAGTGCAGTGTGTGTTATCGTGTAGCTGTAGTATTTTCCATACTTTCTCTTGTTGGCACAAGCCAAACTCTTATATCACCCTGAAGAAGACTTTGTTGTCAAACCGTTTGTTTATTCTTCAATATATTCACATTGCATCGAGGCTATGTGTGCGGCTGTCTTATCTTTTATATATTAGATAACAAACATGGTTTATTCACATATCCTGAAAGCTGGCATGGTTTCAGGCTGTCAACAATAACATGTCTGCACTTGCAACACCAAGGTTTGAAACCTGGGTTTTCTCCATGGGAAAAATCTACTGCTCAACCAAAGGGGAATCCCCCACCACATGTGCATGTTTGATCAGAAAAGCAGTAGCCTAAAAACTTTAAATAGCCCAAAGAGTACACAAATTACGTTGTGGTCAGCTTCCCTTGGTTTCTTATCAATACCCTGGAACCACAGACAAATGCTTTTCATGATTTCATCATGACAAGCTTGATATTTCATAAGTCTAATTTTAATAATGTTGCCGGTGTATAATTATTTCAGTGGGATCAAAATATAATGAGTTTGAGCTAGTAGCAACCTTTATTGATTTATCGGACCCAGTAGTGCACAGCCAGCCTCTTCTCTCTGTGTAATCTACTGTGTCTAATGCCCATGGACTACTGCCAGTGGAGATGGGAGGATATGTGGGTTGAAAACAAAGAGAAGCAGTTAGTGACAAGAACAGGGCTTGATTTGGTCGTAATCCCATTACGTTTTAGGCTATATCGTTGCAATGCAGGCAACATTTTTTGGTAAAGTGATACACAATTCCAACTTTAACTTTAGTCACTCAGAACATATTTTGTGACACTTTTGGATTTGCTGTCTAGATTGGTTTATTGAACTTTCCACTGGGAACACTTTTCTAAGTGTTGGAGTTTGGAAGCACTCGTCGGAAGCCACTGAACGGCCCTACGTACCACCTTTTTCGAATTTGCACAATGAAAACTAGTGCTTCCAAACTCCAACACTTTATCACAAATTATCACAGCATGGAATTTCTTAGCAGAAAGTAGCTCATAACATGTCTAGGGTGGATTTTTATGAAACAAACGCTTTACAGATTGAAAGAGGATAATTTAAGCTTGCCTTACAGCTGCAATGTTGGTGAGTTTAATGTAGTTTAATACAAGCAGATCAGACTTTTCTATTTGGATGGATGGGCTGTCAAAGGGTTGGATTGGGGGTCAAATCTACTAATCAAATGATTCCCGAGCGCGGCGCACGCTGCAGCTCACCGCTCCTTGGCTGCGGCTCAACCGCTCCAAGAGATGGGTCAAATGCGGAGAACAAATTTCACTGCGGTAACGTGTGTGACAAATCGTATGACTTTGACTTTGACTTTGACTATGGAGGGTGTTGCAAGCAACTCATTCAACCCATTATAAACAAAATCTAGTGCTGCAAATTGCGGCTAGTCAGGAAATGAAATGAAATGAAATGATTACTATATTTACCCAGGGTATCTGGGCTAAGCTCAAGAACTTGTTTCCAGCCAGACCCTGCTCATAGAACATTTCATCGTAGTGGTTCAATGCCTTGTTCAAGGGCACTTCAGCGGTGGTAATTTTTAACGTGTCGGACCGCTGATTCGAACTGGCGACCTTCCGGTATCAAGACCGCTCCGCAATCCGTTCGGCCACCGCTGCCACAGGAACATGCTTCTGGTTAAATCCAGCTAATTATTAACCCAGACTATCACAGGGATAGAAGACATCTATTCCTCTGTGTAATCATTCTTCTTTAGAAAGAGAGCAATGCCTGAGCCTACACAACACACACAACTAGACGGTCATCTCCTTAAGCAGTTTACTCACTTTAACAGTAAAGCGTTGTTTCACAAGCTGCTTGTAGCCACCTGCAGACTTCACTATTTTCTCACATATGTGGTTATTGGAAATGGACATAATAAAAATAATGAAAACATGCAAACCTAAATAATATGTTAAATCCAGTAAGACTCCTTTATATAGGCGACGGGCGACCGAAGGAGCACCTGGATGTGTTTGGTTCCATTACCGTACTTAGAAAATACTTAAAATGTGCTGACATAAAATGTTATTTACCATATGAACTTGGCTTGCAAAACAGTTTTATTTATATATATTTTTTAAGTCAAACACAGGATTGACCTTTTCTGGTTGTGGTCATTACTCTTTGTTCACCACAGGGTGTGTAGCGCTCCAAGGCTGTTGATGAGTTTAACAGACCTGTTTGTCTGTCTCTGTTCTCTCTGGCAGTGGCTGCTCTCTTCTAGCCAAGCTGCATGTTGCTCCACACACTGTGCCAGTCCAGCTACATTCAATGACTCACATTGGCTCCATTTTCTCTCTGGTTTGGGTTTCATCAGAGCTGTGATGCTCTACTGGCCTGCCACCAAAGGTGCTGCCATCAAACTAGAAATGTCAAGGTTTACTCTCGGCCACTGGTTAATCGGCCAAACGTTTCCATACAATGCGGCCAAGCAGGACTCAAAGTGAGAGAAGGACCTTAGTTTAGGCATCTAACTTATTGGTTCTTGTTGGATCCACAATGTGTTTAAAAGGCTTTTTTTATAACGGTGTGCAATGCAACGATTGTGAAACTGCTTCTTTACTGTTGACAGTGGAGGCTAGATCGAGTGTTTTCTCATGTTTCATCCCGCAGGCTCAAGTTCAGCAATCTCTCTGTGTGTGTGTGTGTGTGTGTGTGTGTGTGTGTGTGTGTGTGTGTGTGTGTGTGTGTGTGTGTGTGTGTGTGTGTGTGTGTGTGTGTGTGTGTGTGTGTGTGTGTGTGTGTGTGTGTGTGTGTGTGTGTGCGTGTGCGTGCGTGCGCGCGCCAAGTATTGGGATCTGGTTGGTTTCTTCCATCACCAAATCCAATATAATTGAATTCATCCTATAATTAAAATACTTCTAGTAATGTCTTGCTATGTACTGGCAAGTGGCTGATTAGTACAGTAATCCATTGACTACACGACAAAAATCAAGATGTCTATTTCAATGTGTCTTTAGAACAATCATGGCAACTACCTGCAGGTTTCACTTTAACCTTATATAATATAATGCATTAGGTCTAGCTATTAGCCTAAATTATGCTTCATCATACGACCATGTGGCTGACCAAAAATAGCTGAATAAGCCGTATAGAGGGTATGCGCGTCACGCGTGACATCATCATCAAACCAGGAAGTCATGCAGGAATGCCTACTGAGTGGCAAAAAACTACTTTCTGGCCTTGACAGCCCATTCATCCACACAGAAAAGTCTGATTGCATTAAACAACGTTAAACAATGTTCAACTCACTTTGCATGTTGCTTTGCCACTCGATTTTCCACTCTATGTGCCATTCACTTTAAGCATGCGCATACTCTCTATTGTCCACAGCAAGTGTGTTTTTTTTTTTAGGCACAATAATTTGCATCAAGAATGAGGCAAACAGTTCGTCGCCTTGGTATCTTTGCTCCAGTTTGCTTCCCCTCCCCCCATTTAATAGTTAGGATGGGTAAATTCTGAGGACATAATGTGCAAATATACAGTGACAAAAATACCCCTAAGAAGAGAGGGGACTACATTATTAATTCTTATGTCTTTTAGTATTTTTTTATGCTGATAATCCTGTTTCTCCTTTTACAGGCGGCTAAAGGCTACATCCTCCTGTTTGACGTGCTGGGAGGGGGTGAGGACAAGTATCTCTATGAGCCTGTATACCCAAAGTGAGTTGCTTTCCCTCCTCTCTCTCTCTTTCACTCACACAAGACACATACTGTACATAGACACCAGTCACAGCAACTATCTCAAAACTTGGCTGTGAGAGTGTGAGTACGGCTGCGCTATATGGACGAAAAGGTTTATGTATGAAGCACTCAATGACTGGTTTTAAAAAGAGTTTCTAGAAAAAAAGAGTAACTAGAAATATCTGCAGTTGCATGTAGTAAACTGAAACACAACTTGTTAGCCATGTTAATTTGAAGCTACACTTTTTTTTTTAAACTATAAGAATAGAGGAATTGAGATTATGATTTATTTATTTATTTATTAAGCCTATTTTGATGCATGACCTATAAAATAAACAAATGTTGAGAGCAAAAAAGCTCTTCAACCCATTTAGATCGGAGGCCGCTTCTAAAAACCCTTCTAAATCCTAACCTGCGTAGGCTATGTAGGCATCTCACTGTCTTTATCAGATATGATCTTATTCCAACCAGTACAATGAATGTAGTCAGATCAGTATCTTAGTTTGACCTAGCTTAACCTACCCATATCTAGTTCCCTACGTGCTGCATGTCTGGACATGGCCTCCTCTAGAACACAAGCGTTGTATTTTTCAGTGCTCCAAACCATGTGCCACTCCAAGATACCATAACAGTACAGTAAGGCCAAGTCTGAACTTGTTTGGTGCACTCTCACTATTCTAAATTTGGGAAAGGATCACTGCTGGATACATGCACACAACTGTAGCCGCTGGCTAAATACATTTCAGTGCTTTCCTGTCTACATATTTAACAGTGTGTGCGTGTGTGTGTGTGTGTGTGCGCGCGTGTGTGTGTGTGTGTGTGTGTGTGTGTGTGCGCGCTACAGAGGGAGTCCACGTGTGAAGGTGACCCCAGGCTACAAGGAAGAGCAGTGTGCGCCGGCACTCTCTTTAGAGATGAAGAAACCTGTGGATCTGGAGGCTCCCATTACCAGGTACTGTAAATCACCTATCTTTGTTTTCTGTCTGTTTTTCTCAAAGGCAGATTCACAGATTACCTCACACTTACATTCATATTAACATATTAATCCATTTAGGCCTGACGTCGAAATTAAAAAAATGTCTTCAAAATCCAGTTTTCTGAAAAACCTCATGTTTCTGTATCAGTGGTGCTCAATATTTCATATCAAGGACCACCAAAAATATATGTAATTTGCCACTGACCCACATCTGAAAATATGTTGTTCCAGGGGACCCCCCCAGAAGCAAAGATTTGAGTTAAAAACATTCACTCTGAAAGAATATATATTCAAAGATTTGTACCACATTTTCACGATTTTTCAAAAATTGCAGACCTACAAGCTCGTAGCGCGCCACTCGGTGGCGCGCTATGAGCTTGTAGATCTTCTATTTTTCAATAGCTAAATTATAACAATGTTTAAAACACCAAAAGGGGTTCCTGCCCAAAATGGGTTTAACTCCATGAATCATGATTGTTGGCACCCTGCCCTTGTAGTTAACCTTCACCCACTGTGGCCAACTGGACATTCTTTAAGTGAATTTCCTTCCCATAATTTGAGGTTCTGTAAAATTGCACACTTGTGTTTAGAATCAGAAACGACACTCAAGAAAAAAACAATTATGCTTCTCGCAAGTTTATGGATTTGGATGCCTCGGCTGTCAAACCTATTCTTCTAAAATGGTAACTGGTGCATTTATATAGCGCCTTTATCCAAGGCATTTACATTCACCCATTCACACACGCATTCATACACCGATTGCGGCGGAAGCCATGCAAGGTACCAACCAGCACATCGGGAGCAATTTGGGGTTAAGTGTCTTGCCCAAGGACACTTCGACATGTATACAGGAGAAGCCGGGATTCGAACCACCGACCCACGCATCATTGGACGACCTGCTCTACCTCCTGAGCTAACATAAGATTTAACAGAAAGTGTTTATTCTTGTGCTTCAGATTTTTTGTGTGACAATCAAAATTATTATGCTTAAATTACCACTCCATTCTTCTAATTTGTATAGGATCAATCTGCCATCTTCCTAGCATCTGCTTTGATTTGCTGAATGACTCACACTTTCCACATAGTTTCTGCTTCTTCTGTCCCACATTTTTCAATCATCATGTCCTTCCTTTTTGAGGCTTTTTGGTATCTGCAGTTACGCAGCCGATCCAACTTTTCAAATGGACTAACTAACTAATTTTGACAAAATATCGGTCAAAACGTTGGTGATAGGTGGAGTAGGACACTCCAAAAGCAGGATAAGACCCCACTGCAACCCAGCAGGTTACAGCTATCACCCCTAGGGCTGATATGGCTCATTGACAGATTATCACCTTCCTAACCCAGGGCCAGTAAGTGGCTGGGCTCTCCACGATAATCAAAAAACCTACATCCTTCATTCCATCTAATTGTCTTCCTCCTCTCCTTTTTATACTATATTTGGTCCCAGCTCTTCTCTCTATTGGAGACAATGCACTGCTTTGTGGTTCCTGGACACACACACACACACACACACACACACACACACGCACACGCACACGCACAGCCAGTGTTGTTTGCTCTCGTGTGTATGTGAAAACGGCTAGCCCAGCTATGGCCTCATTACAGATGGCCAGCAAACCCCTCAGGCTTCACACTATAGACACAACCCAACGATGACTAGTTCTCTGTTTCCAACACCCTACTGTTGTTACCCCCCCCCCCCCCCCCCCCCCAACACACACATCTATATAACTCACACACATCTATATAACTCCCTTCATACCTCCGTTGTATTTGTTTACCCTTGTTCCTTGTCTTAACCCTATTTTATACTTACAATGGTGTCACACTGCGAAAATAGCCGATCTACAAGCACTACATGCGTACCGGTAAATAGGATTGACAGGTTCAAAGTAGTTAACCTTTTCACTTTCCTCTTCAAATCCAGCCTCCAGTCACTCCAGGAGGACTTGCTGGTGTGTACAGCGGATGGTTACCTCCATGTGTTGCACTGGGACGGTCTAGGCAGCAATGGGCGCAAGGCCATCTGCCTCACTACCATCCCCTTCTCATTGGACCTGCAGTCTGCAAGAGGTTAGCACAAACGTATGCCGACGCAACCCCCCCACATCCCAACCACTGTTGGCTGGCTCTTCATCACAAATAGAATACATTCAACTTCAACTTGGTCACATCACAATGTTTTGCAGTAAATGTCAAATATACATGAATTGCATGGTCAAAAGGGAAAGGAGGGAGAATATCTCTAAGCATATACTGGTATAAATAGCTGCAGATATAGAATCACAGTCTAATGTGCAGGTGAGAGAAATCATTTAGCAGCAGATCTCAAACACGTAGGTGATAGTGATAGTGAAGTGATAGTTCCAGTACAGCAGCAGGGGAGCGTAATCATAGACATACATAAAGTGTGTGTGTGGCGGCCTGTGTTGCCATGTCTGACATGGTGACAGGGCTGTGTGGCGGCCTGTGTTGCCATGTCTGACATGGTGACAGGGCTCAGCTCTTGTTCCACAGTCTGATGGTTGACATCCTGTCCAGGATGTTTCCCCTGTTGACACATTGGTTACATGGATTAAAGTTCTCAGTCGCCACGACTGATTTCAGTTATTTGGAAGCAAGTATGTCTTCTATGGTAGCATGTTGCACAGCGAAAATAGCCGATCTACAGACGCATTGAGAGCTTGTAGATAGGCTATTTTCAGTAAATATTTTTGAGTGGTGCAACCACTCCTATAGACGGCTGTGTGTGTGTGTGTGTGTGTGTGTCTGGGTCCCTGTGTCCGAGCACGGAAATATATAGCCTTTGTTCACCACCAAGTGTCACTGTTGCACAGCCTAACACACAGACACACACAGGCCAGGGAGGAAGTACAGTACAGTACAGTACAGTACAGTACAGTACAGTACAGTACAGTACAGTACAGTACAGTACAGTACAGTACAGTACAGTACAGTACAGTACAGTACAGTACAGTACAGTACCACTCACTTCAGACGGGTCTGATTTTGTTTTTAAAGATTAGAGCATTTGAAGTGGTCAAACTAGCATTCTGTTTAGAAGCATGTTCCATTAAATCCTAATGGTCACGGATATTTCATAAAAGTGCAACGGTTAAAGCCTCAGTCTGTGATTTATTTTCCTGGTTGGCTTTATATAGAACAGAAGGAACAATATTACAATACTAAAACAATCGTAATGTTACATATTGTGTTAATTGTTTAGCGTTCGTGTGGGAGGCTCCTTTCAATAGGACTTGGTCATACGAAATATGCTCAGTCATGAGATTTTATTTTGCTTTAATACATGTGGATAATCTGTGTTGTGTAGGTGGCCCTTCCATAGACTTGGAGGGAGTACATATCAGATGTATGGAGTATTGTGTGACCCTGGATGGCTTCGCTGTAGTCCTGAGTGACGGGCGCCTTGGCTTCGTCACACCTCTCAGTAACACCATAACGGCAGATGTAAGGATGCGCACACACACACACACACACACACACACACACACACACACACACACACACACACACACACACACACACACACACACTAACATGATTATTTACATTAACATGACTGATGATGAGGGAGTTGGCAACAAAGCGCTTTTAGCTGTCTAGATGGGATGTCATGCAAATATGAAATATTTAGGCATTGTGTGTGTGTGTCCGTGTGTGTGTGTCCGTGTGTGTGTGTGTGTGTGTCTGTCCGTGTGTGTGTGTGTCTGTCCGTGTGTGTGTCCAGCCATTACAGGGAGTGTGGGCAGCAGATGTGACCGATGGCACTTGTGTGGCTGTCAACAACAAATATAGGCTAATGGCGTTTGGCTGTGCCAGGTACGTGTGTGTACACTACCGTATATTCAGTTCTGTGCTTTCTAGTGAATCTTTAGAAACTGTGTGCATGTCACTTTGATTGGGCAATCTGCAAGCATGGCAATATTTTCCCGTCCTCCGTCACCCTTTGCCTCCCTCAAACACGTGATTTCATTCTAGTTTTCACTTTATTTATCTGCCTTTCTGTGCCACTGTGACAGAGTTGCAGTTTGCCCCGAAGTGAGTTATCTAATGGACATTCCTGCATAATTAATTGATAAGGGAAGATAAGAGTATGTCCTGTACTCCATCCATCTAGCTGTGTAGTATATAAAGACAGTTGTCAATTAGCTAAACGATTACATCATCTCATGTATGTTATCATCATAATAATAATAATAATACATCAAACTTATATTGTAGGTACTCACAGACACTACAAATAAAACGTATAACAAGGCCAACATAGTGCATTATTTCTTTAGCTCAGAATGTCTGCCTAATTTCCTGTAGGTTTCTATAAATAACATATAAACATATTAAAATCTGCTGTACACATGTACTGTAGTTGCCAACCTATCACACTGCAGTGCCAAGAGAACCACATCTTGGAGGTACTGTAGAAACAAATTAATTGTCTCTAATTGTATTAATTTATGCACAGCCTCAATTCTGATCTTTTATGCATGCTATTCTGAGCTACATTCTACCCTGTCGAGGTCCCTCCCTGAGTATGTATGTTGTACAGCATGCATGTGAATATAATATAATCCATTGACAGTGACGATTGTCTGTCTGTCTGTCTGTCTGTCTGTCTGTCTGTCTGTCTGTCTGTCTGTCCTCCCAGTGGCTCGGTGCTAGTGTACGTGATAGACACAACCACAGGATCAATGCAGCTCTCCCACAAACTGGAGCTAACTCCAAAACACTACCCAGGTATGTCCATCCTTCAACTACATTCTTTCCTAATCTCTCTTTCTTGGCATGGTGCATTTACAATTATATTGTCAAAGCAAGTGTGAAAGAACATTCAGAACTAAGACATATGTACATTTGTACAATTATAATGTACTGGGTCTACTGTTCTCTTTATTCTCTCTTGCGAACTCTTTCGCAATACAATTTTGCATTCAAATATACTATGTTGAATACTAAAACTTAAAAAAACAAACATATTACATACAATATATCACAATGGTAGCAATCTCTCTCTTCCCCCTCCCTTGACATGAATTCATTGCCTCCCTTTCATGTCTGCTCTTGTAAGATGCAGTGTGGTTGTGTGTTTTTGAAGATTTCTTTCTTTCTTTCTTTCTTTCTTTCTTTCTTTTCTTTTCTTTTCTTTTCTTTTCTTTCTTTTCTTTTCTTTTCTTTTCTTTTCTTTCTTTCTTTCTTTCTTTCTTTGTAATCATCAGTTTGCCAATGTTTACCCCACAGCGCTCCCCTGTGGTCATACTTGAGTTAGGCGTAGTGCTGTAGATGGTTTCCAATACATTTTTTATTTTCACAGAACTTTCAAAATACCTGTGAAACTGGTTTGAAAATGTTCGCTTGTAAATGACAAGCCCAAAATAGCGATGCCAGGTTGAAAGTTGTTAAAAGTGTTAAGATTGTTATGAAGATGTCGAGGTCAAAGTCGCATGATTAGTCACACACGTCACTGCAGTGAAATTTGTTCTCCGCATTTGACCCATCTCTTGGAGCGGTGAGCTGCAGCGTATACTCTGTGTATATAATGGTTGAGCCCCACGGCAGCTTTTAACAGTTCTACTGCGAATCACGCTTTACCCGCATTTTAATCAAATATTCTACGCTGCCGAGATTGTTTTATTACCTTTAGAGCATACGCTGAAGTATTTGCAGCTTTCAACGGCGAAAATCCTTCATGAGGCGATTGCAGTCCTAACAACCCCCCCGTTCACTTACATTGGCCTCAATTTCCCAGAAGCCCTAGCAGCCCAGATGATGACTTGATTTCCGGTTTAGTCATCATAACGCGACGGCCTCGTCATCAGCTCCCGGATAAATCCGCCGTTTCTTTTTAAGAAACCGGTTTAACGGCGAATTAAACCCATTAAACAAATAGCGGGAATGTCGTATTACGCGCGGTGGAACACTGGAGTAAACAATTAGCGGCCGTCAAACTGTTAACATTGGTCCGGTTGCTATGGCAACGCCTCGTCACCTCCAGCTATGGGACGGCAAATATGATCTCGGGCAAACTCCATCTCTTAAAGTGAACGCGTATGGTGTCACTGTGAACTTCATAAATGATAACTGCTAGCCGGCAAAGAAAGAATTTATGAACCTCTGCTTTGCACTCTCATTCAGACATCTATAACAAGACGGGCCCAGTGAAGCTGATCTGCTGGTCTCCTGACTACAGTGTTGCCATGGTGACATGGGAATGTGGCGGTCTGTCATTGTGGAGCGTCTTTGGAGCTCACCTCATCTGTACCCTGGGAGAGGACTTTGCGTGAGTGCACGCACGCACACACACACACCCACACACACACACACACACACACACACACTAGGGCTGGGAAATTAACTGAAATACACTGAAATGGATATTTGAACCAGTAACCCAATAAGCATGTACTTATTTTATTTATTTTTTAATCAAATTAATTTATTTTCGGGGTTTTTTTAATTGACAAAATTGATTAGTCTGATTAACCACTTAACCCTGTATTATATTTCGTTGTACAATGGTAGTGTACAAACATTTTGAAAATAGCCTATCTACAAGCTCACAAAGCTGTAGATCGTCACTATTTTCTTTAATAATCGAGGCAAAAGTTTTAAATATGAAGTCTCATCGCCCAGCCATAACACACATCACCGTAAAATAAAATTACATCACACACCAGCTTTGTACACATTTCTGTTAACATCTCTTTTGTTTATCTATTTCCTGTTTTTCTGCTGTTCTTTCTTTCCTTCAGCTATCGTTCTGACGGGACCAAGAAGGAGCCCCTTAAAATCAGCTCTATGGTGAATAGATTCATTCAGATTATTACACACACGCTTAGCATCATTACCTACCGGTATTCTGAGTCAGTACTTTTGCCAAAAACAGCAAATCTATAAGCTCACAAGGTGTCAAAACGTGTTACAATGTGATGCGTTGTGAGCTTGTAGATCTGCTATTTTTGGGGAAGATATTTGGTGTAGATGAAAATGCAGTATACCAACTAATGTCCATGTTTATGAACTCGAGAGGGTTTATAGAGTGGTCTGCATTCAGATGTTGCTAATGTTTTTATTTCTCCATGGGGGGAATAAAAACATGAATACCAACAGTGAGTGTGGACCTTTTCTTTTTGCAAGACTAAGTGGGTAATATAAGGCTTGGGTTTACGGTCACAGACCCATTTTTATGGTTCGTGAGGAAATCCCTTTTTTACTTTTACTAGTACAAACACTTTCAGAAATAAAAAGCGAAAAATCCATAACTTTTAATTAAGATAAAAAAACATATATATATATATAATATAATATATTGTTCTTCTATCGTCATTGGCCCTTTGTGTCTAAACTGAAACTTGACTTCCTTCCCAGAGCTGGGGTGCAGAGGGTTATCATCTGTGGGTGGTTCCCAGTAAGCAGGAGAGGAAAAGCCAGGAGGAACAAGAGGAGGTTGAGGAGGTAGAGATGGTTACACCTCCTCCTCGCTCCTCACTGCAGGCTGGCATACTGCAGTTTCACTTCATCAAGAGTGCCCTAACGGTTAACCCCTGCACAGTGAGTCACACTAAATGTGTAAAATGTACATGCATACATGCCTTAGTATCTACAGTATACACACTCATACATGCAGTACGTAGATACTTGGGAGGGAGGCACAGGTTTTCCTTAATCCATCATCAACCATGTTAACCCATTTAGGCCTGACGTCGACATTTTAAAAATGTCTTCTAAATCCTGACAGTTTTCTGAAATACCGTTTCATGTCAAGGACCCCAAAAAGTATATGTAATTGGCCGCCGACCCCCATCTGAAAATATGTTGCTCCAAGGAACCCTCGGAAGCAAAGATGGAGTTAAAAACATTCGCTCCGAAAGAATATATATTCAAAGAAATGTTCACGATTTTTCAAAAATAGCAGATTTACAAGTTCTACAAGCTCGTAGCGTGGAACCGAGTGCCACGCTACAAGCTTGTAGATCTGCTATTTTTCAATAGCTAAAGTATAACATAATGCTTAAAGGGGCATTCCACTCATTTTCAACATTTTACTATGTCATTAATATACCTTAGACCTGTTGTGTGGAAATAATAAAAAGGTCCCCCCCATTCTGGGTTTCCTAGAACTAGAGGTCTGAAAAAATCATTAACATGGTGAAACACATCTTGATGATGTCATCAAGATGTGTTTCACCATGTTAATGATTTTTTTCATAATTGCAGTTCTAGGAAACACAGAATGGGGGGGGGACTTTTTTATTATTAAGGTATATTAATGACATAGTAAAATGTTGAAAATGAGTGGAATGCCCCTTTAAAACACCAAAAGGGGTTCCTGCCCAGAATGGGTTAATGACCAGTTAAAGAAAAGAGCAACTGGCAGCCAGGCTGACATTGAGAAACTGGAAGAGCTTGCTCGTAGATTGGACCCAACTTATCAAACTGCATCGTATGAGTATTCGATTGCCAGAAAGAATGTCAAAGGAAAGTTCCATTTAGTATGGGACTACTTTTATTCATACATTAAAGGATTGGTGCATTAAACATTTGTGTAATAAATTACAGATATAATCACTATAGAATGTAGGGGGGGTGTTGTCCTATTAGCGTAGTTTTGACTGCTTGTTGTGTTTTGTTTTTGTTGTCTTTTATGTAAGTCATGTGAGTTTTGTTGTTGAAAAATCAATACAAAACTTTGATGATAAAAAATAAAAGAAACAAGCAGCTGCCTGGGCCACTGGTATATCCATCCAGGCACCTAGGCTGCGTGTGTCGCAGGTTCGAATCTTGATCACGATGACCTTTCCTGCGTGTCACTCCCTATCTCTCTCCCCATTTACTGTCAGACTACTATCCTATAAACAAATGCATAAAAGCCCAAAAACTAATCTAAAAAAAGAAGCTTATCATTAGGACACCATATCATTTAAGCATCATCATTATCCGCGGTAAACATGCTGCAATAATAACTACAAAATTACATGAGCACTGAGCATGTAATGCAAAAACAAGTGCGATGAACTTCGTAGTGCACAACAAAATAAAACGGGGCTTAAGTGGTTAATCTCTTCTATCTTTCTCTGCTTCACAGAGTAACCAGGAGCAGGTGTTACTTCATGGGGAGGACCGTCTCTACCTGACGTGTGGTGACCCCGCACAAGTTCACAGCACGTCTGACACACACAACCCCCACCCCCACACGCACCCTCGGGACAGCAGTCCACACCACCACCCCCCCAACCCAAACTCTTCTCTCTCTCAGGGACTCAGCACTTTATTGGGGCACAAGCATTGGCACGTGGTCCAGGTAAAGACACACCGTAGACCAGTGGTTCCCAAACTTAAATCAACATTTATTAGCCCGCAGACCCCCATTTGAAGAGATATGCCAGGGACCCCCCACAAGAGAAGATCTTTACGGCTCTAGCAGTGATTCTCAACCTGTTGTATTTCAAGGACCCCCTCAGTTTGACATTAGAGTGTTCAAAAGGAACCATGGTTCCATTTGTAACTCAAAAACGGAACAACCTGGTGTAACCCTGCTAGAGTCTAGTTACATTTATATCCAACATGTTTACAGATTATTTATTATGTAGTTATTTTAAATTTTCAGTTCATTAGTCCTGGTGTGTGCGTGCGTGTGCGTGCGTGCGTGTGTGCCATTTAAATGTACACTCTATTAGTGGTGCCCCTGAGCAGTGCATTTCACTCCTCAACCTCTCCAGTATAACTGATCTGTGCCCCACAGTAAAATTGTGGTAATTGTCGTATCATCCTGGTATGAATGTGTATGACTACCTGAACATAAAGTTAGTTGTTATTGAAAAACATGCATGCTGAGTAAACCTTCCCTGAAAAAGACTAATGTCAATAGCCAGTGGTATCATACAGGTAGTATCCTAATGGGTATTGACTATGACATATTTCTTTGTGTTTTTACCTTCTAGATTCACAGCACATACCTAGAGAGCAACTGGCCTATACGGGTAAATATGGAACTAAATCTCATTAACTTTTAACTTTAATTTATTGATGGAACAGTGAGTTTACAGCGAGTAGAGGTGGAGGATTTTAAGTACTTAATTAAGGTCAACATTCCAGAGCAATGGAGAGTGTGGAAAAGAGGTGATGAAATGAGTGCAAGCCGGTTGGAATGGGTGGAGAAAAGTGTCAGTCAGGTGTGATAGGAAAGTATCAGCAAGAATGAAAGGTGAAGCTGTACAAGATGGTGGTGAGACCAGCTATGTTGTATGTATGGTTTAGAGACCGTAGTAGCACTGAGGAAGTCGGGAAGCCAAGCTAGAGGTAACGGAGACTAAAATGTTATGGTTCTCTGTGAGTAACAAAGATGGATAGGATCAGGAATGAGTACATGGGACAGGAGGGACATTGCATGTTAGATGTTTTGGAGATCAATCCAGAGAGGCTGGACCGAGAGAGATGGTTTGGACATTTAAAGGGAGTCACAAGTCTATATATCTAGATAAGTATTAAATGAAATCCTTTACAATCCCTTTCCTCTTTCTTTCGCTTTTATTGTGCGTGTGTGTGCGTGTGTGTGTGTGTGTGTGTGTGTCTTTCCAGTTTGCAGCCATAGATACTGTAGGTCAGTGCATGGCGGTAGCTGGGCGACGGGGCTTTGCACACTACTCCTTATACACCAGGAAATGGAAACTGTTTGGAAACATCACTCAGGTACACAGGGCTGGTGAATAGAGAACGCATTGTCTCATTATGTTCCAAGTTCATTGAGTTCAAATGGCAATCTTGTCACTCATATCGTCACTGTTGGGCGGAAGGCTTGCATGTCCAAAAAATAACGTAACTTTTCAGGAAATTTGTTCCAAAGTAGTAGTTATTTCGTCATATGCTCTTGTTAATACTTTACTTTGTTTAAATATTTATATTAATGTGTTGTGAGTTTGTACATCAGGTATTTTTGCTACTTTTGCATGATTCATCACTCTTGTACGATGAAGTAAGGCATACATTTACAGGAGAAAAATAATAATAATAATAGGCAGACACTGTACAAGGTCTCTGCCCCAACAGCCGGACAGCAGCGATATGTGCGCTAATGTCCTTGCATTTATGTATACAGGAGCAAAACATGACAGTGACAGGAGGACTGGCTTGGTGGAATGACTATGTTGTGGTGGCCTGTTACAATTTCATCGATCAGCAAGAAGAGGTAAGAGCATGAAATATGAATTAATTTACTGCAAGAGTTTCTCTAGAACAGTCTGCAGCCACTGCCAGGTTCTAGAACAGTCTGCAGCCACTGCCATGTTCTAGAACAGTCTGCAGCCACTGCCAGGTTCTAGAACAGTCTGCAGCCACTGCCAGGTTCTAGAACAGTCTGCAGCCACTGCCAGGTTCTAGAACAGTCTGCAGCCACTGCCAGGTTCTAGAACAGTCTAAAGCCACTGCCAGGTTCTAGAACAGTCTAAAGCCACTGCCAGGTTCTAGAACAGTCTGGATTAGATTTTTTTACGTCTATAATTACGTCTATAGACATCAATGTCAGTCAATGAATTAAGCCTTAAAGTTATACATGGTTGCACGTCCCATCTCACTCCAAAAACAGCCAATCTACAAGCTCAAATGAGTCGATCAATGACACGTGTCTTTTTTTTTTATGCGAGGCACTGGCATTCACCAAGTATAAATCAGCACACATGACATTTATCTGGATTTAACCACTAACGCCCTATTCGGAAACTGAAATATTTTTGAAAACGTATCGCCATTTGACATGGTCAAAATAGGAACGCCAGGTTGAAAGTGGTTAATCTATTGTTTTTGTCATTCAACTTGGTTGAAGTTTTATGTCCCCTCTACCTTCCCCTCTTTGTTGTCCTCGTGTTCCACCCTCTCTCTGTAGCTGCGGTTGTACCTACGGTCATCCAACCTGGACAACGCCTTTGCCTTGGTCACTAAGCTCCAATCGGACACACTGCTGCTCAACGTCTTCAGAGACATGGTCATTATTTTCCGGTCCGACTGCTCAATCTGCCTTTACAGTATAGAGAGGAGACATGACAGGTGGGGCTGCATGATGTACACACATAGTCTTGTATTGTGCTTATTACAGGACAGTGTGTTGACAGTATATTTCTCTAGTCCCTAATTATTCAACAATTTTACTGCTACTTTTACTGCAGGTAGTGGATCTACTACCGATTGGCCAATTATAAAATAATTCCCAACCCCTCTGATCTCATTTAGTAACCATCTTGTCTTCTAGTTACTGCCCAGGCCAACAGTGGGGGTTGGCAGCAACAAGGACTGCAGTACACATTGTGAATGGTCAACAATTAAAGATAAATGCAACAAAACGAAAACGTTTCTTTGCTAGCTCTGTCTGGTCGTAACCTAGGTATTTGCTAAACTTAGCAACTGCTAACGATTACAACATTCTGAACCTAACAGTGATGTCGTAGTTTAGTGTCACTACAGTGACAACCATGCTACTCATCAAATGTGTGCATTGATCTTCTACACCACACCGTACCCATGTCAGCACATCCATGTGTACACTACGTGAAACGTACAAAGACCTAGCTAATGCCATGTATGCGTACCCTGATATTTCTGTGTAAATTGCAGTTGCATTGCATTAACTTAAACTGCGGTTGTGTTCTACTAGTTGCTAATAGTTGCGTATGCGTTTGTCTTCACTGTCCAGTCCCAACCCTTCAGTCAGCGTTGAGCTCCTCCAGGAGGTGTCCATGTCCCGCTACATCCCTCACCCTGCCCTCGTGGTTTCTGTCACACTCACCTCTGTACGCACTGAGACTGGCATCACGCTCAAAGCCCCGCAGCAGGTAACACACACGCATACAGGCACGCGTGTACACACACACACACACACACACACACACACACACACACACAGTTGTACACTGACATTTGTGTTGCGGTTTTATACTGAAAATTGTATTGCGCAATTACTTGCGCAAGCAGAGTGCGCAAGTATTGTGGTCGGCTGGACCAAAAGTGTTATGTATGTATGATGGTCATGGTGGTCATATTCTATTAACTTATTGCGAACGAAGTGAGCACTAACTATAGAAGCTGGCCAAAACTGTCTGTGTGTCTGTATGTGTGTGTGTCACGCTGTAACACCACCCGCCCGCCACCAGAGGGCAACTGAAATTGGTGTCAGACTGCCACAACACTTCGTTCGCTTCCCGCGTTTACGCGTCTTACTTGTAATTGGCTGTTGATGGTGATGTAATTAAGATCGGTTTCAGATTACATACATGTATACATACATACTGTACATTACCTTTTACCCACCCGACATTGAAACATATCTTAATTACGTCACCATCAACAGCCAATTATTAGTTATAGAATATGACCATCATACTATACATACCACTTTTGGTCCAGCCGACCACAATATACTACTTTCAAGTTGCATACATGTATACAAGTTATGTATACAAGTGCGCTCTGCTTGCGCACTAGTAGGCCATTTATGGCCTACTAGTGTGCAACGCGCAAGTTGGCACTTGACAGTGCAGTTCTAGGTTCACATTTTATTATACATTCATGTCCATATACTGTACATTTTTCTGTCAATTGCAGGCCTGCATGGCTGAGAGCATTATGTTGAATCTGGCTGGCCAGTTGATCATGCTACAGAGGGATCGATCGGGACCACAGGTGCGAGACAAAGAAACTCCTGCCAACAACAAGAAGCTGGTGAGTGCAACCGTTGATTTGGTTTCATGCTTGTTATGCATTACAGTTGGAGGCCATCGATATTGTCCTTTTCTTTTTGCTGAGGTTTGCGTGATCTGCGCAAAACCCCTTTTGGTGTTTTAAACATCGTTATAATTATATAAAATAATTATAAATTATAAAAAATAGCAGATCTACAAGCTCATAGCGCGCCACCGAGTGGCGCGCTACGAGCTTGTAGGTCTGCTATTTTTGAAAAATCGTGAAAATATTTATTTCAGAAAACTGGAGGATTTAGAAGGATTTTTTTAAATTTTGAGGTCAGGCCTAAATGGGTCAAATGATAAGGGACAATATCAGTGGCACCCAACTGTACATGTTCTACTATATTACATAACTTGCTTGTTTCAGCAACGCACGCCTATCGTGTTTTTGAGAGGCACTATCCCCTCCAACGTCTGGCTTTCACATAGGTCATGTGGCAGCCAAGTCTATGGATTACAGTTGTTTGAGAGAAAATAAATCACACCTGTGTGAAGTGAGGGCCAATCACAATTTGCATGCTCACTTTGGTCTTCAATGTTTGTGTTACACAAAACTTAGCGTCCCTTAAAAATCACACCCGTGTGAAGTGAGGGGTGCCCTCATCATCGTACATAATCATGACGTAAAATTTACACTGTCTTGCACTATGATATAAAATTCTCCATTCATTGCCAATGGGAATTTAATGTTTGTGTAGGACAAAGTTTGTGGACACACACCAAAAGTTGGACATAGGAGGGGCTAGTGCCCCTATGAGGTTATATCTTCCCTTCTTCTCTGGAGTCTTGCCTCAAAGCAGACCAGAGGTAGAAAACTGTCGTTCCCTGATGTCATCGCTAGAGACACATGCATCAGTAAGCAGGAACTGGGGATGGCAATGAAGGACCGGAAAGTCTGGCGTGGCTTTGTGAAATCCATGATCTCGACCGCGGTCGAAAAATGATGAGTGCCCCTCAAAAAAACAGCACCCCCAAAAAATAGGACCCCAGCCAAGTCAATGGACTTTTTATGGTTGCTTTAAACAGAGACGTCACGTGGCACCCACAGTGGGCACCACTCACCTCACACTATGTCTACATAAAATGCAATCCAAGTTACATAAGTTGAGCCTTTGCATACGCCTGTAAGCTCGTCAAAGCTAGGGCAAGTGCTATGGGCTAAGATGGAGTCTGAAGAGGTGGGTTTTCAGACTACGGCAGAAGATTGGGAGTGAGTCTGCAGTACTGATTACAATGGGAAGTGCATTCCATAGTTTTGGAGACAAAGGGAGAAGAGTTTGGGACGTGTGGAGCGTTGTCCCGACGTTTTTAGTGAATGTACTTCCAGCTTCCCTGCGTTGGCTGATCTGATGTCGCGGGAGGGTTTGTAGGGTCCGAATCAGACTTGCAAGATATGGGGGTGCCATACCTTTGGTCGCTTTGAAGGCCAACATCAGAGTTCTGTACTGTGGGCGGGCAGTGGCCGGGAGCCAATGGAGGGAGCGAAGAAGGGATGAAACATGTGAGAATTTTAGCTGGTTGAAGACCAAGCTGCGGCATTCTGAATCAATTGGAGATTAAGTGTGCATGCCGGTAGGCCAGTAAGGACAGCCACATGTAGAGTGCAAAGAACACACTGTAGTGCCGGTAGGCCAGTAAGGACAGCCACATGTAGAGTGCAAAGAACACACTGTAGTGCTTCAAACAATGTAATATACCAGGTAAACGTCAAACCTAGATCATCTGCCTAAACAACATGCTATCTATTCTTAGCACTTGTGGTCAAGCAAAAGGAAAAAGAATCACACTCGTGAAGTGAGGGGCGCTCTTAGCATCATACATCAGCCAATCAAATCGTCACATTCCGTGCTACAAACACACACAGCTGTGCATAGGAGGGGCTAGCGCCTCTCAAAACATTATCAAAACAAGTTACCAACATATATCTACAAAACAAAAAGTAGGGAAATAGTGAAACAAGGAAAGAGGAGTGCTAAGGGGTGAGGTGAAATCTGAAGACGTGCATTTTCTGTCTGTAGTCCTGACAGCAAGAGCTTATTCCACAGTTTGGAGGGAAAACAATCTAGGGTGTTTTAGGGAAGGAACAAACAGCCTTCCTGTCTGTGTTAGCACTATCCCTGATCAAGTCCTGAATGTTATGCGGTGCATGACCTCGATTGCCTTGTACTGGGTGTGACCAGAAGTCGGTAAAGATGTGGAGCTTGGCAGACTCTATGGTGAGGAAGGGTCGGATTCTTTGTACTGTATGTTTTTAGTCCAAACCTACAGGATTGAATAAGTAACCGGGAGTTGTCGATGGAAATAAAAAGATCATGCAGGGGACAGGACGTTCCACTTGACCCTCCCTTGTTCCATATTGACATTTCTCTCTGTCTTTCTGTCATGCAGCTGCCGTTCTGCCCCCCAGTCGTTCTGGCCCAGTGTGTGGAGAACGTGTGGACTACCTGTCGCTCCAACAGGAAGAAGCGTCACCTGCTAGAAGCCCTGTGGCTGTCCTGCGGTGAAGCAGGCATGAAGGTCTGGCTGCCGCTGTTTCCCAGAGACAACCGCAAGCCCCACTCCTTCCTCTCCAGACGCATCATGCTGCCCTTTCACATCAACATCTACCCGTTAGCCGTTCTGTTCGAGGACGCCCTGGTCCTGGGGGCCACCAACGAGGCAGTGCTGTATGATGGCCTGCAGGGGGGCGCGGCAGAACCCCTGGAGGCTGTGTTCCCGTACTGCACCGTAGAGAGGACCTCCCAGATCTACCTCCACCACATCCTGAGGCAGCTCCTGGTTCGCAACCTGGGTGAACAGGTAATTAGGCAGCTACGTCGGTGGTTCTCAATGTGGGGTCCACGGACCCCCAAGATCTAGAGCCGTCTGTGATGTAGAAAAGTGTTTTGGTTGTATTTCTCTTTTTCATGCATGTACTACAACATTGCGACATCCCCGGATCCTCGATAGGGCACAACAAACATTAAAAAAAATCACACCCGTGTGAACTGAGTGGTGTAAGGTCTTATATAGCCTGTCTGACGTAATGAAATCATGTCTGACGTAATTAAATCACACCCGGGTGAACAGGGTGAACATAGCAACCATGCTCATTTTTTCTGCACTAACAAAGCCAGTTGTTCTGACGTAATGAAATCACACCCGGGTGAACAGGGTGAACATAGCAACCATGCTCATTTTTTCTGCACTAACAAAGCCAGTTGTAGGAGTGGTTAATTTAAACTAAACTGCACGAGGAAGCTCGCTATGAAGATTGCGTCTTCTGACGTGATCACAGAAGCATTCTAATACACTCACAGGCAATCCATTGGCTGGGTCTGGGACTAAGGTGCACCTTGACCACCCCCCCAGGTAAAGGTGATAAAGGTGCCAATAAACCAATTAGTCCCCACTTCTGTGTAACTTCTCATGAAGATCACATGCATTGCTACAAAGTCTTGATTTCAGTGTGTTTGAGTTTACTAGGACAGGAGCGAATTCTGGTTCCACAAACTGCACCACTGGTGAGTTCATGACTTTGGGGTTAAGAATTTCCTTGCACTATAAAATTCTATTGTTAATCGGACGGCCAGCAAACGGCCCTGATTATAAATCTAGCAGCTACAGCTACACTATATTCTAGTGACAGCTAGGCTAGCTACTAGCTACAGCTACGCTGGCTACTAGTTGGACGGCCAGCACACGGCCCTGACTAGCCACAAGCCTGCTGAAGCTAAGCTAATAACAACTTAGCGTGGTTCCTGCAAAAGGACGCCCGGTGTTAGCTATTGTTAGCATCCCGCTAAGCTACCCTCCCCTTGTACTACTCCTGCTAACGGCCTGCAGAACGCCAAAGCAGTGATGTCGGGGAAGAGCAGAAACCAACGTCGCAAGGCTAACGATAAGCCCGCGGTGCTGCAGAAGCACTGTGAGACATGCTCCAACTGGATGGCCGGCGAGGACAAACACGAGGACTGTGTCCGTTGTTTGGGCCTGCAGCACGCTTTCGACGCCGTTCATAACCCGGGTGCCTGCTCCCTGTGTGACGGCGTCGACGCACGCATCATAACCCGCAGGCTAGTGCGTGCTAAGCAGTTCTTCGACGGAGCCATCCGACAACCAGAACCGGCAGACGACCGAGAGGTGGCCGATCAATTGGCGGAGGAGAGACGGGACGCATTGGACCCCGCTCGTTACTCTGAGGGTGATTATGCCGACCTACCGTCTACTTCCCGCGCGAAGCGGGCGGTTAAGAAAGCCAAACAAGCAGCTAGGAAAGCTCTGGCTGACGAGGTTACGGCTCCAGCGGCTGCCGAAATCCCGCACTCCCCGCCTCGCCAACGTACGAGGCGCACAGATCGTCCTTCCCCCGTCGAGCAACACGCCGGTGATGAAGAACAGTCCTCGGAGGGAGATCAGAGCCAGAGCTCCAGCGGTAGCTCCTCTTCTTCCTACTCTGAGGGCTCTTCTGAGAGTGAGTCAGAATCGGAGTCTGAGGGACGCCTCAGAGCCACTCTCATCGCAGGAATGCAGCCTCAGACGGCGGCCCGGACTGAGCCCGAGCCCCGGGCTGGGACTGAGGCTCTGGCTACAACAGCTCCGGATGTAACCGAGCCACAGAGCACGGCGGTGCCTGACACGGCACCCCAGACCGATGTTCAGAACCGAGCCCCTGCTCGGTCCCGAGTCGTCCTCGAGATGGACAAGTCAGAGCTGATTGATGTCTTCAAGAGGGCTACTGAACGCAGCGGTCTAACGTGGCCAGCTGAAGCTACTCCGGCGGCGGCTGCGACGGACACGGCCTGGGATGATTTCGGTAAGGATCCGGACGCTCCCCGAGCCAAACAGATCCTACCCTTGGCTAAGGGTTTCACGGGGGCGCTCGGTGAATCCTGGGAGCACCCCTACACCCACTCCTTCCTACCCACACATAAGAAAGAGCTTGATTGTGTCGCCATGAAGAAAGTGGGTCTGGAATCTCTGCCCGAGATGGACAGATTCCTGGCTTCTCATCTCCTACATGTCCCCGAAGTCGCCCCACCGAAGGAGCCGAAATTCGCTCTCACACAGGAAAACGACATGTCCACAATGGTGAAGAAGGCATACGCGACGCTTACGGGCTCCGTGAAAGCCATTAACGCCATCACACTACTCCAGGGCTCTGTCTCCCACATTTTCAAAACATCGGGAGAGGCATTGAATCTGGAGCAGCTCTACGAGCTACGGAGGCTCCATAAAGAGGCGCTCGCGCTGACAAGGTACAACACGGAGATGACGGGAAAGGCTATGGCTACTCTAGTAGTACTAGAACGGGCTAGATGGCTAAACCACTCCGAAACCAAAGAGAGAGCCTCTCTCCTGGACCAACCCATCCTGCAAGACAATCTTTTCTCTGGCACGGTGGCCGATCTCACGGCCAGACACGAAGACAGAGAGAAAAAGAAGCAGGCGGCGCAGGCTTTCATGCCGACGGAGAAAAAGCCTCCGCCAGGTAACAAAAGAAATAGATCCTCGTACGGCCGCTCTATGAACCGGAGGGACAACGAGAGGGAGCGCGGCTCCAGGCCTCCTTTCAAGGCTCCAGCGGCTGCCAGAGCCCCCTCTGCTTCGGGAGGCCAGTACCAACACCGACAACAGTCACAGCAGGATCGCAAGAAGGACACCGGGCCTCACGGTCAGCCTCCTTCCGCGGCGGCGGGACGGAAGCGTCAACGCCACACGCACAACAACAACAAGCAGCAGCGTAAGTGACATTGCGCCGAGCCTCGGGGAGACGTTGATGGAATCCGTCTCCCTCCGCCCCCACGTTCTGGGAAGAGCTTACGCTGGCGGCGTAGTAGCCTCGGGCTTTACGCCACTGGCGCAGAGAGCACCGGACAGGATGAGCGTTGTTGCACCGATTTTTGCGAAAAAGATGTCGTTGCATACTGTACCTCCCCTGTCCCCCTCCCTGATTCAAATAAAAATGTTGTGTGGAACAAAATGTTTGAATCCTTGCCAGAACACACGGGGTATGAGCCCACTGCCACGCAGGTCAATAAAACGACCCGCGGCAGTGGGACGAAACGCAGATATTTTGACAGCGCATCAGAGCGCTGCAAAAAGGCACAAGCACCATGCCAGTTTGATGGCCCCGTCGCTAGGGGGCGCCGTTTTACCACGGCTGAACATGGTGCCAGTGTTAACCAAGGTAACACAATGCCTGCCGCGGGAGGCACCCACTCTAACTCAAAAAAGAGTAGGGCTGACAATAAATCCTCTGACGCGGTGCGTTTCAAAATGGATAGAGTGCGGCGCACACACCTGGGTGGTGGACACCGTGAGAAAAGGCTACAAGCTGCAGTTCTCCGCAGAACCACCCACATTCGAGAAGATAATATTCTCTCAGGCAAGCGGACAGGCAGCCGTCATTTTGCGAAACGAAATAATTTCCCTGCTGGCCAAGAATGCCATTCAGGAAGTACCTCCAGATCAGAGCCTAAACGGTTTCTACAGTCGGTATTTTCTGGTAAAGAAAAAGGGGGGGGGGATGCGTCCTATTCTGGACCTCCGAGCCCTCAACCGATATCTGAAGGATTTTCGTTTCAAGATGCTGACAAATGCGGCACTGTTACGCATGATACGCAAAGGGGATTGGTTCACGTCAGTGGACCTCAAGGACGCCTATTTTCATGTCCCGATTTACCCGCCGCACAGGAAGTTCCTGCGGTTCGGGTTCGGAGGACGGGTTTACGAATACCTAGTTCTCCCTTTCGGGATGTCCTTGAGCCCCCGAGTGTTTGTGAAGTGTACTCAAGCGGCCATAGCCCCTTTGAGACAACGGGGAGTTCGCATAGCGAGCTATATCGACGACTGGCTCCTGCTTGCGCAGTCGGAAAGCGAGGCACGACTCCACACCAGCTGGGTAGTGAGTCACCTGCAGTCTCTGGGTTTCAGTCTGAACTACGAAAAGAGCGTGCTCATACCAGCGAGGTCAACAGACTTCATAGGTTTAACACTGAACTCTGTCTCCCTCACGGCTCGGCTGTCACAGGACAGAATGACTTCCGTTCTGAAGTGCGCGAGCTCGTTCCAGGTGGGACGCAGGGTCCCTTTTCGTATGTGCCAGAAAATGGCGGGACTCATGGCTTCCGCTATAACCGTGTTACGGTTAGGCAGACTGTACATGAGACCTTTTCAGAGGTGGATGCTCTCACTCAGGGTGCCCAACGATCGCCGTCATCGCCTGGTTACAGTCCAAACGGAGTGTATATCGGCGCTGCATCCATGGAGAGACAGGTCATTTCTTTCCGAAGGAGTGTCCATGGGTCTGGTCGTGTCGAGGAAGATCATCACTACGGATGCCAGTATGACTGGGTGGGGCGCCACCCACGAGGGCAGAACTGCCAGGGGAGTGTGGGGCGACGAACTGAGGACCGCCCACATCAACTATCTAGAGCTGATGGCAGTATGGTTAGCCGTACGACACTTCGAACCCCTCATCAAGGATTGTCACGTCCTGGTCAGGACGGACAATACGACGACCATGTGCTACGTCAACAAGCAAGGGGGACTACGATCCCGCCTGCTGCATGCACTAGCACAAGACCTGACTCTGTGGTGCGACACACATTTGAGGTCAATCAGAGCCTCCCACGTCCCGGGGATACTGAACAGGGGAGCGGATCTTCTGTCCAGAGGGAGGTGCCACTATGCGGACTGGTCCCTACACGACGCGGTGGCAGCTCAGCTCTGGGACAGGTTCGGCCGTCCACAAGTGGACCTGTTCGCCTCGGGGGAGAACGCGAAATGCCCGGAGTTCTTCTCCATAGCGGGACAGGAGTCTCTGGGCCTAGACGCGCTAGCGCACGTCTGGCCCGGAAGTCTGCTGTACGCGTTCCCTCCCATTTCCCTGATATCTCCAGTCCTGGAGAGAGTGAGAACCCAGGGCCTAGCGGTAATACTGATAGCTCCAGGGTGGGGCTCTTGGAGGTCGGAGATATCACCTCTCCTCTACGACCATCCGTGGCAGCTCCCGCTGCGCAGGGATCTGCTGACGCAAGCGAAGGGGGAAATCTTCCATCCACGGCCGGAAGACCTGGATCTATGGGCTTGGCCCGTGAGAGGATGAACCTTGACGCGGAAGGCCTGCCGCAGAGTGTCATCGACACTATACAGAGTGCGAGAGCTCGGTCAACCAGGGAGGCCTACGACGGGAGGTGGCGTGCGTTTGAGAAATGGTGTCTACAGACGCAGGCGGTGCCTTTTCAGGCATCTGTGAAAGTGATTCTGTCTTTCCTTCAGAGTCTGATGGACAAGGGCCTGTCTTACAACTCCCTGAAGGTCTACCTGGCGGCTATTTCGGCCTGCCATGTTGGATTCGGGAATGGCACTGTCTGGGTGCACCCTCTAGTGCGTCGGTATATGGCTGGTGCGATGCGCCTCCTCCAGGTACCGAAGTCTATGGTTCCTTCGTGGGACCTCGCGCTGGTTTTGGACTCCTTGTCTCGACCGCCATTCGAGCCATTGGCGTCAGTGGGGCTGCAGTTTTTGTCGTTGAAAACGGCGCTACTGCTGGCGTTGGTGACTGCTAAACGGGTCGGTGACATTCACGCTTTTTCAGTGAGCGAGGAGTGCACACGTTTTTCCGTGGACAGGACGAGGGTGGTCATTACGACCAACCCGGCTTTTGTGCCTAAGAACCAGTTGACCACCTGTATACCGGTGGACCTGGTGGAATTCTGTCCTCCTCCTTTTTCCTCGGCAGAGGATGAGAGGAGGCATACTCTGTGCCCTGTACGGGTTTTACGAACTTACATGGACAGGACGGCGGCACACAGGAAGACAACTCAGTTGTTTGTGTCCTGGGCCCCCAAGACCTTGGGGAAGGCAGTATCCAAGGTGAGGATCTCACAATGGATAGTGGAAGCCATAGAACGATCTTACTCGGCCAGGGGTTTGCAGCCTCCCATAAGGTTGAAGGCGCACTCCACGAGGGGTATGGCGACGTCCTGGGCTCTCTCCAGGGGAGTGTCTATCCAGGAGGTGTGTACGGCTGCGAGCTGGGCATCCTCCTCGACGTTTGCCAATTTTTACAGATTGGATGTGACGGCTGCGCCAGTGGCGCATGCTGTCCTCAGCGTGGCTTCAAAGTAAGGTTTGGATCTGTCGGGCCTCTGAGTGGAGTGGCCCTGGGTCCGAGGTTCCTTCCTTTTTCCGCCGGCTTTTTGAGCCGGGTGGTTTTTCGCTCCCGTCACCCTACAGGCAGAGGTCGGGACCCGTGAGTCTAGACTTTGTGGTGGCAAGAAGGGAGTGTATCGGGTCTTCATAGCGAGCTTCCTCGTGCAGTTTAGTTTAAATTAACTATAGGTTACGAAGGTAACCCTGGTTAATTAAATAAACAAGCGAGGAAGCTCGCCAAAACGCCCTTCTTGTAGGCAATGCCTCATGAGAAGGTTCCACATGTTTGAAGTGGGGACTAATTGGTTTATTGGCACCTTTATCACCTTTACCTGGGGGGGTGGTCAAGGTGCACCTTAGTCCCAGACCCAGCCAATGGATTGCCTGTGAGTGTATTAGAATGCTTCTGTGATCACGTCAGAAGACGCAATCTTCATAGCGAGCTTCCTCGCTTGTTTATTTAATTAACCAGGGTTACCTTCGTAACCTATAGTTTACACCACTCAAAAAAAGCAGAACGATTGCTGCACATGCTGAATCATTGTGTCTCCCCCTCCCCCCCCACCAGGCATTGCTGCTGGCCCAGTCCTGTGCTTCACTCCCCTACTTCCCACACGTCATGGAGCTGATGGTGCACGTGGTGCTGGAGGAGGAGGCCACGTCACGGGAGCCCATTCCTGACCCGCTGCTGCCCACCGTGGCCAAGTTCATCACCGAGTTCCCACTGTTCCTCCAGACCATTGTGCATTGCGCGAGGAAGACTGAGTATGCACTGTGGAACTACCTGTTTGCAGCTGTGGGGAACCCCAAGGACCTTTTTGAGGAGTGTCTCATGGCTCAGGATCTGGATACAGCTGCCTCCTATCTGATTATACTGCAGGTGAGGTTCTGGAGTAAACGCCACGTGTATGCAGCTGTAAGCCCAACACTGTCACCTAAAACTGGACAGTATACAACACTCCACATGAAGGTAACAAGCGGAGATATAAACACATTATATTAAACCATATCATATCCTATATTTAAATTGGCATAATAAGGCGGGCCAGCGGATCACATCGTTACGCTCACGTCACCATGACTCTTCCATAACCATACAAGGAGTTTCCAATGCAGCTAAATATTGCAAAAAGTATAAAACAAAGACAAACAAAAAGAGTGGTTGGCAACATAAGCCACAGATACTCAGACACAAGCGCTCTTCTTCACACCTCAGCCCCTAGGTGTCACCCTGTAGAAACTACATCTACACTATAGCTAATCAATAGGCATCCGGAATGGGAGCAGGTTGCCATTGTTTATTGTTTGTTCTCCATCTGCCTTTGTAGAATATGGAGGTGCCAGCAGTGAGCAGACAACACGCCACACTGCTCTTCAACACAGCCCTGGAGCAGGGCAAGTGGGACCTCTGTCGGCATATGATCCGATTCCTCAAGGCCATTGGCTCAGGGGAGATGGATACTCCGCCCCCAACGCCCACCACTCAGGTGACCTTCAGGTTTTCTAAAAGATGCAGCTTTTTTCTTTTCTTTCTACTTGTTTATTGAACTTTGTGAATATCTACCATTGAGCTCATGGAAAAGTAATGAGGAATGAACCAGTCACAGAAACAAGCTTTTGTCATAGATCTTCCGAGTTCTGATTGGTCAGTTATTGATTTGCCTATGAAAGCCCTATGTACTCTTGAACACCATAGACCTTTGCATGAACATAGTTGAGCTTGGTGTCTCTGTTTCCAGGAACCCAGTTCAACAGGAGGATTTGAGTTCTTCAGAAACCGCAGCATCAGCCTGTCCCAGTCAGCTGACTCCATTGCATCTGGCATCCTGCAGAAGACCTTCAGTATGCCCAGTGGACCCTCTGCTAAAAAGTATGTGTATTGTCTACACTTCCCTTTCACACCATGGAGGCCCAGGGCGGAGATCTCCGTCAAGTTCAAGGTCATGGTCAAGTGCCCAAACCGGAGATTGATAAATAGGACGGAGATTAATGATATCAAAACCGATCGCATCGCTCCACAGCCTAGGAGCGCTTGCCATCGAAAATGTTCCCTGCCTGTTTAGCGGACGAAAACGAAAATCTTAAAAAATCTAAATCATCCCGTCTAATTATGAAAAAAGGTCCTGTGTTAGACGGCGCTCCGCGGTCCAGTCGCTAGTCTCGATAGATTTATTCTTACCTCCCGTTGTTGTCGATCGACTCTAGAGTGGTGTGGCTATTGTTAGCTGCTACACAGACATTCACAACAACTTCCGGTGCGCCGGTAAAAGTGGTCCGGGCGCTATAAATGATGGGCACATGGATTAAATGGATTAAATAGGTCCGGGCAAGCAAGGTGTTTACAGGTGCTGTGTATGCCATCCCACTTTTATTTACTTCTTGCTGATAGCAAGAAGTGGTTAAGGTGCGTACCTCATCCCTAACAGCTAGTCCCCCGAGTTCAATTCCCAGGCCTTGCGCACCGTTGCTGCATGTCACTCTGGTCCCTGTCTTTCCACTGTTCGAATCGAATCGAATGAAGACAGAAAAGCCCCCAAACATACCTTTTCATACCATTACATTTTATGCTCAAATAATGACCGGACTATATAACAGTCTAGCCCTACAATGAATTATGATCTATTTCTAGAAATGTTTATAGAATAAATATCATTCCCTGCATAATTATTCCAAAGACAACTTGTAGGTCACCTCTGACCTACACCAAGTCCAAACAACTTGTTAATCCATCTGATTATTCTTTCCTGGATTGAAGAATGTGCACATCCTCCTATTGCGTTAACACAAGAAGTGTTCCACCATATTATTAATTTCTCTCTCTCTCTCTCTCCTCTGTAGTCGAGAGGTGGAGTGTGCAGAGAACATGTACATTGACCTGATGCTATGGCGTCATGCGCGCCACCTCCTGGAGCAGGTGCGCCTCCGTGACCTGGGCTGCTTCTCTGCACAGCTGGGCTTCGAGCTGATCGGATGGCTGTGTCGCGAGAGGAACCGCGTGGCCCGCATTGAGGACTTTGTCATGGCGTTGAAAATGCTGCACAAGGACTTCCTGTGGCCCTTCCCTGTCCTCCCTGCTGGCAGCCTGAGCTCACCTCTGAGGAATGGTCGATGTCGTACATGTAAGATTGGATAATACAAATAATAAACTATTTCATATAGCACCATTTAAAACAGTTGTGTGTGGGGAAACAGGAGTGTGTGGGAAACCAGTTGCAAACTGAGGTTTTGGGAGTGTCTTCATATCGACACTAATGTTTTTTAAATTGCTAATTGCATACCCGTATGTCTTCTTGCTGTCCTTCCTCAGTATTGAGTACACGGCTGCTGAAGTCCCAGTCAGCTGACAGCCTGTTGAACAGCGACATGGACACCGCTCCTCCCCAGGAGCCCCCCAGGAGCCACACCTGGCTAGATGGCCTGAGCTCCAGGCCTAAAGAGACAGACGCTGCTTCCTCAGCTCACTCTCATCACCATCATGCACCACAGACACAAGATGCCTTCCTCTCTCCACTCACCAACAAAGGTAACATGACTTCAATTTACTTACTGTAACAATAGCCCGGCCGATATTTTGTGGAATTTTCCAATCGATTTGAGAAACCGTAAGAGCTCATGAAATTTTGATTCTCAAAAATCAGAATCGCTAGGCCAGCGGACGCCCCCCGTAGGGTCTCTCTTATCTTATTTACAGGCTATACAGCTGTATAACCAAGGGGGGGTCTCTATGAGCAGGTAATGGAAGGTTGAAACCGGGACACATCAGCTACATAATTGCCAATACCGATTTTGTAAAGAAAAGTCAAATATTGGCCGATATATGGGAAGCAAAACGCTCTTTTTTTTATTGTTTTACAAATCCAGCATTTGATGACCCTGCTCTCCTTGCAGTGGAGGAGTACAGCATTGGCTCGGCTACAGACCTGACAGAGACCAGTTCAGTCGTGGACGGTGATTGGACCATGGTGGATGAAAACACCTCTACCCTGAGCCTCAGCCAGGCCGAGCTGGAGCACATCTCCATGGAGCTGGCCAACAAGGGTCCACACAAGTCCCAGGTGCAGCTCAGGTGAGAAAACCAACAGCAAGCTTCACTTGTCGGGTTAATCAGTGATTAAATGATGTGAAGACTATGGAGCTATTTCAGGCAGACAACTCAAATCAGCACTAACACCTGATCGGGTGATCAGTCACATGCAGACTTTCTGTTTGAGCGGGTTATTTAAACCTGCCCCACTGCTCATTCAGCTGCTCTACTATGTTGCTGCTAAATCTATCTTCCTGTGTTTGACCTTGTACAGCACTTTGGTTGACCCCTGCCTTGGTCATTGTGTAAATGTGCTTTATAAATAAAGTTTGAGTTGCGTTGGGTTGCTGCTGCTTTGTGTATAGCTTTATAAAGGTTTTAGAGCTTCCACTGCCACCCTATCATCCACCTGGTCTTGCTATTTCCTTCCTTGGATTATACTAATGGAAAGTAAGGAGAAGGGCCTTCTCCTTACTTCAAATGACTTACTTAAAATAGTCAGTGATCCTAAAAGCATCTCAGTTGTAACTTAAGTCTACCGAAGTTCTGTAAGAGTGTGCTCACATTTTTTATTTATATATATATATATATATATATATATGCTCAAGAAATCAAGGAGCATTTCATTGACAAAATCAATCACCACCGTGTCTTAGTAAAAGTGATCTGTGGACATGGTTATGGCACATACCAAATGGGCGCAAAATGACCTATTTGAGTGCCCGTTTCAATTCCCAGCTGGCCGGGCAATTTTGCTGTGAATAACTTGGGTTGTGAGTGACTAGACATTTGATAAATGATGCTCACTGTTTTTCTTCATGCCCTTAGGTACCTGCTTCATGTTTTCATGGAGGCAGGCTGTCTGGAGTGGTGTGTGGTGATTGGCCTCATACTGCGGGAGGCTAGCATCATCAAGCAGGTGATTGGCTTCTTGGACAGCCCTGAAGTTCCCCCAGAAACGGTTCAGAGTATTCGTAGTGGCTTATCAGCTGTTGATGTATGGGCCTCCACTGACTGGTAGGTTTAGTTAAACACTGTACATTATATTACCTCCTTCCATTTTGTGTCTTTCTCTTATATTCATTCTGTATATATTCACTCCTTCATCTTTTCTCTCTGTCTCTTATATTCTGTACTTTTACACTTGATGGTATGTATGTCTAGAAATTGTATAAAGTACAATTTAGGGAAAGTTTTTACATTTGTTGGTGAGTTTTTTCACTAATTTTGATGGTGCCATTATACCTGTAGTTGCTAACTGGCAATCAATATTGTGTTTCAGAAATAGTCATAAGTGTATTCATTATTTCATAGTTTGCAAATTGCTCATCCATCAAAGAAATATCGCTTTCATAGCCCTAATTGTATAGACATAAAGTGGAATGCTGCATAGATTATTTTCCTGAAAGTGTTGAATATGTTGTCCTTTTTGAGTGGTGTAAACCACTCCTACAACTGGCTTTTGTGTGCAGAAAAAAATGAGCATGGTTGCTATGTTCAAAATAATTTCTGACGTAATGAAATCACACCCGGGTGAACAGGGTGAACGTAGCAACCGTGGTCATTTTTTCTGCACAAAAAAAGCCAGTTGTGAAATCACATCCGGGTGTGATTTCATTACGTCAGACATGATTTCATTACGTCAGACAGACCTTACACCACTCAGTTCACACGGGTGTGATTTTTTTAATACAACAAACCTAAAATATTAGTGATGAACAGAATGGCTTGGCACAGTAAAGCGTTATTCATAGTCTGATTTATCGGTGGTGAGGTGACCACCGCAACTACAACATGACGTCACAGAGCCGCGGTGAAGAGCAAACCACCGCTCTCCCCAGCCCTTCTCTCTGTTACTCACCACCGCTCCACGTTATTACAGCTCCGGTGGTCACCTCACCACCGGAGCGGTGGTCACCTCACCACCGAAAATCCAGACTATGAATAGACCTTAACACTACAGTTCACTTTGTGTCTCCAGCCTGGGTTACAAGCCCTTCCTTAACCTGATCCGGCCTCAACTACAGCAGCTGATGGAGGCGGCTGCTGAGCAGGTTCAGCCGGAGGCCTTTCAACCCACCAGTCAAACTTCGAAACTGGGTGGCCCTGAGGGTCTCGGGGGCCCTGCCTTACCCCGGGCTGAGGACACTCCCATGGGCCTGTCTCTGCCCTCCCATGAGCCCCCCGGCGGCTTCCCCAGACCCCCCTCTGAGGACTGCCCCCCAGAGGAAACGGAGGAGCAGGGGGAGGAGGAGGGAGCCTATGATTGCACCTTGTCCTGAAACCCTGTTACTGAACTCTGGATACTGGAGGGGGAGGAGGAGGGTTCAAGCAGTGGATGACTGGAGAGAGAGAGAGAGAGAGAGAGAGAGGGGGGGGGGTGTGTGTGTGTTTGTATGTATGTATGTGTGTTGTATGTGCATGATTCATATCAAGTAGCTCTCATGCAGGTTCTTACTTTAATCAGTATTATCCACTCTTCAGACCCCTCATCATGTAGGTAGGCTTCTGTGTAGACTAGAGCCACTGTGGCCACTTATTCACCATCAGCAACAACAAACTGGCAGACTGCCAACCCAGGACATTGATTTGTTTTAAGCAGTTGTCACTTTTCAAAAACACCTGGACGTGCATGTGTGCGTTCCTGTGTGGTGGACTGCAATTTGTCTGTTTGGAGACTAGCACAACAACACAGACAGACATCTGATACATGCATGTCCAGATGTATCTGGACACCTTGAGATAAATATTGCAGTTCAGGCATGAATCGCTATTGTGCCCCCTGGTGGAGAAAAACAGCATAAGGAAGGAATCTGTTCAATAGCAAGACTTTTGAGTCGATCTCATGGCACTAGTCTATGCTAAACCGCTAATCCTAGGGTCAAACAAAGTTCTAGTCATCAACATTTTTGTGGATGCACTGAAGTGTGTCTGAGCCTGTGTGTATGTGTACGTTTGAGTGCAAGAGCTGTCTCATGCTTTTATACCTCATAAATTCTAAATATTTTGTGATATAATAATCATACAGTCATAATGTAAGGGGGTACCAGTTAGCATTATTGTGTGTGTGTGTGTGTGTGTGTGTGTGTGTGTGTGTGTGTGTGTGTGTGTGTGTGTGTGTGTGTGTGTGTGTGTGTGTGTGTGTGTGTGTGTGTGTGTGTGTGTGTGTGTGTGTGTGTGTGTGTGTGTGTGTGTGTGTGTGTGTGTGCATACATACATTTTTTTTAATTATATTCATATTGAGGTCCCCTTAAAAACATGGTATCTAATGGTATTAAATATCTGTAATGGTGAGACTGAGAGAGGATGGCCATAAGCTTTGGAGAAAGTTTCCTTTGGAAATCTATTAAAAGTATAAGCAAGCCAAGTTTATTTGTATAGCACATTTCAACAAGGCAATTCAAAGCGCTTTACACAAAATATCACTAAGACACAGAGCATTAAGACAGTCTATAGGCAAGTTTCTGACCACTAAGAAATACTTCTCCGCTTATGTGTGTGTGTACCTGCCGAGGGTATAAAAAGCCTCAACCAAACTGACTGGTGTTAACTGTTAAGTGTTAAGAATATATCTGCTGAACTCACACGAGCATATTATGCACATGGTTTTGGCCCATCAAAGAAAGTACTATCGTAGTACTATTGAAGGTTTTGAAAACCACCCTCTAAGTTGACCAAATATTTTGATAAGACTTCTAATAAACTTTAACATTCACACACATACAATTTTATTTTTGACATCTCAATGGTTTCTAACCCAGATACACTATTGGCTGCGATTAAATTGTATGGTATTATTAAAGTTACTTATATTATTCAATGTTAAATATTATGACTCCATTGCATAGAGAATTTGACTGTATGCACACTTGAAAGTAGTGTTAAAAATGCCACATTTCAGTATATCTTATTATTGCCTTGGCAGTAATTGCACGGCTATTGTGCATGGACTAGTTCCTACACAATGACCTTGAATGAGATAAAGACTTGCATCTTGCGTTTTACATTACCACTTGCAGGCTACAGTACCATACATATCAAAACATTGAATCACATAAGACAATGATCACGATGACTTAGGATGATTCCTAGTTGATACAAGTCTCTTGTTTGTCTGTGTGTTTAGAATTTGACTTTGTATGCCACATATGTATTGAGTTTGTCAGCTATTTGTGTTGGTGGCTATGCTCACATGGAGTTGAGAATTATCATAATTGTCTTCATATTACTATTATTTATTGCTATTATAGTTGAGTGATAATTACTGATATATGTTGATGTTTTATTTTCCCCCAGTTTGTTTTTATTGGCTGTCTGATAAAGTAGTCCAAACTCCAAACGTTCCCCTTCCAGTTATCATCTATAATGGCTCTCTGTCAAAAGCACAACAACGCTTTCCAATTAAGTGCACCAGTGTTATATTGTGCAATGCATTGAAATGTTACTCTCGGCTTTATTTAATTTTTTTGCTGTTTTTTGTTTTGTTTTTCTCCCCTAACAGTATTCCATGTATTTGCTGTCACTTTTTTATGATTGACCAAAACATATTTTCAACAGAATTACTGCTCGCTTGTTGGGGCATGGCAGATGGTTAGGGTGTGTAACTGCTGTTTTGGTTTTATTTGATTCCTACTTATATTAAACTTATGCTATAGTTAGGCTGCACTTTTAAAACAATATTCACTAGTTAGGACAGGTTAAAATGACTATACAGCACAGTATTGCTGTTGCTAATGTACTGTTACCATACAGTGCTCCCAAGTTTAGTTGATTATTTTAGTTTCTCCCTAGTTTAAGTAGGCATCAGCTTACAATCTTGACTTTTAACAAGCCTACAAATGAACTAGGCTACTACTCTGCTATTAGGTTTACTTTACTTAAAAACAGAACCAAAGACTTTTGATCAGAGGCCTTCTGTTTTAGCTGGTGGTTTGGACAGATTCCCTGTATGCAGAGGTACAACATAATCTCCTCAAGCTCCCCACTAACGGAAACATAACCATTTGATCCTCAAAGCCAGTACAGACATTATACGCGACACAATTTCCTACGGAAATGATTATAACAGATTTATTTTTATTTTTATTTCGCTTCTGCGTGGGTGAGGAGCAGTTTGTTAGGCACGTCTCTCTCTAGGCCAAAGTCAAACTAGTGGTACTCTGGTCTCACAAACGCTATGAGGCCTCAAGTATCTGAGGTGGAGAATGCTCCCTTCCTCCTACGTATTGTACAGTTTAAAAGTATTGCCTATTTTCTGACTCGGAATAAATATTTATTCCAGTGTCAGGAATGGCAGACATCCTCAATGCAGTGTAAAGATACTTTCTTGTACAGTTGCCTTTTCTACTCATGTTTGGTTTTCTATTTCATTTTCCTGTACATGAAGAACAATAAATTATTTTTAAAAACAGTAAAGGCTATTAGCTTACTTGATTTGTTTTATTGAACAGATTCTATTCATCAAACTTGAAATTTAAACTAACTTAAATCATTTTCTTTCTTACATGCACAATGCTAATTCTTATTAAGAATTACACAAGTTCCTGTTTTTACGCCATGGTGTTAAATGTAATTATTAATTTAATAATAACGAGCACAAAGTAATAGTGTTGTGCGAAAGCCTGAAAATCCTAAGTGACGTTTGAGCTAAAATGTAAAAAAAATAATAATCAATTCCTTGATTACTTAACTCTCATTCTATTCACTAGATGTCACTAGAGACGGACTCAAAGCTCGACAGACGCACAGGTCGGGTACCACTGAGTTCTACTCAACATGGGCACTGGTTCTCAACATGGGGTCGCCGCCGGTCACGGGACCCCAGGGGTCACTCACTAGCACTAGTCAGGCTATACCTAGTAATTATTGCTATTTAGGAAACAAATGGACCTTACTGTGGTCTGTAAATTCGAGTGTACAACTAACCACCTCTACCATTTGTAAACTCGCAGTTGAATTGACAGGTTTTTACAGTCTATTTGGATCTCAGGAAATAGTATAACATTGGGCCCCAATGTTATACTATTTCCTGAGATCCAAATGAGGAATGTCAAATACGGTCCTTGACATAGAAAATGGTTGAAAATCACAAATGTATGTATACCTGATGTATGCCTACGCAGGTAACTAAGATGCATACATTTGGAAAGCATTACAAAAAATGTGCGCTGGCCCTTTAATTGCAAATTATACTTAAATGTTGTTTCGCGAGATTTGCTTGGCGCCGTGACCCCATGTGAGAGAGAGAGCCTTCTACCCCTGCAGAGGAAAGAAACCAAACGCAATGGAGCACTGAACACAATCTCATCATTTTGCCCTTTACCCAGAAACTCATCTTATTCATTTAGAAAGAAAGAAAAAAAACGAAATCGCTTGTTATTTATTTCGAGCGTTACAAGGGCGGGCGTAACTAACGATGTGGATTCAAATTCGTACCATAGACGGGAAGGAGACGCGGACCATTGAGGATCTTTCTAGATTGACTAAAATTGAGACTCTACGTTTGAAAATACAAGCCATTTTCAACGTGAACCCAGAGCAACAGCGGCTGTTCTATCGAGGGAAGCAGGTAAAAAATGCATTTCTGGTCCGTATGTCGATGCAATATTCGGAGTTATTACGGCTTTGCAGGATTTGGTGCCAAAGTGCCAGTGGTCTCATCGTTCCCGACACAAGCTTCCTGTTTTGATAGGAATTCGCCAATAGTTCTTGCGCAAGAGCTGCTGGGGGACACCGCGTGCCAGAGAACCCACTAAATAATAATGTCATGTCTGTCACTTGTAACTTAGTTTATATTAGACCTACGTTGTTGCAGTTAACTAGACCTAGACCATGCAACAATGTGTCACGGCCATGGACATGTTTGTTTACATTATCAAGAAGAACAGAACATCGCCCTCTATGTCAAAACAATATAACGTACAGTGCATAATAATAACCCATACAATTTAACGCAATCAGACGGGCATTGCTCTGTGCCTTGTCATACTAATATTGCATTATTGGCCCAACATTATTGCTAGTGTTGCCTACAGGGCGATGTTTGTGTCTCACGGTCTCACCGCGGCTCTTGAATATATAGGCCCTCTCTGCCACTGACCTTCTGTGTGGATCATTGGATTGGATGATACATGAAGACAAGTAGCAGGGAATGCGTAGCTCCACGTGCCCTGCCATGAAAGCAAGTGCAGTAATGTTTACACCAGCGTGCTGCTGCCTGCCCCCCCCCCCCCCCCCCCCCCCACACACACACACACACTTTGTACAGTATTTATTATTACGTTATTAACAGATATTGGACAAGCACATGGAAGTGCAGTTGTACAATACAAGGCTCTGCTGAAAAGATTTATCCAAGAAGCCCTATTGCTTGTTTCAATTGGGGTCATTTTGTACTGATCTTTTACCATTTCCATGCCATCGTTTCCATTATGACAATTAAGTGAAAGTCCATTTGTATTCCCCACTGACCAATATGTCTGTATGTGACACACACACACACACACACACACACACACACACACACACACACACACACACACACACACACACACACACACACACTATGTGCCCAAGTCTTGATAATCTGATCTAAATGATCCGACATGAGTCTTGAGACCTACCCTGCAGTTAAGATTTTGTAATTGGACCACTTGTGCCATTTAGGTGGCAGTTCATTATTTTATTATCTACCGGTATTTGGAATGTCATAATTCATATTACAATGAATAGATATTACCTTACACCGACATTTAATGTCACTAAATGCCAGCAGTTTTTCAGAGACGGTGGTATAAAATCCCCCTTGTGTCTGCTAGAGATACAGAGAGTCTGGTGTTAGACAACTCGTGTATGTGTGTGTGTGTCAGGCAAAACCTCATCTTAACTGTTATTAAATATTAATCTCACTAATAAGTAGATGCCTATTGTAGGAAGGAACCTAGGGTAAGTTCAGCGATAATGTGTGAGAATTTAAATTGAATATTGGTCAGCCATGACTCAACCAGTGAGGCAGGCCCCCGTATACAGTAGCTGAGCTTACATGATCTCTGCTGCTCTCACATACTAAATCACATTGTTCTTGTCCTAAAATTATATAAATATTATTGACTGAGGAATTCCTTCAGCTACTCTACGATCCACCCTTTATTAATTGCCTAATCTTGGCTTCCTGTTGTGTAATTAAACGATACTTAAGCATGTAATTCTGCATTAGGCATGTAATGGACCATCATTTTCTGCTGTTGTGCACTGTTCAGTTGAAACTTAAGATCAAAATACTGTGGGGAAACACAAAAGAACTTGCATGCTTTCAAGGAAAAGCAAATTCTGTTAAAGCCTAAAAAATATGGTGAAATTACAGATTTTAAGAATTTAGTTATGTAATAGATAAGGATGCAGAAATGCTTTTGGCATTTTTAAAGCTTAAAGGCAAGCTGCACTATGTAACTTTCCCCTTCTCCCCTGGATTTGAACCTGTTTCCTGCTCAATTGTTGACATCTTTACCATTTTAGCTAATGGGGCCTTGCTGCTTGCTCAGGGGATGTACTGACAGACAAGACTGCACTTTTCATTTCATTTTTTTCCTCGCTCAAAGATCATAGCCCATAGTATTTAGGAATATAATGCCTTTTGTATTCTTTCTGTATATCAGCAAATGTAAAATGGACATTGAGGGAAATTAAGATTTAAAAAAAATTACGCTTATCAACTAACCGGTTAATTGATCGATAAGGTTATCTGATCAAAACGTATCAATTATGAATTAATGACTTAATCGATCATTCCCATCCCTACTTGGTGAGAACAGTATTGGGTATCCACACTGATTCCATCATCCCAAAGCTCTTACATATATATATATATATATATATAACTTAAAAAAATGCAAAATGTACTTTGTTGTCATATGACAAGTAAAAACAAGTTTGTCCCAGAAATTGAATTTTACTTGCACTCATACAGAAACTGAGCCAATACATTGGCTATAATGCTTCACATTATATCATGAACACCACATGCCAATAAGTGGCTTCACATTGCTTCCAATGCTGAGTTTGTAAATCCTCCATCTTGCAGGAAAATAAGTACCGTAAACAGGGTGGATTGGGGGGGATTTCCACATGTTAAGTAATGCATGAACTGAACCATTGACACACTGCATGCACTAGCTAGCGCTCTTCTTAAGCATACTGAACTGGTGGCCTTACCGCCATGTAGGATATCGTTTTTTTTTAAGCAGAACCCACTATATGATTCCCTTTCAAAATGGCGTCTTATTTTCCCCTCCAGCTCACAGCGCATGCAGTCCGACTATTAGTATTTCATAGTTCTGAATGCACTTGGATCTGAAAAGGAACTGGCACAGGCACACACGTCTTGACTTTATTCTTTATTTTGATGGTCTTACCCGTATGTGTCCTACCCATTGGGTTTCTGTTAGAAATCACCATCTCATACAAAACATGCAAACGTGCTTAACCCATTCAGGCCTGACGTCGAAATTTAAAAAAAAAAGTTTTCTAAATCATGACAATTTTCGGAAAGATTTGAGGCACATTTTAACGATTTTTCAAAAATAGCAGACCTACAAGTTCATAGCGCGCCACTCGGTGGCGCGCTATGAGCTTGTAGATCTGCTATTTTTCAATAGCTAAATTATAACAATGTTTAAAACACCAAAACGGGTTCCCGCCCCAAAATGGGTTAATGGTTAATGTGGTTAAACGCTAACGTGACATGGATGCGTTCCAGGTATCAATGGATTAAACTGCTGTACAACATTCTACTCAGTCAGCATTGAGCACACTTCCTGGTTTTTAATTGTCTACTTTTAAATCGAGCCCCCTGTCGATTAGGCAGTTACAGGCTCATTAAATAAGGTGGTTGTCAGACATGTACTTGAGTTCAGAATGGAGCAACCTACAGTATATTATGTCTTTTAGATGGGCTATTTTCCTATGCTACTGTAGTAGTTGCGTCCCAATGTCTGGGAATCTTCTGTAGATGCAGAATAAACGCCAACCATCCGGGCCTTGCTTAAACACATTCTTTAATTATAGATTGATTGTTGTCATGATGTGATAATATTTATTAGAACAAATATCTGCAAGCTCCAGTATTTAGGCCAGTTCACTATGTTTTCTTCATCAGAGCACCCATCATCATAGCATAGGTCTATGACTTAATCTGAGCTTATTTTTCAGTGTGTTTATTTGCCCTATTTGCAGTTACTACTTTGTCCTGCACCTGGATCCAGTGTGTACAACAGTAAATATCAGAAACTAGTAACAATATGTTTGTTTCGGCTATTAATTTATATCTGACATGATTAAATAAGTCATGCAGTTGTTTAATATAAATTTGACATCTGCAGCTGCTAGTTTAAATCTTTGTTTTAAAAATGCACTACATTTGCTGTCATCGAGGTTTGTTCACCTCGATAGCAGGTTGTCACTGATAACCTTGTCCCATTGGCTACTGTAAACTGCAATCAATGTCCTGCCCTAGCCTAGCTTACTGTTTTACCGGAATCATGTGATATGTAGAATGAAAATAAGATAATTTCTGGCCGTGTCATGAGGTCTTTAACCTTAGTGTCCCTATTCTGGGCCGGGTGAACATTCTGTGAAAATAACAGATCTACAAGCTCACATTGCAACAAGGGATGGGAATTATCGATTAATACATGAATTGATACATTTTGATAAGCTTATCGATCGATTAACCGGTTAGTTGATAAGCAGCGTTTTTGTAAAAAATAGAAATCTGAGAATCTTAATTTCCCTCAATGTCTAAATCTACATTTTGCTGATACACAGAAATAATAAAAAAGGCATATTATATTCCTTAATAAAATATATATTTGACCATTGACGATATAGGGCCAAGCAATGGCATATTTGTAAGTGTGTTCCTCGGCCACACACACGTGCGCGAAGACAGCTTTACATTCACAGAAAACCACCCAATGATAGAACCACAGACTTTTCGAATAATTATGATTTAATTATTAACTGTTAATCGATTAATCGCTGTTAAGAAATTAGTCAATTTAACTATTAACTATTAACATCCCTAATTGCAACATGTGAACTTTTGATGGCTATTTTTAGGTTTTAGTGTGTAGAGCAAAAAAACAGGAGGGGGGCATATTATAGAGCCTTGCGTGACTCCAGTCAATTAAGTACAGAAAGTTTAAAGAGGCTAAAAGACCATACCATTATTGTCTATTCACAGCTTTGTCAGAGCTGCCAACCCTCACACAATCGACGTGAAAGTCACGCAAATGAAATGACGCTCTTCACACACACACACCTCATCCAATTTCTCACTGTCAAATCATCTCACATGGAAAACTGCGTCACCTCATGCACCTCAGACATCCACTTCCGTCCACCCTATAGAATCCGCCCCTATAGTGTTCGCCCCCTTTCTGCGGTCTGCATCTGAACTCTGTTGGCTATTGGGTATTTGAGTGACACAGTGAATGACATTATTGTTTCTTAAGTAGTCCCTGAATCTAACTAAAAACAGAAATGATAGGTGTGTCTTGCTGCCTGTAGAGGGATGGTGTGTGCATGTATGCATATCATTGCACAGCAGCGTAATTCCATTGATCATTTACAGTTTGATTGATTTCCCCAGAATTGCAGAGAGGATCAACATGGATCTTAATATAAATGTTCTATTACACATCCAAAATATTAGCTGCCTGTGCGTCCCCTGGAATTTCCTCTGTCCTGTCAAGATTATCTAACATATAATTAAGGGAATGTCTGAATGTCTCTGTACAAAACACTGCCGCTGCTATTCACTGACTGCACCAATGGTTCTGGATTTCCACACAGATTTCCATTACATTGTGTGGAGGTCTTAACGAGGCCCTTTTTCACTTTATCAAACTGTAGCGTCCAATGTCCGATTGTCCGTTGTGTTAAACCACGCATAGTTATTTGTGCAGCCGTGCTTTGCAGCCGGTGAAAACTAGAGTTCTCAACAGGCCCGAAAATCCATATATGGACCTGACCTGTTCTGACATTCCATATGTTGATCTGACCTCATCGCACCCTGTACACTCAAGGTGTGTGTGTGTGTGTGTGTGTGTGTGTGTGTGTGTGTGTGTGTGTGTGTGTGTGTGTGTGTGTGTGTGTGTGTGTGTGTGTGTGTGTGTGTGTGTGTGTGTGTGTGTGTGTGTGTGTGTGTGTGTGTGTGTGTGTGTGTGTGTGTGTGTGTGTGTGTGTGTGTGTGTGTGTGTGTGTGTGTGTGTGTGTGTGTGACGTCCGCTGACGTGTCGTGTATGCAAGTGTGTGTGTCAGACCACATGAGCCAGCCAGTACAAATAACATAACTCTATGGCAACGACCGCGCACTGTGTGTGTGACGTCTGTGAGTCCGAGGAATACACAGATCCCCTCCCCCACGGAATGCCTCGTGGACCACCTTCCTAATAAAAATCACACCCGTGTGAAGTGAGGGGCGCTCTAATTATTGACCTTATACCAACCTTGAAACATACCGTAGTTACGTCACCAAGAATGGTGGTCCCTTATTGGCCAAGGGTTTCCACCGACATACCGACAGCTGACACATATGACGTAAATTCTCCATTCATTGTCAATGACATTTAATGTTTGTGTTAAGACAGAATCTACACCAGCTGTTTATAGGAGGGCCTAGCGCCCCTCAATTATTTGCCCATCAGAACTTCCCAAGCTCATCCCTTAACACAATCAGTGCCGGGATTCCTTCAAAATAGAAGCTCTGGGGTGCCAGAAAGACGTGGCCGGAGAAATATTTTGCTAGCTTACCTTGCTCTCGATTTCATACGTGTACACTACACACGTCCAATGCATCCCTCGATTGGATTACTTAGGACGTGTGGCCATGTCGGATGGACGGAAGTGGTTAAAGGCGAATTCCGGACAAGCCATTTTTTGAGTGCTATGTCCAGCTTTTAGTGTGCGTGTAACACAAACTTTGTCCTAACACAAACATGAAATGCCATTGATAATGAATGGCCAGTTATTTTTTTTTTTGTAAGATATATTTTTGGGCTTTTATTGGATAGTGTACACGTATGGTGACATGAAATGGGGGGTGACACGCGGCAAAGGTCGTCGGGATCGGGAGTCGAACCCGCGACACGCCATCAGGCTGGCTTAGCAGCCTAGGTGCCCGGATCGCTACACTAGCCGCCCAGGCCATGAATGGTCAGTTTTGAGTGTTTGTATAAACACAAACATTAAAAGCTGGACATGGGATGTGATTGGCCGGAATGAGAGGCTGTATGATGATAAGAGCGCCCCTCACTGCTCCGTTTTGAACAAAATGCCACAAATCATGAATACATTGTGTGCTTTCTGTGAAATGTTGCATGCACATTCCCACTAGGACATGGAAAAAATGCCACAAATCAGCCTCATTGTGGTGCTGTAACTGGACTATTCGTGTTTGTACCTATAACTGCAATCTGTGTAAGACGTTGTATGCACTCTCTCTAGAGGCTAAGGAAAAACCTTTGACCTGTATTTTTCATATCTGCTCTTTATAGCGCCACCAGGAGGTCGACTTATGTAAAACAATTTTTTTTATATTACTCCTGATTTATCCAAATTTCACGCAAATCGGTTCACACACACATGATCTCTATAGTCATGTGATCAAGACGGGTCTGTTCGATTTCTCACATTCCATCCTGATTGGCTAAGATTGACTTCCAAAGTTTTCACGAGTGGTCCGTTTTGTACAAAATGCCGCAAATCATGAACGCAGCGTCCGATTGCGTCCGACTAGGCTGAGGAAGAAATGCCACTTGACATTTTTCAATAAACGCTCCTATCCTGGTGGAGACCTGTGCCCCGAGGGGCACTATTTCTAGTTTAAATGTGTTTTTAGCCAGGTGTAACTTGGCTATACTGTCGATGTTGAGACTAGTGAGGACCTGGTGGTGTCAGTGGACACTTTTTCATGATTGGTTGCCTCTAGTACCTCTAAGCCAATTAGTAAGGGCATTTTATCAGGTATTTGACCAATCTGGGAACTAAATCGTTACCAAGAAATGTCTTCACCAATGTGTTTCTAAAGGTGTCTAATAACATATACTAAAAGTTTGAAATTCAACTCCCGTGGGAAATTGAGTTATTAGCATAATATGTGACCATACCCTTAACATCCTATATAAGGCAAAAAATGTGACATATGAAACTAAAGGGTTTTCATGATTCTGAATCCATTCCAAGCATTAGTTTTGCACAAAAAACACTCATTGGGCTAAATTAGGCCATATCCACTTGACCAAATGTGCTGACCTCATCACGTTTGTGAGGCCGTTTTCCCCCCAAGGAGTGTTTTTTGTGCAAAACTAATGCTTGGAATGGATTCAGAATCATGAAAACCCCCTAGTTTCATATGTCACATGCTACTTAAAGAATGATGAAATTTTGACTTTTTTGCCTTATATAGGATGTTATGGGTATGGTCACATATTATGCTAATAACTCAATTTCCCACGGGAGTTGAATTTCAAACTTTTAGTACATTACGTTATTAGACACCTTTAGAAACACATTGGTGAAGAAATGTCTTGGTAACGATTTAGTTCCCAGATTTTCATAGATTTCTCTTACTAAATGGGAGATAAAACCCATAGTCTGAACACTGCAACGTGAAGCCGTATCCTCTAAGCCAATGGGAGATAAAACCCATAGTGAGCTTGCTGCACCTGGCAGTTATGACTCGAGTCATTCTTGTTTCTTTATAATAGCCCCCATCCCCAAATGTTATACAGTAAATTAGTTAGAAATTGTCTTTCACAGTTGGTCTGTTCAGTGATATTCTAACAATTAGTTATTCCTAGATGAGAAATCTAATGGGCTGAAGAGTAGTTTTCTAATTAGTAAAAATATTTGTAATGATGATTTATATTCCAGTTGAATGCCTTGAAAGCCCACATTGATTTAAGATTTTCACTGTAATTGTGCTATAATACTGTCCACACAGACATGTCCAATGTTTCTACACAAGATGTGAAAAAGCATTTAACACATTAATGTATAACATTAATGTGAAAAAGCATTTAACACATAAAGTATAACATTACCTGTTTGGCCGGTTGTTGAATATCATATAGCTTCTTCTTACCTACAGTACTACGAAGCAGTAAAACATGGCAGTGAGGAGATTTGTGCTTATTTCGACCCAGGCATGTAGCTGATTGTAATTGGGTTGGCAAAGACTGGTGGGAGAACTCGGATATGGTGTATGGGTTTTCATTCAAGGCTTGAAATATGTTGTTTCGGACACTTGGGTGACAGATTTCCTTTTTCATTTGTGTGTGTCTATATCTCTTTGTCTAATTTCAAAGTACTTAATGGAGAGCTTGTTCACTGCAGTGCCCACCAACTATATGTTGCTCTGTTCAGGATTCATAGTACTATTGGTTTGTCTGTATGCCTGTTTGCGTTGGTCCCTAATGCAGCTGCACAGAATCCCGACAAAGCGCGACAATGCATGAGATGGATTTTTATACTGCACACTGTGCACAGTCGGGCAGATGGCCAAACACTCAGCCGGTTAGTCAGTCAGACAGGCGCGCAAACAGACAGACAGACATGCAGGTGACTATAGCAACCACTGCATGGCTGTTTTCGTGCAACTGCAATTTCACGAGACTATTAAAAATGGAGAGGGATGGTGAAATTGCACTCCCTCCGTAGCACTCTGCCACTGTGCATCTAGTATCTACACGTACCACTCTTTGCCATCTTCCTTATATTGTAGTAGAAGCGCAGTGAGGGAACGGCTGCCATTCTTGTCTCTCCAACACAATGGGGTTGTGGAGTTGAGGTCTAAAGTGAATAGCGCCTGTAATGTGCTGCTGCCGTGTCTACCATAATCTGGGTTTCCACAGCAGTAGCCTAGCCGCCTGCTTACAGTAAATGTTAAAGCGATGCGCAGAAATAAAAAATAATAATAAAATAGGATACTAATGGACATTTGTGATGACGGTTTTTCTTTTTTCGGGGAGGATATTTTTCCGAGTGTAGTCATTTTCTGACACCAAACATGACTGTGATGATAATGCACTGTTTTTCACCGTTCGAAAGCCAGAGTGAGGGCTGCGAAGACAGAGATGGCGTGTATATGCCGCCTTCGGGTTCCTTGGGGTGGGAAAGGGTGTTAAAGCGCTGTTATACTTAGTTGCACGGCGGTGTCGCGCAATGGCGATCTACAAGCTCCCAACGCGTTGAGTTGCAGCATGTTGTGAGCTTGTAGATCGGCAATTTTCGGCGTGCAACCAAGTATAAATCAAGCCTTGGAGAATAAGAGGGGTGGGGGGTTTCTCTTCGTTGGTTGTCATAGCAACCTGGTCACCCCCCCCCACACACACACACCATCTCCTTTCCTATCACATTTTATTCATTTTATTTATTTATTTATTTGATCGAAAATTGCAGTGGATGGGGAGTGGAGGTAAAGCCAGGATTGAATTCCATCCACCGTTGTGGTTCTGTTTGCTTGAGACCGTTTTTCACTCATTGCCCTTATTTGTATGCTGCAGACATGTCCGTTTTTTCCTATGGATTTGGAATGTAAGAGGTTGCAATGCAATTTATTAATAGGATGACATTATGGCCTAACAGTCAGGTTTTGTCATTTTGAACAGTTTATGGCCTAGGCATAATCACTTTGAAGTTTCAGTCTTATCGTCTTTAATTCAACATTCAGTGCTATCAATTATTGTTGTTTTCTTTCACAGCGATCAGCAGCACAGTGGAATAATGTCTATCTATTGTGTTCTTTGTTTGTCCTTGACAAGCATTCGTCCAAGGGCACTCGGCAACCCAGTGGTGTTCATTTGATACCACACAGATATCCGTTCGGAAGGAAATTAGGAAATCGGCAAAGAATATTGTGTATGTGTACGTTATCATTGCATTTGTCCGCATTAAATTGTATGTTTGCGTGTCTGTGCATCAGTGCATTGATGCTCATTCATGTCTGTCTTTTGTTCTAGATGGAAGATGGCCAGACACTTTTTGACTACAGTGTGGGCCTCAATGACATCGTCCAGCTGCTGATTCGCTCCCAGTCCGACCCTCCTGACGGCCCCGCCTCCAAAGACACTAGGGGTGTGGCCTGTATTTCAGCTCCTCCCCCTGGCTTTGGGATTGCGGGACAAAACCAACCCGCACCGGTGGCGGTGTCCGCTGTGGTCATGGCTAGTTCTACAAACACAAACAACATTGCTACCGTCAACAGCCAGAGCAGCAGCAGCGTCACCACCAGTAACACAGTGGAGCCAGACCCCAGTGCTTCCAAAAACTGCAACAGTAACAATATTGTGTCCAAGTCCTCCAGCCCAGCACAAGACACCCAGCCATCCACATCCGGCAAGACGACAACATTGACTAATCCTGGCATAGGGATTTACAAGGTGAGAATGGGTGCATGCATACTATAGTGTTACATTTGTGGAACCATTTTGGAATAGCCCTAATTTGTCAAAAAAGTGCCAGAGATCCCAGATACTGGGTTATTTCCCAGCTGGTGTCTTATTCGGGACAAGACTGTTTATATTCTCTTTTAGTTTTTTCTACTGAGACTACAAAGCGGTTAACTCCTCTGAGAAGAATGACTTACACTATACACATTGTTATGTGCAGAACTTGTCACCATAGTTCCCTTATCACATTTGTCCAGTGGTGCTGGGGCGACATTCTAAAGCCTAAACCGCTTGTGCCTCTCGCCTACAACAACTGCAGGCTATGTTTTGCACCAATAAAGTATAGTATTTGACCGCGTCAGAGGCCCGCCGTCTCAAGCGAACCTGAGCCATGTGAGACACCACCGAGCGAGCTAAAGCGAGTTGCGGTGCCGAACTTTACGAAGTTCGATTGAGCCGACTCAGCACCGTTCGAGTTGCGTCCCGATAGGCACAGAATCGTAAACTAGAAATGCACTCTGTCGAGATGCCAACTTGCGCCTTGCACACTAGAGCGTGCCATGACGTGCGCTCACCACTGCCAGAGTCCTAGAGCTCTGCTGTCTGTCTTGGTACGACTGCTGCTCTGAGTCCTAGAGCTCTGCTGTCTGTCTTGGTACGACTGCTGCTCTGAGTCCTAGAGCTCTGCTGTCTGTCTTGGTACGACTGCTGCTCTGAGTCCTAGAGCTCTGCTGTCTGTCTTGGTACGACTGCTGCTCTGAGTCCTAGAGCTCTCTGCTGCTGTCTGGGTACGACTGCTGCTCTGAGTCCTAGAGCTCTGCTGTCTGTCTGGGTACGACTGCTGCTCTGAGTCCTAGAGCTCTGCTGTCTGTCTGGGTACGACTGCTGCTGAATCCTAGAGCTCTGCTGTCTGTCTTGGTACGACTGCTGCTCTGAGTCCTAGAGCTCTCTGCTGCTGTCTGGGTACGACTGCTGCTCTGAGTCCTAGAGCTCTGCTGTCTGTCTGGGTACGACTGCTGCTCTGAGTCCTAGAGCTCTGCTGTCTGTCTGGGTACGACTGCTGCTCTGAGTCCTAGAGCTCTGCTGTCTGTCTTGGTACGACTGCTGCTCTGAGACCTAGAGCTCTCTGCTGCTGTCTGGGTACGACTGCTGCTCTGAGTCCTAGAGCTCTGCTGTCTGTCTGGGTACGACTGCTGCTCTGAGTCCTAAAGCTCTGCTGTCTGTCTGGGTACGACTGCTGCTCTGAGTCCTAGAGCTCTGCTGTCTGTCTGGGTACGACTGCTGCTCTGAGTCCTAGAGCTCTGCTGTCTGTCTGGGTACGACTGCTGCTGAGTCCTAGAGCTCTCTGCTATTCTAAATCCTTTAGACCCGTTGAAACGTACCTTAGTTACATCACCAAGAATGGTGGTCCCTTATTGGCTGTTTGAGGACACCGACATACATACATGCATACATTCATACATACAGTACATACATACATACAAACTCACCCAGCCGATCGCAGTACTTGTGTGCACTTGCGTGTTTTGGGGTGAGAGTTTGTCCCAACTGCCGCTCAAAGGCTACTGGCCAATCACAGCACGTCCTTGCACAAATGCACTGGCCCACCACAGCCTGTCCTTGCACAAGTGGTACAGGCTTTGGGATGTTGCGGAGCTGGGCAGCTTCTCTGTACCTCCTAAAAATCAGAGCAGCTGTGCGATGTCACCTGCGTGTGCGTGCGTAATATTTATTATTATTTATTTTTTCAGAAAAATTTTAGATTAGAAGGCGTTCTTAGAATCGGCCTCAGTCCTAAATGGAAAAAAGAGTAGGTGTGGTTCCAGCACCTTTTTCAAGGCGTTTTATTTTTTGTACTTTTTATGTGGGGAAAACCATGTTGAACAACTATTGTACATAGAGCACATAGAGTATTTTTACATTTAAAATGTGTATGGAGGGTAGCTTTAATTACTCTCTTGTTTGCCCATGAGGAAGCAGAATCCTGCCCGTTCACACTTTCTCGCATTCTTTGGTAAGAATAAGAAGGCCATCAAGGTCGTGATGCTTATCTAAAATTATTTTACCACAAAAAACGCACATAATATAATCTCCTTGGGAATTCAGGAATTGACAATACCGTGAATAAAAGTGGAACCCCCCCCCCATGCGGTGCGTGCATGCGAGAACCATTCCAGTCTCAGTCAAATGCATCTGTTAATCCCGTGTAGCCAGACGATCGGAGATCTCTGCCTAACAAATGATGTCTGGGGCTTGTATTGGGCGAGGAAATCAAAATTCAATGTAGAGACTAGAACAACGGAGAAAACCTCAGCACTGTCGGCAGCAAACTAACCTGCGGCCTACTGTTTGGGAAACCAGTCCTGATACCATCCCAATATGAAGGAACGCCCTAAATTCTTTGCATTGGCTCTCCAATTATTATTTTTAATCTCCAAATTGTCTATCGTACAGACTTCTTATTCCCCTCCGATTCACATTAATCCATTGAGACCTGGAACGCATCCATGTCACGTTAGCGTTTAACCACATTAACCATTAACCCATTTTGGGCGGGAACCACTTTTGGTGTTTTAAACATAGCAGATCTACAAGCTCATAGCGTGCCACCGAGTGGCGCGCTATGAACTTGTAGATCTGCTATTTTTGAAAAATCGTTAAAATGTGCCTCAAATCTTTCCGAACATTGTCATGATTTAGAAAACTTTTTTTTTTTAAATTTCGACGTCAGGCCTGAATGGGTTAAGCTTAGTTTACACACACACACACACACACTCACTCACGCACACACAAACACACAACCAGTGACACATGCTTTGTGTGATCATAATGATCTCGCCTATCAGGCCTAGCCAACCTCCAGGGGGGCTGATGCTGCTGTACTGCTGCCAGACGGGCACAGACCCAACTACACATTGAACATTGAGGCATGCCATGCAGGAGCCATACGCAGGAACCCTATGCAGTTGTGGTTGTGCAGTTGCATTGTTGCGTGAGCTCTTATGCTACTCTGTGATCCGCCGGTTGGCTAGCACAGGGGTTCTCAACCCGTGGGTCGCGACCCCTCGGGGGGTCGCCAAATTATTTTAGGGGGTCCCCAAATTATTTTTAAAAAAAAAAGAAAAAAAAAGATTTTTTTATTTTTTTTCACGATTTTTCAAAAATAGCAGACCTACAAGCTCGTATCGCGCCACTCGGTGGCGCGCTATGAGCTTGTAGATCTGCTATTTTTCAATAGCTAAATTATAACATAATGCTTAAAACACCAAAAGGGGTTCCCGCCCAAAATGGGTTAAGGTTATTGTAGCAGTCAATTTATTTGGGGGTCGGGAGGGGGCGGGGCGGGGGTCCCGAGACGTTGCCAAAGCATTTCCGGGGGTCCCCGGCCAAAAACGTTGAGAACCCCTGCCATACACAGGAACCCTATGCAGTTGTGGTTGTGCAGTTGCATTGTTGCGTGAGCTCTTATGCTACTCTGTGATCCGCCGGTTGGCTAGCCTTAGCTATCTGGGGATTATTATGTGTTGGACTGACTTTGTTTGTGCCAGTAGGCTAGTTTAGAAGCCAGGCAGAGTGACTAAGCAGATGACTGGTAAATTGTTAGACCTCACAGGACGTCAAGAACACATACCTTTCCATGGTAGTAAGTAGGTATCTACTCATTCTACTGCACTGCAGTTACTTTCATTGATTTTGGAGAAACGGTTACTGTTTTTAGCCAAACGATGTCAAAGGACTTGAACCGGTTCATTTCAGGACTGTAAATGCATTTTCCTGAATAACGGCGTTCTCACAATTCTGGAGGACTTAATATGCTGAAAGGAATGAATGAATCCTTTATGGATCCCGGGGGAGCAGCTCTCCTCGATTAACACAGAGGTTTTAAAACGGAAGAAAAATAAAATAAAAACCTGATGCCATAAAATCAAGTCTCAAGGGCATATTTACTAAACATACTGCATATTGCCACCAACTTGCACCAAGGCTGCAAAAATCTTTCGTTGCAGGTTTTTCATTTTGCAGGATGTAAATGCACAGCTGCAGCGAGTTACCTCATCTATCTTCAAAGGCTTGTTGCAGAGACTTCTGTGTAAAGACAGTCAGAGAGACCACTTAACGAGGGAGAATTTATCAAACGATTTGTAATTTTCTGTTTTACTTTTTTGTTGTTGTTCACATTGGTTGACATGTACTAGTTGGTGCATGACATGACCAAATTGAAGAAATCTTGAGGGGGAAGTAATTTTGCTCATTGACAAATAAAACCTACTTGAAGTGAGGTGGCATTTATTTACTAAATCAGTTAGTTGATGAGCGGCATTTAAAAACAAATCTGAGAATCTTAATTTCCATATATGTCTAACATAAAAATCTGCATTTGCTGATCTACAGAAATAATACAAAACGCATTTTAGATTCCTTAAAGATGGAGTGCTGTGATTTTTGTACTTTTTATGTTTTGTATGAGTTAAGCTTAGTTTACACACACACACACACACACTCACTCACTCACGCACACAAACACACAACCAGTGACACATGCTTTGTGTGATCATAATGATCTCGCCTATCAGGCCTAGCCAACCTCGTCAGGCCTGAATGGGTTAACATTACTCTAATGGAGCCCCAGGTGTGGTTAGAATATGTAAATATGTCTTCCCTGTGTATTTGTGGTTTCTTCCTGAAAGCTGAAAGAATTTGATTCAAAAGGCCCAATCGAAATAAAAAATAAAAACCGCAGTATGTTCGAAAAATTGTTAAGTTTAATTGAAGAATTTCTTAAAATCAATTCATCGAATAAAGATGCCGTGCTGTGATTTTGTTCCCACCCTAAAACATGATCATCAGGTATTATGATTATACTAGGAGGAAAATGTCTTTAAAATAAGTGTACAGAAAGTGTTAAAATTATGTTTGGCTTTTGACCATCACACGCCTCTGGTTGCAGTACCTTAAGCAAGTACAGACTATTAATAAATCGCATTGTAACCTAGTTCGTTCCAAATCCATAGGCAAACTGTAAATCTTCAAATCATTTATTAAATCTGCTCGCCAGAGGATTATTATTGTTGTCTATGTGTCTCCTCAGGTCAATGAATTGGTGGACTGCAGGGATGTGAGCATCGGTGCCTGGTTCGAGGCCTGCATTGCCAAGGTGACACGAGCCCCCAAGGGACCAACACCCCCCACCAAAGGCAAGGTTGGCCGGCCTCCCAAAAGGACTAATGGCAAGCTGGAGGCCGGTCTTGGACAGACCCAAACCCAGAGTCAAACCACAGCAACCACAGACAATAATGGAAATAATGTGGTTTTAAACTCGGACTGTAGTGGAGCCTCCACCTCTCAAACAGACTCTGCAGCAACAGCCAAAAGCTTGACTGCCGCCAACGGAGAGGATGTTATTTACCATATTAAATATGAAGAGTAAGTGATGGGTCCTCATAGCAGTGAAGGTTGCTAGTATAATTGCTTGTGGATGAATGGATACAGTTAGGTGAAGGTCGAAATCTGGTAGCATTTCCTTTGGAAACCTCTTTCAGTTATATATTCATATTTTACATGAAATCGCAGCATTCTTTAGTGTTGTCCTGCTCTGTTCAGACAATTTAAGGTAATGGTTACCCTAGATGGATGAAATACTGTTTAGTAGGAGCCTCCTACTAGGAGGCAGCAATAACCTTCAAATCAATATACAGTATGCTTCTGTATGCTTAAAAAAGGGTGTACGTGTGCGTGCGTGCGTGCGTGCGTGTGTGTGTGTGTGTGTGTGTGTGTGTGTGTGTGTGTGTGTGTGTGTGTGTGTTGTCGTCGTTGTCAAAAGTTGTGGTAGAAATGGTGCTGCTGTCAGTAATGGTGGGTGGGCTTGTTGGAAACTGCAGCAGCTCTGGCTTTGGTCTGGCTGTTCAGGAGGAAGGAGAGGGGGTTGGTGTGGATGATGCTACAATTTGGACTCCTCTCTTTTGCTCCCCTTTTTTTCCTAGCAAAATCATTCAGAAGCAGCCGTTTCTATGGTAACCTAACCTGTGAGTTCTAGGAGCGTTACTTCTGTCCTTCTCTTTTTTTATCTCTTCAATTTCTGTGAACTAGTTTGTGTGTGTTGCTGTGGGATATGGTATGGCATAATGGTTATGGCTTATTGAGTAATGTGTTTTTGCCTAAACAACATTCCTCAACCTTCCAATTCACCGGTATTGTGCTTTTTATTACGGTTTGTTTTCTGGCAGTACATCTGGGAATAAATCATGCTTATGTCCTCTTGACAAGCCAAGGCCACTACACCAAAGCATTCTTATGGGAAGACCCTGCAGAAAGTCTTCAGTCAAATCGTAAAACATATTTATGCCTAATGCCCCTGAGAGACAATGTTTTAATCTTCTATTTTACCTTTTCCTAATTGCTTATAACACAGCCGTCGCCACCACCACCATTATAGGTTTCTTCCATTATTTACCAGACCAAACAGAGGCTGGATAAGATTGCCTGACAGAGTCACACCCCACAAAACCCCCACCCACAAACACCCGTCTGCATAATCTGAAGCAGAAAACCCAACTCCACAACATGATTGAACCCCCCCTCCCCCCCGTTCAGCCTGTGGTAGTGCTGCACAGCTTTTCAACAGAATGTAATGAGTTCGAGCCTCATAACCATAGGTTTGGGTGTTGCTAGGAGAATCTCCTTTCCAATGGTCTCTGGCTGGCACCAGTGTGTGTTGTTCTGTGCGCTGCAAGTCTCTCAGATCTGATTTTACAGTTAAGCTTTTGGCTCGGTTGAACACATATTTAGCATGCTCACGCTGTGGAGAGAGTAACACATATAGACATAAAATTGGACTTAACATCGCATGTCAATGCAGTGTGTAATTCTTGCAATTTAGTCGCTATGTTTATCATTACACAGATGATTTGCAGGTGGTCATGTTTGACATTATGCCATGTAACATTGTCATTTCAGACTGCTGGGAGCTGTGGCTCCATTATATTGGAACAAATTCTATTTAAAATTGCTTTAACCTACTTGAAGAGTATCACGAGTGAGTTGGCTTTTTCTTTCTTCTTTACTTACGCCTACTGCCCATTCTGGGGCATAGGCCGTCAACAAGCCTACTGCCCCTTCTGGGGCATAGGCCGTCAACAAGCCTACTGCCCCTTCTGGGGCATAGGCCGTCAACAAGCCATCTCCAGGCATCTCTGTCTTGAGCTGTTCTCTCCAGCTGGTTCCAGGTCATCTCTGTCTTGAGCTGTTCTCTCCAGCTGGTTCCAGGCATCTCTGTCTTGAGCTGTTCTCTCCAGCTGGTTCCAGGTCATCTCTGTCTTGAGCTGTTCTCTCCAGCTGGTTCCAGGTCATCTCTGTCTTGAGCTGTTCTCTCCAGCTGGTTCCAGGTCATCTCTGTCTTGAGCTGTTCTCTCCAGCTGGTTCCAGGTCATCTCTGTCTTGAGCTGTTCTCTCCAGCTGGTTCCAGGTCATCTCTGTCTTGGGCTGTTCTCTCCAGCTGGTTCCAGGTCATCTCTGTCTTGAGCTGTTCTCTCCAGCTGGTTCCAGGTCATCTCTGTCTTGAGCTGTTCTCTCCAGCTGGTTCCAGGTCATCTCTGTCTTGAGCTGTTCTCTCCAGCTGGTTCCAGGTCATCTCTGTCTTGGGCTGTTCTCTCCAGCTGGTTCCAGGTCATCTCTGTCTTGAGCTGTTCTCTCCAGCTGGTTCCAGGTCATCTCTGTCTTGAGCTGTTCTCTCCAGCTGGTTCCAGGTCATCTCTGTCTTGGGCTGTTCTCTCCAGCTGGTTCCAGGTCATCTCTGTCTTGAGCTGTTCTCTCCAGCTGGTTCCAGGTCATCTCTGTCTTGAGCTGTTCTCTCCAGCTGGTTCCAGGTCATCTCTGTCTTGGGCTGTTCTCTCCAGCTGGTTCCAGGTCATCTCTGTCTTGAGCTGTTCTCTCCAGCTGGTTCCAGGTCATCTCTGTCTTGAGCTGTTCTCTCCAGCTGGTTCCAGGTCATCTCTGTCTTGGGCTGTTCTCTCCAGCTGGTTCCAGGTCATCTCTGTCTTGGGCTGTTCTCTCCAGCTGGTTCCAGGTCATCTCTGTCTTGAGCTGTTCTCTCCAGCTGGTTCCAGGTCATCTCTGTCTTGGGCTGTTCTCTCCAGCTGGTTCCAGGTCATCTCTGTCTTGGGCTGTTCTCTCCAGCTGGTTCCAGGTCATCTCTGTCTTGGGCTGTTCTCTCCAGCTGGTTCCAGGTCGTCTTCATGGTCTTGATGTCTGCCTCCAGGTCTCTGCGCCAGGTGTTTCTAGGGCGACCCCTTTTCCGCTTTTCTTTACATGTCTCTAAAATAGACAAAGGTTTCGGTTATAATTCCAGTTCTGTATCATTTTGCGCACATGCATATTGGTTAATATAAGATGATGAAAGATGAGGGCTGGTCCAGCCCTGCCTTAAGCAGGATACTGAGGGCAATAACAATACACATCTTTTGTTCTCTTGATTGTGACCATGGCCTTTGACCTTTTTGACCCAAAGATAATCTCCCTTTTGGTTCAATCTCACTGGTAATCAATGTCTGGTCCAGGGACCACCAGGAACTACGGGTCCATTTGGTTCCTATATTTATTTTGTACACTCCCAGAGTTAAATTAACACTGAGGACTTTACTGTGTAGATTGGGTTAACATTGAGGACTTTACTGTGTAGATTGGGTTAACATTGAGGACTTTACTGTGTAGATTGGGTTAACATTGAGGACGTTACTGTGTAGATTGGGGTTCCAGTAGCCTGGCTCTAGCCCTGAATCGTCAGGTCTGGTGACTCTTCTACGGCGGTGTCAGTTTGCATCGAAATCTGATGCAGCAGCTGATTGGCCATCAGTGCCGTCACTCGATGACATCGGGGCGGCGGTGGCTCAGGGGTAGAGTGGCTGGATGGTAACCGCAAGGTTGCCAGTTCGAACCCGGGCTCCCCCAGAGTTGGTGTCGAAGTGTCCTTGGGCAAGACACTGAACCCCTAATTGCTCCTGATGTGCTGGTTCAATTCAATTCAATTTTATTAAAGTGTCAAATCACAACAAGTTGTCTCAAGACACTTTACAACCAACAAAGATCCACCCAGAACAAGCAATATTGCGACAATGGTAACGAAAAACTCCCCTTTAGGAAGAAACGTCAGGCAGAACCCGACTCTAGGGTGGGCGGCCATCTGCCTCGACCGTTTCGGGGGAGAGGGGGGGGGGGGGGGGGTAGAGGGGGAATAGGAAGAAAGAATAGAAGAGAGATAGACAGGGTGGGCTCCGTGGAGGGGCCTGGTCCACCTCTGGTCCAGGTCGTGCACTGTGAGGCCGGGTCCACGCCACGGTCACACTTCTGGTGGGTTCCATGAAGAGGCCTGGTCCACGGTCACACTCGGCAGTCAGTTGGGGGTTAATATTAGAGGTCCACAGAACTGCGAAGTGGAGGACGAAAAGAGACTCCGGGGAGGGATTCCCCGGATGTTGGGTTAGTGGCAGGCCTTACTGGAGCCTATACAGTGTATATTACAAGCACTGCTGGGAGACAAACCCACACAAACAATGTACAATTATGGTATTTAGCAGACACACAACACAGGTGCGGGGTTTGGCGGGAGGTTCCCCCTACTCAGTTCTCACCCTTATGACTTTATCAGGTGAGCGAGTACTGGAGATTTTTAACCTAGTCTTGAATGTGCAGAGCGTGTCAGCCCCACGGACCGAAGCCGGGAGAAGGTTCCACAGCTGAGGTGCCTGGGACCTAAACGCCCTGCCTCCTATTGTAACTTTTGATATTTTTGGGACAGTAAGCATTTTTGCATACTGTAAACGCACTGGTATTCTATTTGGTTTGTAGGGATCGATGAGTTCTTTGAGATATGGTTGGTGCCTTGCATGGTTTCCGCTGCCATCGGTGTGTGAATGGGTGAATGTAATGCACAATCTATGTAAAGCGCCTTGGATAAAGGCGCTATATAAATGCACCATTTACCATTTTACCATTTACATCAAACAACAAACATGGCTTCCATGAGCAGACAAAATAAGCTGTCTTTTGCGTAATTTCCAGGTTTTTAGACAGCTGGTGGATGGAAATGAAGCTCCACCCACGCAGCAGATTGCCGCGTCGGCCAGATTCCCGGAAAAGCTTGCCCAGATAACCCAGCGGCATTCTGCCGTGTGGGTGGAGCTTCATTACCAGCTGTCTAAAAACCCGGAAATGACGCAAAAGACAGCTTCCTTTGGCCGTGCAATCGTGCATGGAAGTTCAAGTGTGCCCAGGCTGTGTGGAAACTTGCGACCATATCGATCTGGCTATTAAATCGCCCTATGATTATGATAGTTTCTTTACAGAAACACAGAAACATCATCGTCTCACATATTTTACTGTGTTTGTTTACATGCTAGTAGCACTTGTTGACTGTTTGGTTAAAAACGGGTTAGCCGGTTTCTAACGTCATCTGCTTTCTACTATCAGGCTAGAGTCAGGCTAGGGTTCCAGTATAGTTCCGTTCCCTTTGGACCAGTGGTTTAGATGCATAGGTTTGATGTTTACCTCTTATCCTAGTTACTCTGTAGCACTTAATTGATTTATCTGCACTCTATGCACGTGACCATTTACCCTGTTGCCCAGGGTTCATGCCCCTTACTCTGATCTTGCACTTTGAAATTGGCTCTGCCTAAATAAATAGGCCTAAATTGCCAAATGCCAAAATTGAACTCCATTGTTAATCCATCAGATATACTGTGGCATTTATCAGCATAATTCATCATTGTCATGAACGTGAATATTGGAATCTTGCAAATGTTTCTCACCACCCTGAACATGAGCATTCCCTTGTTTAAATTCTGAAAGGATTTGCAGTATTTTCTTTTTTTTCTTTTTACCCATGTTTCTCCCCATTTAGTCATAATGCCTGCCTTATCGATTCGTGTGTGTGTGTGTGTGTGTGTGTGTGTGTGTGTGTGTGTGTGTGTGTGTGTGTGTGTGTGTGTGTGTGTGTGTGTGTGTGTGTGTGTGTGTGTGTGTGCGTGTGCGTGTGCGTGCGTGCGTGCGTGCGTGCGTGCGTGCGTGCGGTCACTGCTGTTGTATCCTACTGACTCACCTGCCGGTCTTCATCCTACTCCTGAGAGACAGTGACCGACATTGTCGGTCAGTCTCACGTGATGAGACCGACCGACGTGATGCCGGTCGGTCCGCGAGACCGACCGACATCTCGCGAGACCGACCTGTCGGGCACTGTTTTGACCTCGTTCCTGCTGCTACTCCCGGCCAACACTACCTGCTGAACCTGCTGGCGGGCTCTGCCCAGCCCGTAGGAATATGTTCAGTGTCAAATATCACCCCCCCCTCCTCCTCCTCCTCACCCGGCTTCCCTCCCCCAAACACGTGCCAATTGTGTTCGTTTAGAATAGATGCTGGACAAAGCCAGAAACGCCACGGTGGATTCGAACCCATAACCTTTGTAGTGGTGGGCAGGCACTTTACCAGTGCGCCACTCGAGCACCTTTACAGTTATTGGAAAATGTGTTGTACAGTTGATGATGCTCACACTTGACTTGGTTTACAGTAATCTAGATTCACACGCCGGTGCAACTAATCATAGTATAGAAAATCAATATAGAAATGAATATATAGAAATCTTTGATTACCAGAAATAACAAAATTTACCATTTTCAACACATCATTTCAGCCAAGTATAGCACCATTTTATCATCTATGAATACATATTCATAGATGTATTCCTTGGTCAATAAATAAATCCTTATATGTGGCAATTGCAATAAATCAAACGATCACTCTCATATTCACAGTACAGTCTACCACCCACAGCGAGGAGCACACCCTACTGTAAAATCTGGAGTGTTAATTTGTATTGAATGAACACTCCAGATTTAGCTGTGGGCTGCACTTCCTAATCTCCTTTTTGTAACATAATTAAGGCTGAGTAAATGGATGCTTTTAAAAGCCTTGTAATTTGCCATTAAGGACTCATTCACACATTAAGCAGGAGTTAAGACTGCATACACATTGCCCCTCTGCAGTAGAGTAATTGGAGTATATTCAGATGCACTGGCTTAGCAGCTTTCCAAACCTGTTACTCAAAAAATACTAATGATTGTTTTAGAACAAAGGATGCATTAAGACCCTTCATAGGGATAATATATAAATGTCCCCCAGTTTCAAAGTAAAGGACAACTTTAGTTTTTTTCAACCAAGGTTCATGTTTTAGGTTGTTATTGGAGAAAGTAAATTACATTTTGTTTCATATGCTGCTTTCTTTCGTTTTAGCAATTTTAGCTATTTTTGATAGGGCATTCAAACATGGCGCTAAATATGAATATTTTGACAATTTTATAGCGATTTTTTTTTAAATATTATTTACTGTATTCCTACTAGACCCCATAAAATTGCATCTGGCCACAAAAGATCAGTGGATCTATTGAATGGCAAGAATATCAAAAATAGACATAAAATCACAAACGAAAGAAAGCAGCAAATGAAAAAAATGAACACTCATCTTTTACTCTGTCTAATAACAACCTAAAACATGAACCTTGGTTGAAAAGAACCAAAGTTGTCCTTTTCATTTCATTTAAGCATTGCAAGTACGATGATATACATATTTTTTGTCACTTGACTATCTCCCCTCTTACTGAAAGCTTACTGAGTCTCAGTAAACCTGAGGTCTGCCTGAGATCGGATTGCTTGCTTCATAGCTTAGTTTGCATTCAGCAGTATTCTTGCTTATGTTTTGCAATTCTAACTTTTAGGAGATTAAAACGTTGTATGAAATAAAAGGCCTATAATGAATTATAGTTGGTATCCGATGACTGCATTTGATGGGTTATACATCTACAACCACGATATACAGTAGGTCAGATGGGTCAAGAATGCAATGCCTAGAGCTTCAGTTCAACTTGTCAGTGACCAAAGTTCTGTTTGTTTTTACATGATGGTCCGTGTAGCACGGTTAAGGCATTATTTCAGCTCCACTGTAACTGGATTGCCAGTAGGCCAAATTGGTACAGTGTGCAATAGTACAGTTGGTGTGAGAGAGAGAGCTTGTGTGGTCTTCAGTTAGGATGCCTCACCTAATTTTTGTGTCGCCTCTGTTTCCCTTCTGTTCGTGCTGGGTCCCATTGTGTTCCAAGATTGGCGCTCCTCTCCTATGGTATGTTTGTGTGTGTTACTCCTTGTACCCCCATCCAGAGCCCCAGTAATCCTTTGGGTAAAAAAAAAAAAAAGAGGAAATCTTTGCCCCATGCCCCAGTTACATTTTCATGTAATACACGGCTCGTCCCAGTGGCCCGACTAACCAGATCAGCAGGCCCGCTTGTATTTTCATGTATTTAACAGGAACACTACACATTAATTAATGTCACTATTCTTTGATGTAAATACGCCACATTTAATGGCAGATTTTCCTCTGATGTTCGCAGGGTGATGTTAACGGCCATATTGAATTAAGCTACACTGTATTGCAGGCTATCACTAACAAAGGATTATGCATAATTGGGTAAGATAACATTTAAATTGCAATTAACTACTTTCAACCTGGCATTTCTTTTTTGGACATCTCATGAAATCGTACATTTTTCAAAAATGGCACAAGCACACAAGGGATTGCATCACATTATGCGCTTGTAGAAAGTTTAGCGTTCACACTGAGCCCAGTCACAACAGACCCTGGCAGGGTTGTGCTGGACCGGTACAGAATTTCAGAGGAAGCACTTGAGCCAGGCTGTCTTGCCAAAAAAGGGGGGGATCGAACACATGCACTGCTGTTCTCTTTCGTGCTTTGCTCTCGGCCCCCGCCCCTCCCACTGTGCAAGGGGGTTTCTGAGTTCCCTGTGAGGCTTTCTTTAATTAAAGTTCCATCTATTGCATTGTTCTGACTGTAGTCATAAGTCTAGATATTGCCTTATCAAGGAAGTGGTCAATTTATATTTGTGTTTAGTTTAGGCCTGTATATTCTCTGTGGTGGAGAAAACTGGTTGTTTTCCACAGTTTCCAGTTAGCCCCGCTGCATTCACACAGTAGACAAAGATATTCCAGAGAGCTTCCGGGCAGTGCAGGGGTAAAGTTGCCCACCACCATGGACTGTGGCTCAATTACTCCATGATGCCTCTGGCATGACCGGGCAGTGCAGCGAATACAATTGGCCATGTTTGCAGATGGGAAGCTGGTAGGGGCTCTCTGTCTGCACCAAGGAATCTCTTTTTGAAGGAAGAGACACCGACGTCATTTTCTATATCCAACAATTCCAGCCGGCAGATTCCTTGCACTGGGGTCTATTGAACTCACACCTGAAGTTTGGTGAAATAACATTGGAGTCTATGAGAGCCGGCTGGACAGCTTATGAACAATTGAACGATTGAGACCTTTATAAAATTCTCAAATCAATAAACATATGTTTTAAAAGGAAAAAAAGAGGTAACCAAAGAGCACAAAGTAAGTTTCTGAACGTGCCCAGTATCGCAAGACTGTCCAACGTTTCCTGTCTGGCAACTAAATCTTGCGATACCTCTGACTCTGAGATGGAAAGGATTAGATCCTCAATACAATTATGTCCTCTATGCCCATCAAAAAGCAAGTGATTAGAAAACGACCTGTGATATGTCTTCTTTTTTTATTCCTGAACTGATTATATGACAAAGGTGCACATCGTTCATAAATAAGTGAGATAAGTGTTTGTTTATTAGCTGAAAGAGATTCCTTGGTCTGCACTCTTCCAGGTTGGTGCGAGTTAGCCTGGCTAATAAGCCAGACTCAAATCACACTGTCGTGTGGTATTTGACTCTGGAGATGCTGTGTATGGATCTTGTTTCCCGGGGGGCGGGTTCAAACATTTTCTCTTTGACGCAATTGGTCAGAGCTACTGTCAGTCAATGGTCTCAAGCATTGATCGTCACTGTACCAAAGCCCGCCCATATTGCATACCGTGTCCCGATTGGCCACACCAGTTCTCTGGTGTAGGAAATGGGCGTACAATTGAGCCTCTCCAGACCGTAATCCGCCGGCAGGCAATTTTTTTTTGCCAACGGCTGATTCGGTCTGGCTTATTAGCCAGGCTAGGTGCGAGTGCCTTCTCAGAAGGGACTACATCCACACCCTGTTGCTGTCATTTCTGATGATGATGAAGATTGCCTACCACTTTCTCCATTTCTATCTAGAACCATGGTTAATAGGTTATAACAATTATCCCTTACTGTTGCTCAAACCTCCCAAGAACAAGAATAGATGCGAGTGTATATGAGAAAACCAGCAGAGACGAGAATGCCTGTGATGATGACGGGTAATAATTGTATAAAGGTTAGATTTAACCCCCTGTGCTCTGTCTCTGCCCCTACCCTTCCTGTAGCTATCCAGAGAATGGCGTGGTGCCGATGAAACCGGTGGATGTGCGGCCACGGGCCAGAACCATTCTGCGATGGGACCAGCTAAAGGTGGGCCTGTTGGTGATGGTGAACTACAACATGGAGATACCCGAGGAGAGGGGTTTCTGGTTTGAAGCCGAGGTTCAGGCCCTGAAACAGACTTCCCGGACTAACAAGGAGCTCCGTGTCAAAATCCTGCTGGGGTGAGGTGGACGGTGTTGACGGCAGGTGGTGTGGAACATTGATCACTTCCTGAGTCATTTTTTTTAATATATCTTTATCACAATGGTTTATTGTTGTTTGTCTTCCTTGTGTAGAGGGTGCAGATATACACTGCATATTTGTGTTCATAATTTGTTGTACCTGCATTGAGTGCATTCATTCAGAGAGGCACCACCTCTCTAGTATAACTTCCTTACATCTTCTCTAAATGAGACTTCATCACTGTTTTTTATGTCTTTCTCCCTTCTTTCTCCCATTTCTTGGTTCACACACACACACACACACACACACACACACACACACACACACACACACACACATCATTCTCTTTGGCTCCCTTCCACAGGGGTCCATTGGATGTTATAGGGGATTGTAAAATTCACTTTCTGGACGAGGTGTACCAGGTGGAGAAACCAGGAGCTCGTGCCCTTTCTGCTGCTGATGGACCATTCAAACGTATGACTCAGAACATACACAGAGCACAGACATATAGGCACATGTGCCACCATGCATGCCACAATAGACGCACACATGTCCGTTTTAGGACCAAACCGCACCAATGCAACTCCTTGCAACTCACTCTGGTTGCATTCAACTACTCACAACCATTTGGTTGCAAGGAGTTGCATGGCGAATCATTGGTATAGAGCAGTGCCCCCCCCTCCCCCCAGGTGGGTTGGCAATTTCGGGCAATCAGGAGAGAGTACCCATTTATCAGCTTCAATCTTATAATGTTCAAGATTTTGATAGTTAATTTCTTTGTGTGTCATCATTTCCAATTCCACTTGTTTAAGCTGTATCCTGTGCGAGTTCTCTCTCCTGATGGGATCAAATTGGTATCCCGACCTGATGATGCATTTTCTGTTTACTAAAGAGATGGAGACAAGGAAACTGAACAAACACTCAATAGCAATGAATATAGAGCAATTTAACACTTATTTTAACAAAAATCACACCCGTGTGAACTGAGTGGTGTAAGGTCTTATATAGACTGATCAGCTGTGGTCTGACGTAATGAAATCACACCCGTGTGAACTGGGTGACCGTAGCAACCATGCTCATTTTTTTGGCACAGACAGACAGACACGTAAACTAACAAAGCCAGTCGTAGGAGTGGTTTACACCACTCAAAAATATAGCACTTAGCCTACCTTAATTTAAAAAATCACACCCGTGTGAACTGAGTGGTGTAAGGTCTTATATAGACTGATCAGCTGTGGTCTGACGTAATGTCTGACGTAATGAAATCACACCCGTGTGAACTGGGTGACCATAGCAACCATGCTCATTCTTTGGTACGAACAGACAGACAAACTAACAAAGCCAGTCGTGGGAGTGGTTTACACCACTCAAAAATATGTATAAAACATCTCATTTGTCTGACAGTCTTGTCAGTCTATTTTCAGCGTGCGACACCGGCATGCAACAAAATACAATTGCCCAGCTGTGTAATTCTTGTTCGTGTATTATGCCTTGGGGGGGGGGGGGGGGGAACTAAGAAAAGAAATGCACTTAAAAACATTCACTTTCAAACAAAATGCTGGTTGTGTGCGTGCGTGTGTTCTCTCTCCAGGAAAGAGTGGCATAGAGTGTAAGCACTGCAAAGCAGACCCAGATGTGGAGTGTCGCTTCTGCTCGTGCTGTGTGTGTGGTGGCAAGCAGGACGCTCACATGCAGCTGTTGTGTGACGAGTGCAACATGGCCTTCCACATCTACTGTCTCAACCCCCCGTTAGCTACCATCCCTGATGACGAGGACTGGTGAGACAACACACACACACACAAATGGAGTCCAAACGAGCAGCACGCACATACCAAAAGCATTCTACAGGTGCTACGTACATAGAAGAAGGCATGATACTGATCTCGTAGCTCCCAGAAGCACTTTATTTTAATCTCAAGGTTACAACGTTTCGACCCATGTGGGTCGTCATACCTGACGAAGACCGGGACGTGGGATCGAAACGTTGTAACCTTGAAATTACAATAAAGTGCTTCTGGGAGCAACGAGATCTGCGTGCGAACTGCCTTCCGTCTTCACAACACACACAGAATCACAGTGTCCCTGGCTTCCCTATTCTGGGCATGTCATTCTCAAAAATAGCCTAGGCCTATAATTCTTAACCGCATGAACCCTAGCGGCCCTATTCCGAGGCGATACACTCAGTGAAAATGGCAGGTCTACAAGATTACGCAACGTTTATACCTAACAAATTGGGCTCAAATAGCCTCTGCTCGCTCAGATAGTCTAAGCCTATAATTCTTGCCCACATCAATTCTAGTGTCCCTATATTACAAGCTCACACGTCTCAGACTATGTGATTACCTTGCTTATTGTCACTCTGGATCTACCAGCAAAACATGTTGCAATGTGAAACTTTGTGAGCTTGTAGATCAGGTATTTTCAGTGTCAGGCTTAAGTGACTTAACATTGAGGATCTGATGACAATTATTTATCAGAGCCTTTTGTTTTTAGGCTTCATTCACACGTATCAAACACCAATCAAGCACATGTTTGGTCGTTTTTGTTTGTTTAGGCTACCACAATGCTTTTTCAATGGGAGTCACATGGTTTTACCAAACATTTTTGTTTGATCGGGGGGGGAGGGGCAGAACACCACCAGCAATCAAACACAAATGTTTGATCAAACCATGCGACTCCCATTGGAAAAGCATTGTGGTGGCCCAAAAAAACGACCAAACATTTGCTTGATTGGTGTTTGATACGTGTGAATGAGGCCTTAGATGTTTAAAGCCCTTTGTTTGGCCTTTTCATCTGTAGCTTTGTCAGAGCTAATGACGGCACAAACTGAGTTCCCTGTGTTCCTTCAGGTACTGTCCCACGTGTAAGAACGACACAAGTGAAGTGATAAAAGCAGGAGAGAAGCTCAAAGCCAGCAAGAAGAAAGCCAAAATGCCCTCTGCAACGACCGGGAGTCAAAGGGACTGGGGGAAGGTGAGTCACAGCCATGAACAACTAAAAGTACCACCTGATAGAGACGAGGCTAGGAATGAACCCCGCTCTATACTTAACCCATTCAGGCCTGACGTCGAAATTTAAAAAAAAAAAGTTTTCTAAATCATGACAATTTTCGGAAAGATTTGAGGCACATTTTAACGATTTTTCAAAAATAGCAGACCTACAAGTTCATAGCGCGCCACTCGGTGGCGCGCTATGAGCTTGTAGATCTGCTATTTTTCAATAGCTAAATTATAACAATGTTTAAAACACCAAAAGGGGTTCCCGCCCCAAAATGGGTTAATGGTTAATGTGGTTAAACGCTAACGTGACATGGATGCGTTCCAGGTCTCAATGGATTAAACCATCTCCCCCCTTGGTAAACTGGACATGAACTGCCACTGTACAGTACTAGATGAATTCTTCTAAATTCTATTGTGTTCTTACTTCTGATATCTATGAGCAGAATGTGGAGTTGACTGATATTCACTGACGTCATGGGTCATGGCCACATGACATCTGAGATCGACATGGAAGTCACGCTGTTTCACACACAATAGAGCACCAAAGTCCTGACGTCACTGTCAGTAGAGGGCGTCAGTCCACAGGTTCATGTACTTTTTATTTGCATTGTAATCTCCATAGGGGGATTTTAGATCGCCTCATATAAGAACTGTGTTTGAAAAATAAACCGATCACCCCGGCCTTTTCACTCATACGGATATGAAGCATCGACTGAAGGTGGAAATGTACAAATATACCCAAAGAGTAACAAAATAAGCGTTAGAAACGAGTCAAACAACCCAGAGACTACATTTCCGGGCAGGCGGGTGGCTGCATCTGCCCGTCGCACAACAGAAACTGAATGTCAATTACGTTTATCTTTATTTTTATTTTATTGATATTTAATGTTTCGTGGTTAGTACGAGTCGAGTCACCACCAGCTGAGCTTACGTCAACGAGGAATCTCAGGAACGCAATGTGTTGACAGCTGGGCGTGACGTATATTAGCAGCGACATTGCCTCCATATGTAGTTTCAAGGCTTTTGCGGCCACATTAATTCCATTTTCTCCAGAAACTGGCTGTATCAAATATGAATGGACATCATTAACGACGCACAGCCACTCCCCTGACAGAAAGGCCGGGGTGGTCGGTTTATTTTTCAAACACAGTTCTTATATGAAGCGACCTAAAATCGCCCTATGGAGATTTCAATGCAAATAAAAAAATCACACCCGTGTGAACTGAGTGGTGCAACAGTGACGTCACACACTAACCATAGCAACCATGCTCCTTTTTTGAGTGGACAGGTACACGAACATACAGACATACAGACAAATACAGAACATACAGACAAATACATACGCCTGTATGTATTCTTTCATAGTTTAAGTAAGGCCCCAAATTATATTACTATGGTGCAAAATTTACTGCTATTTTCCTACAACCATCAGTGGAAAATGACAGCTTTCTTATTACTCTATATACTAATAGAAAATAGTCTAGCCAATTGTATTCGGGCACATTAAAGTGTGTTATAAGTCAAAGCAATTATTATTAATTGCATATTATTGCAATTTCATGAATTGCAATTGAACAAAGACTAGTGTCAGTCTTTTAGTGCAGATAGATATGCCATTAAGGTCAGCAGGACTGAAGTTATGATATAGAATAACTCCTTGTCTATAAAGTTTCATGACATATGTGACATGAAACTTTAAAAGATAATTCCCCTCAAGTTTGAGTTTCTGTGTAAGTTACAGTATATTGTTACTCTCTGCACTTGCAGGGTATGGCCTGCGTGGGTCGCACTAAGGAATGCACTATTGTTCCTTCCAATCACTATGGGCCTGTCCCCGGCGTTCCTGTTGGAACCACCTGGAAATTCAGAGTACAGGTTAGCTTTTATGGTCTAAAGAGTTGCTTCTGATAACATTGCAACCTGATAACACTGCAATCACATTATTATCAGTGAACTGATGTGACATTATTGTGATTATTGATGTTTTTTAAATATATTAATCAGCACCATTTTCTTTAAGCTTCTATATTATGTAAGCTTCTCTCCCCCTCGTCATCCTCATATCATCCATGTGCATCTTTGCAGGTCAGCGAAGCGGGGGTGCACAGACCACATGTAGGCGGCATCCACGGGCGCAGTAATGATGGCTCCTATTCTCTTGTGCTTGCCGGGGGATTTGAGGATGAAGTGGTGGGTTGTTGATGTTTTTAAACGATGCCTTCCACATGAATATTCTTCCTTTACCCCATCTGGTTACATCGTTTTGTTGTCCTTATAAACTCCCCACTCCCTCCTTTTCTTCTTCTTCATTGTTGAAGTTCCTTGAGGAAGTAGTTTGACGGCAGTATTAAAGTCGGCGGTTTCCATGTATACTTATATTTCTATCTCAATTTTAATTGGTACAAACCAGATCACAGTAACTCGCTAGAACTGCAATCCATTGCATATTATGCCCCTTCTCACGATACTCCTGAGGAGGGGAACCGCTACAACCGTATTTACAAAGTACAGACTACACTAGACGCACAAGTCAGTCTCTAGTCTAAACGGTTAAATCAACTAGAGACTGAGGCCATGTCCGACTCGGTACCCGAATCCGGGTCTCCCACATGAGAGACGAGAATTTCTAATAAGGCAGTTGGTCAGAGGAGATGTTGCACTATGAGCTTCAGGCAGTGCAACTTGTCAACCCGACACCAAGGTCTATATTTCTCACACAGATTGGTTAAAATATCACTTTATTTATTAAAATAAGTTCCAGGTTGCAGCATTAAGAGGTGTCTGAATTGACAGGATGTTGCATGGATATCTCAGGCTGGAAATGTCCATGTTGTTTTGAGTGTTTTTGTTCCACAGTTACTGACCTGTGCAATTTGTGGGCATGACCTGTAGGACAGGGGAGATGAGTTTACCTACACAGGAAGTGGGGGGCGCGACCTCTCGGGAAACAAGCGGATTGGCGAGCACTCGTTTGACCAGACCCTGACCCACATGAATAGGTACTACACCTGAACTTAAATCACGACAATAAGCTTTCAGTCTGTGAAATGCCTCCTTGGGAATATTTAATTGCTTCTAATGACGACAGAAATGGCTATGCGCCGCACACCACCCAGTCACCATTGTACTAAAGCAAGATGTTGGGGATCGAACTGGACTCAGTGGACTTGGATGGGGTCAGATGGAATTTCTTGCTTAATTGTTTGGGGTTGGGGGTCAAGCTTTGACTCAGCATTGTTGAAAAATGCTATTTGTTGTTTATATCGTAATTTATATACACAGTAGAGTCCTCAGTGTACAAATGTACCCGTTGGGTTTGAGTTAAATAAACATGTCAGAATTGCAAATTAATAAATTAACACTGAGGATACTGCATGATTAATAGATCTTTTGAAAATGATTTACAATTTTACAGCTTCTGACTAAAAGGCAAAACACAGGAAAGGTTCACATTTGTAGATATTTACCGATAGTTCAGGGTTCTGATTGAGCCTTCTGTAAATCTTGGGAAAACCCTGGAGAAGCCGTTGAGTGCAAAACCGAGTTAGACATAACTACTACATCCCATGGCTCTTGCCCTCTGGTGTAGGGCACTGGCATCGAACTGCGACGCACCTCTGAACGACAAAGACGGGGCAGAGTCCAGGAACTGGCGGGCCGGGAAGCCTGTGAGAGTTATACGCAGCTCCAAGGGCCGACGCATCAGCAAATATGCCCCTGAGGAGGGGAACCGCTATGATGGTATTTACAAGGTACGGACTACTCTAGACCAATGTGTCCCAAACAGTTTCCCATGTGTGGGTTACGGACACATTTTTATGAGTTTCCTACATTAATTTTTTAATTATTATTTAAAAACATTTTCAAAGAACATTCCCAAAAAAATCTAAACAAAACGTGAATTAAAAAAGAATTCAATTCCTTTTTTTTCAGCAATTTCACGAAGAAATAATAGAAAAATCTAAGAAATTCCATAAATTAGAAAACGTGAAAATAGCCGATCTTGTAGATTTGCTATTTTCACTAGTTTGGGTCCCGAGGAGACATCAACAAAAATTTGGGTCACAGGCTAAAAGGTTTGGGAACCACTGCACTAGACCCACTAGTCGGTCTCTAATAACCTTGGAAACCGTGTACATGTATGTCCAAAAACATTCCTTTGTTATTACAGTTTTAAAAACATTTTAAAGATGGAGTGCCGTGATTTTTTTTCCCACCCTAAAACATGATCATCAGGTATTATTATATAAGGAGGAAGATTTTTTTTCAAAAAAGTGTACAGTATTCGTTAAAATGTTTTATGTGGACATGCCCACCAGTTCATGAAGTATACGTGGGTTACACCAACCTCATCCAGTCCCTCCGCCTCCTCCTTTAAGACCACCCACCTGTCCTAGTCCCACCCCCTCTTTACAAAACGACTGCCCATGGCTCTGCCCAGTGCCCATTTGTTTACAAAATTCTGACCAAGGACGAGGAGGTAATGCCCTCTTCATTGTGGGGGGGGGGGGGGGGGGGGGGCATCATCATCTGTAATGGGAGCAGCCATAGCCACTCCAACTGTCTTATTGGGATTGTCTAATTTGGCACTGGACACCTACTGTTACTGTACAGCAATAGAGCTCTGGAAAGACAGATAATTCCTAAATATTTATTAGTTGAAAATGGTATAATTGCTTGCAATACAATGAGTATCCATTACATCAGGGCATATACTGACCTGACGAAGATCTGTGAAGATCGAAACGTTGTCGATATTTCAATAAAGTAATTCTTTACCAAAAGAATGGTGTGCGGGCCCTACCTCCTATCCATTACATCAGGGACATTATTCATATAGCATCACTGCATACGCTTTACTATTCTTTCAACCTGACATTCCCATTTAATTGTATTATTTCCAAAGCCCCTTACTTGGAAATGGAAATGTAAGCTACAATATATTACAGTATTCATATAAAACGAAACTATATGCTCTAGCTCTCATATTAATGCATTCATTAGAGCCATCTCCACCATTGTCCTCCCTTGATAATACACTTCTGTCCGCACAGATAATTTGTCTTTTATTTATTATATGACAAACAAACTTGTGTTATTTCCTAGCTCTGAACATTACGTTGGCTGAGACTGTATGACTCGAGTTGGTCCCGCCCACGTCAGTAGGTTGTGCCGGTTTAATGTCAAATTCTTACCGTCTGAACATCGTATGAAAGATCTAAAGGCAGTAATCTACATACTGTATAATATGTTTGTTGTTCTGACGGTCTGAAATAACACATTGATGGGCTGAAACAACCGTTTAAAACGTTTAGTTATTTGGCACACTGTGTTCAGTGCGTTGAATTAACATGGAGGCTCGTCCCGGATCGAACGAAAATCCATTGGTAAACAGCGATGCGCGTTCTCAACCAGGACCGTCTCTGTACTGCATGTTGAATTCAACGCAGAGCGGCATACCAACCCGATTTTAAAAGGTTTTTTTCAACCCATCCATTAATTTCATCACACCGTCATAACAACAGACACCTGTAGGTTACCGTGACTACCGTTACATTTTCCATACAATGTTCAGAAGTGATCTTACCGAAGCTGAACTATAAATCCCACAATTAAACAGTGAGGGATGTCACAGACAGTCAGACACAAGGCGATACGATCAAACTGATTCATGTTCACAATTCATTTTATTCGGCCTGAGAGATGTTTAACTTACTGGTAACACTCCCGATGTGCTGCTGCTTTCGGTGTCCCCATGACTTGGACTGAGTTGGTACTGAAGCAGTCATCAGCTAAATGTTAACTACACACACGCACTCTGCCTGGTGACGCGAGGTTACTGGAAGAGAGGGCTCTTCCAGTAACCTCGGGCTCACACTATGACTTTATTTCATTGGCACGTTTGACTGTCAAGGTTCAGCCTCCAGGAAGAAAGCCTAAATACAAAGGGAAGACATAATTGCACATAAATACCACACCAGGGGGCCTGACGAAGTAGTAGTAGTCACCTCATAGACACATGGAAAACTGGGGAAAGAATTGTGGCACTCCATCTTTAAGATAGTGAAAATAGCCCATCTACAAGTGCATGTGTTATGTTGTGAGCTTGTTGATCTGCTATTTTCACCATCTTAAAATGTTACTCTTGTATGATTAATTCACTTTTGGAAAAAAAACACAAAGTTGAAATCTGGAAATGCAAGGTTTCTGCCCGACAGAAATGACATAGAAGTTACTGTTCTTTTGAGATGTGATCCTGTCAGATTGACAGTATTTGTTTGTATCTGGACTAGGTGGTGAAGTATTGGCCAGAGATTGACAGTATTTGTTTGTATCTGGACTAGGTGGTGAAGTATTGGCCAGAGATTGACAGTATGTGTTTGTATCTGGACCAGGTGGTGAAGTATTGGCCAGAGATTGACAGTATTTGTTTGTATCTGGACTAGGTGGTGAAGTATTGGCCAGAGATTGGGAAATGTGGTTTCCTGGTGTGGAGGTACCTGTTGAGACGTGATGATCTGGAGCCTGCCCCGTGGACACCCGAGGGACTGGAAAGGATTAAGAAACTGGGAATAACTGTACAGGTTAGAGATATTGGTCCCTGTGGGAACCCAGCCAACATAGTATACATGGTTTTAGTGGTTAAAGGTTATAATAAATAAAGTAATACATCCAATGAGTTAAAAAAATGTAAAATAAATTGCTTTCACCCTCAATTATATGGCACTATTTCTCCCTTCTAGAACCTGTCTAGTACAATCACTTATCATACATAAATTGTTGTATTAGCTTTATTTTTATTTATTTATTTTCTCACACACACACACTGGACCGCTCAGTGATTTTTCCATATTTGATCAGTGTAGTATGCACACATTTTGTGATAATAATCTGCGATCATCTCTCAGGTTGGCGTTTGGAAGTTTCTGACTACAAATAAAGCTCTGTTCAATTTATACTACTTTGTAGTAGTATAAAATGAACACAACAGTTGGCTTTTATACTGTATTTCACCATGTTCCCCGTCTCTATGCAGTATCCACCTGGCTACGTAGAGGCCATGGCTAACAAGACCAAGAAGGAGGCCAGTGTTAAGAGTGCCGGTTTCACACGTGGAAAGCGACGCGGTGGGAGAAACCGACCACGGATAAACCTCAAGGTCAAGGAGGAAGAAGATGAAGAAGAGGAAGAGCAGCTAATGGCCACTGAGGAGGAGGGGCCACAGAGTAACGGAGGGCAGAAGACACCCAGGGACACTGGTGGGTGCATTCATTCCTAAAGTTCAAGTCCAGGAGTTATGCCTAATTTATAGACTAATCCATAGAGCGGTGCCCTGTAGGCCAGGTGTAAGCAATCAATATGGAGGGGTCAAACTGTGCTTAATGATACACCTCAGCTATGGCTGCGCCTAGGGAACCCCTCTGTGGATTAGTCTTTACTCCTGAGGCTGATCTACAAGCTCACAACACATCACATCCCCACATGTTGTGATCTTATAAAACATCGGCTATTTCGAGCATTGGACAATGTACAATAAAATAAATCTGAATGTAGGGTCTTTTTCTAGGTGTTGCATACTTACAGTGTGTGTGTGTATTTAGCAGAAGGATTGCCAGCAGAGGAGCCTTCCTCCAAGCGGGTGAAGATACTCAAGATAGAGGAGGGCTTCAAGCTGTCAGAGCAGCAGCTACAGTTAATCCAAGAGGACGGAGCCAACAAGAAACTCTGGGATGATGCCATGGGACACTCGAAGGAGGGCCCAGTATGTATCCAACTGAACTACAACACTGTCTAACATAATATGTGAGATATGCATTCTAAGTCACTCAAGTCAAGTATGTAAAATGCCATGTGAATTGGGTATGAATCCTTATTAACGCCAACTCTGTTTTAACACACGTGAACAGCAGTGGCAGCACACAGAAATGTGGAATTAATTGGCTAAATAACGACTACATTTGGGAGAAAATGGGGTAAAGATAATTGCCTACTAAAACACATGAACAAGGTATATGTAGCCTAATTCACTCCAACTCTGTATAAACATGCATGAATAAGGTATATATCCCTATTGAATCCAACTCTGTCGGGAGACAGCAGAAAACGGCAGCTCCTGTCTGCCCAGGTCTAGCAACGGCTAAATCCAGCCTGAATCAGATCTGAGCCACATCCAGATTGGAATCTGATTTGTTTAAATGAGTCATGTAACATGTTGGACTCATTTAAACCAATCGGATTTCAATCTCGATTGTGGCACAGATCTGATTCAGGCTAGATTTGGCTTAAAGTCTATAACACATGTGAATGAAGTAACTGCCCTCCATCCCTAAATGGCCTACTGAACAGCAGTGTAATAGTTTTAATTTAAATTGCAAAGTCCATCCTTTTTAACACATCGTGTGATTTCCGTGAAATTGTGCACACACATTGAGGAAGAAATGCCACGTGAACATTTTCAACTCAGCCTCATGGTGGCGCTATAACTCGCCGAAAGGTGTTTTTACCTCTAACTGCATGGATCTGTGGATAACTTTGTATGCCAACTCCCTAGAGGCCAAGGAAAAACCTTTGCCTGGAATTTTTCACATCTGCTCTTTATAGCGCCACCAGGAGGCCGACATATGTAAAACACATTTTCTAATATTACTCCTTCAGATTTTATCCAAATTTCATGCAAATCGGTACACATGCTCTCCATAGTCATGTGATCAAGACGCGTTTGTTTGATTTCTCATAATCCACCTTCATTGCCTACGATTGGCTTCTAAACCTTTCAGGAGTAGGCGCTTTGTACCCGTTTTGTACAAATTGCCACAACTACTCAACGCAGCGTCCGATTGCGGTGAAACTGTGCATGCATATTCCCACTAGGCTGAGGAAGAAATGCCACTTGACAGTTTTCATACCAGCCTCATGGTGGCGCTACAACAGGCCAAGCAGCGTCACACACACACACACATTATTCCTAAACATTTTGCCAAACATCACACACACTCCTATCCTCCTGGTGGAGACCTGTGCCCAGAAGGGCACTTTTTCTAGTTTTATTTTGTTATTATAATTGTTTTACTGATTGCTAGAGGTTCTGTCTTTTTGTAGGCCCACCCAGAATTCACAGCCAACGTCGGTTCCTACCGCAGATTACCAATGACATTTTTTGCATTGGGTTTGAGATAAATTAGTAAACTCTGTAATAAACAAATCCTCATGATCTTAACACATTTTTCAACAGAATAAATCATCTAGTCCTTGGCGTGGATGTAGCTTGCTCCAAGCCTATTATATTGCCAAATTGGCATTTTGTCCCATTAAGACCACAGTCGTTTTTGTTGTTTGGGACCAAAGTGTTGGATGGATTGACACTCCAACACTCACGTCACTAGCAGGGCTTAAACTATGGATACATTATATCAAGTGATTTGAGCTTGATGCTATTATTATTGATGCTAATTAATTGTGAAACATGTGCAAATTCCCATCCCTAATATATGTGATCCCCAAACTATAATCCTCCCCCGAAAGTCCAACTTCCTGCGCAAGGTGGAACAGATGTTTATGTGCGTGTGCTGCCAGGAGCTGGCATTCCAGCCCATCACCACCACCTGTACACACAGCGTTTGTAAGGTAGGTAGTTAATTTTGTTTATTAAAGGGTGTATATAGATAACATTCTGATGAAGACGAATAAGATGAATAAAATGACACTTCTTTTTGTGTAAGAAAAATGAAATGACACACACCCACAGAGCTTTTAAAAAGATGTGTATTGCTATTCTCAAACAATTGAATTATTATTTTGGAATTGGAATATTCGTTTTAACAACTTGCCAGCTTTGCTGGGATTTCAAAACTCAAGAATGGTATGGTACTTTTTACCCAGCCATCGCCTTACAATGTTGCAGATTACAAAGACCGCTTCCTTTGTTGCATTATAGAGGTGACAGGGAAATAGTGAAGCTTATGAAACAACAGTGTTGTAAAAGTGTGACATCTAGTGGCGGTGTGTTTGCTCCTTTATATTACTGTTGGTTTCTAATAAAGTGAAGAACGGATTGAAATCTCGATAGTTATGCCCACTACATTAAAACAAACAATTATCAGTATATCCGGACATGTAAAATGTTAATAAATGCCTGTTTTTCTTCTCTCTGTATTCCTCTTGCTGCCTCTAGACCTGTCTCCAGAGATCCTTCCGTGCGGAGGTGTATACCTGCCCTGCGTGTCGCCATGACCTGGGCAAGGACTTCGTCATGACTCTCAACAAGACGCTTCAGATGCTACTGGACCAGTTTTTCCCTGGCTACAGCAAGGGCCGATGAGGTCACAAATGCATCCATTTTGTGCACCTCCTTAAACACGGCGAAAATACCCCAGAGCTTCACGTAAAGGCGCATTACATATGCTCAGACTTACCCACAGTCAAATGTAATATTGCATACATACAGTAATTTACATGTACAATCATCAGACACACACACACACACACACACACACACACACACACACACACACACACACACACACACACACCCTCAACAGGAACTGACCCCACCTGTTGAACGTACTGTCTCCATTGGCATCATCACCAGCTTGAATTTCAATCCCCAAGGAACTTCTTACCCCAAAACTTGTCCCTCAACACGCTATGTACCTCACTTTCACCGCAAACACTTTCTTTTTCCTCCCTTGTTCTTTGTGTCCTTCATTTAAAAACTACTTAAGCCTGATTTTTAGTCGCTCGATGACGATGGTGCTGATCTACAAGCTCACATCACGCCACACTGTTACGCGTTGTAAGCTTGTAGATCGTCTACTTTCATCTTGAGCACATGGGCCTACTGGTAAGCTATTTTGGAGAACTTCTGCCTATAATGACATGCCCAAAATGGGGACGCCAGGATTAATATGGTTAATATCTCCCCACTGCCATGTTGTCCACTGTTGTCATGTACTGATGTGGAGGCTTCACACTGAACGAGTTACCCTTGTAGGTGTAATGAATGATAACCAATTATATTCCTGCCAAACATTTTTGCGTACCATGTATGCATTTTTAGATCAAAATATGCTGGTATGATCATTCGTATGGGTTGGGCCATATTTCCTTGGGAGAAGAAGTATTTATATAGATAGCAATATGACAAATTACAAAACAAACAGCGAGTTATGTGGCATAGTGTTACACACATAGGAAAACAAACAGCGAGTTATGTGGCATAGTGTTACACACATAGGAGTGTAGCCAGGATTTTAGAACTTCTCATGATGAGTCATAAATTATGGCTATCATGCCAACTAAAAAAAAGAAACGAGCCATAATCTAAGTAACATGGCATGATGGTCATAAAAGTGTGCAGAAAATATAAATAACGTATTACGTTTTATGTGAATCTGCTGTTTGCAAATATGCCATCCAGCCCTGTAATGTATTACAAATGCACTACATGCATTTGAGATTCTTTACTACTATATTTCACAATGACTGAAGTATGTTGCCTACATTCCACCAAGGCTGTAGCTATGTTGGAGGACACTGAGATCAAGACCTTAGTCATTTTCTCTGGAAGATTACCTTAATTTCTACAAACGCAAACTCCTAGCTATGATTTGTTCGGAGCCCCGAGTGGATATATTAAAGTCAGAAGGCCAGTACACAATGGAACACCAAATGGGCCTAATTTCACCAGAAGTTAAGTTTTACTTTTACTCCAAAGTGCAGGCAGTACATGACAGCATTTTATACTTTCATAAAATATATATTACTATGCTTTTGTGTATAACTGACTCGTGAGCTCAGTATATCTAAAACCATGGCCATATCCCTGACGTACAAACACCACAGTGTCACGTGCCACTATTTTGGTTGCCCAAATTAGAAGGTTAGTACATTTGATCACTAATGAGCTAAATTATTTTCCCTCGCAAATATAAATTAAACAAAGAGAGAGACCTCTGTCTGGCCACAATTCTTAACTCAAAGAGGGTAAAAACAATCCTGCCACAATTCTGGCTTCAGCTAATCTCTCAAAAGCTATGCCTCTCAAAATGAGACCTGATCTGGATCTGAACAAAAACATTTTAGTGCTGGAGCACAATGTCAGTTTGGCAATTGATTTAAGTTTTCAACCACAGGTGTCTTCACCAGAGTCATTAAAATAGTTCTCAGTGCACATAGTCACATACATCATAGTTCTCTCATTGGTGGAACATGATCAAAGAGTCATTTTAATACAACCAATCTAGGTAGTTTAAATGAAATGGAAATTTAGCTTCTGTGTTTTGGGTGAAATATTTTGTCCATCCAAATCCAAGAAATAGAGTAGTAATCATTTTCATCTGTGTCAAAGTTAGGCCATACTATTGATGTATGCTAAATAAACTTGGAGCGAGGAATACACCAGAATCTCATTCTGAACAATAATAAACTAGGTTTATTACTATTATGATAAATGAGAGTACGATACATGGAGACAATCAGGTCTCAGCAGTAAGTGTCTATGGATTCAGGGAGAGAACCGTTAGTGTGAGATCTATGGTAGAGTACGGCTGGCAAGCACAAATGTAAGATCCACACATTTAGTCCTACTGGGAATCTCATCTAGATACTAGGAGCAGTTAATGGGCGAGGTATATTTTATACTTTGTCGTACGATGGTGTCACGTGCCGAAAATGGCGGATACACATTGTGAGTTTGTAGATCTGCAATTTGATCATTTTTGAAGTTTTCGCTAATAGACATGCCCAAAATAGGGACACCGGATTGAAAGTGTATCATAAAATATATGATACAAAGTGTATCATAAAAATATCATATAATGTCAGGAGGGTTATAGTCTTCTGACAATACTATAACCTTGTTTTATCACAGAGAATGGAAGTCACCTTTTCATTAATTACACATTCTAGTCTCTTCATCACAACTGGGCAGTCGATGCTGTGTGGGTGCAATGAGAATCCAAAAAAGGGGAAGACATCATTAACTAATTATCATGGAGCATGCCAACCTCATCAAAGTTTTAAGCGACAACTGACTCATGCATTGGATGATTTTACAAAATCTAAAACCATTTTGAATTTAACTTTTTCAATCCAAACAAGGCATGCTAGAGGTGTGCATAGTGTAGCTGCAGCGCCTTCTGGTGGACACATTTGCAACAGTCTTATTGACACCAACACAGTATCTCAGGAGATCTTTTTTTCCCCCTCCCCATTATTTTTTATTTATCTCTTATTTATTTGTTATACTGATTATATTATCCCAGGATATAGCCTAACAAATAAATACATATTTGGCAGCTAGTAAATGCATTCAGTTGGATACATACATAAAAGTATGTATCTTTGGTGCGCAAAACCATAGACATTCTGTTTAACATGTTTCTGGCTTTCCTTTTATTTCCAAAATCGATGGGAGCATATTTGATTCGTGAAATGCAACACTTAACTGTGCAATAATGGAAAACTATCCGAAGACAGTGTTGGTGATAATGCTACCAACCAATGCATCACAGTGTGAAGCAGTTAAACTTCTGTTTCACTTGTGGGGTAACATTTATTTTTTGTGCTTATTGTTGAGGGGTTCATCAGGCTCCTGTTCGTGTTCCTCTGCTTCAAACATTTCAAGGATCTATTTTTGGGCTTTTATGCCTTTATTGATAGTATGGAAATGGGGGGGAGAGAGATGGGGAGTGACACGCAGCAAAGGCTGTTGGTATCTGGACTCGAACCCACGTCAGGCTACATTGAGCCTAGGTGTAACACCAGCTGTCCGGGCCCTCTGCTTCAAACATGAGAAATCCTTCACTACCAACACCACATCTTATTTAGCAAGCATAGATTACTTTTTTTTTTTAGATGGATTTTTCTTTTTAACCATGGTTCATGGCATACCCAAATGCAATATTTATGTTACATATGTCTGTCCCATAGCTTTTCAAAGGTTGTAAATTGAACATGATGTTGTTGTTCTTTTGTTTTTTTTCAGGAAATCTGGTCCTTGTTCATAAACATTTATCAGTTTAGCCATGCCTTCATGGCATCTGGCTAATAAGCCAGTGCCTGGTACGTCTGGAACAGAGACAATGCCAGTGATGTGTAACTTGCTGCTGTAAACATGTAATCACTTATTGTTCAATTGGCATTCATCTCAGATGGATTCTTCATTAAACGTTGTCTACCTGACCCCCACACCGCAGTGTTCAACCCCACCCCACCACTTTCTTTGTTGGCTGGCTGTTTGATAGTTTGTGGTGATGTCCTTATTTCTTTCTGAGAATTCAGGGTTCTTTTTTTGTTTTTAACGACATGCAAATACTATGATACTATGGTCTCTAAAGCTATATGTGATGTGCATTATTTCCACTCTTGCTCAAAGCGCTTCTAAGCAAGCAGAATTATTTTCTTCCTGCATTGACTGGTAAGCTAATAGAACTTTCTTTCTCTGTTGTGAGCTATGCTCTCTTTATCTATCTCCCTGTCCTCTACCCCAACCTGCTATCTACAGTACCTACTAATGTTCTTTAGACGTCGTGTTGACGCTTGGCTTCAGTGTTGTTATATGGTTTGGTTTTTATTATTGCACTCTATTGAAGAAAAAGTCACCTTTTAATTTTCCTATATGCTTACAATTATGTATGTACTTATGCCATTTTTTTTTCATCATTTTAGTTGCTTCTATTCTATTTTTAATCATTAGTTATTTTTATGTGGCGACCTCAAAATCTTGCTGCATAAACCAGCCTGAAGAGTTTCATCGCTTCATATTGTGATCTGAAATTTTTTACATGTTATAATACTTGATATTATGTACCTATTAAATATTTTGATTCCAGAAAATGGCACTGCTTCTAATTGTCATGGTAAAACCTTGGTGCAATTGAGTTTCTCTTACAAAGGGTAGATGTTTAAAAAAATATTTGCATATGAGCAACATAAAGTACTAAAATAATTTACCCCAGAATTGTTTTTAAAGTTAGATTTTGACCATGAAGACTGAACCATACCAGAGAAGTACTTGACCAAGAATATGAACATTAAAAGGGCACAATGACAAATCCACTTCCTCGTCCATACCAAATATCACTTTTCTGTACATTGGTATGGAAGATGGTTAAATTGTGTTCTGGCTTTGTCAGTCTTCTATTCTCGCTCAGTGAAAGGGCTTAGTCCATAAATTAATTTAAGTTATATTCATTTGAGAATATAGAACTATTTCCTGTTAAGTGATCAAAGTTCCAGGAATAATTCAATATTCATCTGGTGCACATTGGGCCAAATAGCCCATAAAACAAATTGTGCTCAATGTTGCACAAGCCACCAGTCACTGAATGTTGTTAAAATATTGTAAGCAAACAATTTCAAAGATTAACATAAGGTTTATTTTGGCTGCAGTTGTGTTGCATAGCTCACAACTGCAGAAACCCTAATACTACATGACTGTCGATTGTGCAATATTTCTCATTGGCACTAGTTTCTGGGTGGAAAAAGTGCTTAATATCTTGATACATACCACTGGAATGTCAACATTTAAAAGCAGAATTTTAAATGACCCACTTCACATATGAACTGAACAAGAAAATGTATTCTAAGTAAAAAGCCATGTGTAATGTTTTTTAATCATCACAGAAGCACAACAGTACCAATATAGGTGAACAACAAATTACTATTGTGAAAAAAGTTAAGGAATGCTAATTTAAACAGAACGTCACAGCAATTTTTTTTAAAATACCAAAACAAAATGCAATTTTAAGATCGGGTATACATGACAAAGAAAAAGCACTTTGGATAATTCACTTTCCTTACACGTTGTACCGATACCCCAGTCTATGTATCTTTCATTTTTAAAATCAATCTCATACAACAGCATTCACATTTGCATTACATCTCACTTTGCTACTCTAAAGGGGATTACTATCCAGCTATGAAGTACCAAATAATTACTGGAGGTGCCACTTAAAAGCAACACATTTCACAATACTTTATAGGCTTTCGCAAATGACATTAGTGCTCTATAATAACTGGTCCTGCTGATGCACATTTGTAATTCAAATTGGAGAAGACATGAGGGACACGTTTACAGTTCACCTTTAGCCAGTTACACAAAAGCTGGAGTACCCAAGAGTGTAAACCTGATGACCTTTTTGTTGTACATTCAAGAAATGAATAATCATCCTTAACCTATCGAATATGAAATACAAAGACAAAAACAGAATGAGCAGTAATAAGTCTCCGACATCTAGGAATTGCAACAAAAATGCTCAAAGTTTAAGAACATTTTTATATAGCAATTAATCTTAAATGATAACAATCGTACATAAAGATAAATGCGTGGAAAAAAGGAAAACGCATGTCTAAACTACCCTTGGAATACAACATGGTGTACAGGGGATGTGAGCACTTGAGTCACAAAAAAGGGAATGGAAGCTAAAGCGGGAGGGTTTTACAGAGTTGGTGGTAGATTACTGAGGCAGGTGCAAAAATGTGGGAAAGGTAGTAGATGGGAAGTTTGGGAGTTGATGGTATATGGTAGAAGATAAGTGATGGGCATTTGGTAAAACATGTAAAAGGGATTTTAACCACTTGAACCCTATATACTTACCTTGACTGGGGTCCCCCAGGGCTTACTTGGGCCTAGCCTTTTTTCTTCTACACAAAATCTCTATGCTGACAATGGTCAACCTACAAGCTCACCATGTGTTGCGTTGTGGGCTTGTAGATCTACCATGTCACAATATGTTTGCTCCAGAATAGAGACGCTAGGTTTCAAGTGGTTAAGAAATGATAGAGGGATGGAGATAGAATAGGGGGAGGGCGGAGCAGTTGTTCCGAGAGTTACTCTTCGTCGGAGGAGTCCCTGTCGAAATTGTAGGCCATGAAGAGAACATCTGGTCGAGGTGGGACGAGGGCATGGCCCGGTTTCACTATCTCAAAGCCCAGGAAGCTGAATGTACGCACCAGCTTGGCTGTAGGGTTTGAACAGTAGCATGAATGTTAAACAAAGTATTGGCTAATATGTACATTCAAAACAAAGTATTTATGTTTGTATTTGTAAGATTGGTACATTGGTATGACAGTATTGCTTGAATGCAAGGGCTGTGCTGGTACATACCACGATCATCTCTATTCTTGTAAAAGCAGACAAACACGCTGACAACTTTCAGATGTTCTTCGGCATACTCTAAAAGAGCAGCAAAACTAGAGAGAAAATAGGTGATTTGGCTTTAATAAATGTCACACGTAATTATACTGAAATGTGAACACACATTTATCTTGGTTCTACATGCAGACATTCCCATGCAGCCATGCCTTGTTCACATTAGATCTTTGTCATGCGATAGTATCGTGCGGAAAAAAACAATCTACAAGCTCACAACATGTCACTTTGTGAACTAGATCTACTTTAGAACAAATTTAGACATTTTTCGCCATCCCTGCTGACAAGATCTAAAAGCTCACAAAAGATTTGGTGTACACGGACAAAACAGCTACAGTAGAATCTCAGTGACGTTTTACTAAGGTATAGGGTTTAAGTGGATAAACTCCTTTCTTGTCTCACCTTTCTTTACTGCCTTCGGGAAGAGGGTCAAGAGGTATCTCCACATACAGGGCGTTGCCGCTTAACACAGCATCCCATTGTATCGCCTTGGTAACGGTGGGGCGGCTTTGGAAGTGAAGAATCCCAGGGCGACCGCTCCCCGCTGGCTCCTCCGTCACAGTCAACTTCCTGTCCTGAGGACAAAAAAATCAAAAACATAACAGTAATGGCCAATGTTATTAGTGTAAGGTAATATCTAAGCATGTTCTGACGTTTCTTATTTTGATGTGATGTGTTCCTCCGAGTACAAACAATAGCGAATGCAGTCATAGGGAGGGAAATGAGTTGCAATGACTCCTAACTTAAATGTAGAAAGTAAAATTGTTCTGGGTGTCTACAGGTTAACAGTGTGTTCAATTTCAGGTTTTTTTCTGTGCCTTTATGTATGATATCCTTTAAGTCCTAGCTGCTAGAGATAGTACTCCATTCCCACATCAAGGTGGGACGGCCTGGTGTATATTTCACTACAAGAAATTCTACAGTTGTGTACGTGCTTGTACACTTAATACTAAAACAATGTGTACCTTTTTTGTACATCAGATACTAACTGTAACAGATTCCCCCCCACCCCAAAATAAATAAACAGCAACAGTGACAATAATACCCATCACTATGTCCATCACATCAAGTTCGACCTTGCAGATAATTCCGATACTTAAATTGTCATCACTGCTGCAATTGTAAACACTTTCTAGTAAGCAAAGCACAGAAGAAATGCTACATCTGTAAAAATCCTGAAAAGATGCATTGTGGGTTTGATCGGCCATTTTCACTTGTTTGGGTCCCAGGAGGGGAGACATCACATTTCTCTTTTGGGTCCTAGGCTAAAACATTTGGGAACCACTGCAAACTATACACATGTACTGTACATGCACAGAGACTTACTGAGTAGAGCGGCCGTGCTGAAGGAGTGTGATCCCGTGTACCATTCCCCCGCCCACCTGGGATCTTCAAAGGTGGGTGAGGGGCATCAGGAACACCACAGAGGCCCTGGGTGGCGGGAACTACTACAGTGCAGGGACATGCTAGATGAAAGATACACAGATGAACACAATTGTGATTTTGTTTCCCCGATCTTACATCCATTTCCATTCCATGATGGAACATAACATAAGCATACCACATTTAGAATTTAACCAAAAAAATAATGCAATAAAGAGAAGACACAAGTAGTTCTACACTCGTCATCAAACTAAATCGATAATTAACAAGCAATTATAGTCATAGCAGTTTGCAGCAACTTGGCAAGATGTTTTTTAATCACACAAGCACAAAACGTAATGTACAAAATATTACATTTAAATATCTTGTTCTGAACAAACTAAAAGATGTCTTTAAAATAAAATCTTAGCGATTCTAGGGTAATTATGAGTCCCAAGGAAATTGCTAATAAAATAAAAACATGTTTTCCCATTTAGACAGTATGGCAACAATGTCTGCCTTTCATTGTTTAAGGCGATCAACAACCCATGTCACTATGTGCCAAGTCCCCAAACTCGGTTTGATAAAGGGATCTAAAATGTTCAATGATTTAAAATCGATACAGTAACTATTTAGCAAAGAAATGTAATCAGTGTGGATAGTGCAGGTTTTTTTAAGGGAAAAATGTATTAATATGAATATAAATAAACAGTGATTCTCTGGCAAATACATGGACATTATATTTGGACAAAACAAACCTGTACCTTGATATGAACACAGACTACACACTTATCAATAGACCAAGGGTAGCAATATTGCATGGAATTGGAAAAGTAATTTAACCCCTCTTTTTTCCATCTTAAAATTGCTAAATACAAAGCACAAGTCCGAGGTATTGACGATTTGATTATTTGCATTACAAAACGACGAAGTCAAACAATACGATATGTTGCCGTTTACATATCGATATACTTCGATTATTGAAATTAAATTCGATGCAGTTACTATATTGTTAGACCTCAGTAATGGCTGCGCCCAGGGCACCCCTCCCTGGATTTGTCTTCAAGCAAGCTGGCAAAAAAATCCTAATGTGTTGCCAATTTCAACCAATTAGGAGAGAATACCCATTTAACTATCAGCTACAATTGTTTGAGTTAACATTTCTTCTTCCAATTTGTAATATCCTCTCCCCTGACTCCATGTTCTGTTTACCAAAGAGCTGGGTAGACAGGGAGACTCCTTTTATTTTATTATTATTAACACAATGATTACCATCAGAAGAGACATTTTAATATTTTAAGTCAACCAAGAAATATTACTACCCGATATTGAAACTGCTTCGTGATTGTGTGATCTGATTTGATCAAGCATCTGTGTCAGTCATTTTAGATTTTTGGGGTTGGCTATTAAAAAATAGCAGACATACAAGCTCACAGCGTGTCACTTTGTACGAGCTTGTACATCTGCTATTTTTCAATGTTTAAGAAATAGTGAGAACTACTGATTTAGAAGGTATTTGCCTCAAATCTCAAAGACTTAATAGAATAAGTCAGACAGAATAATGCCAAGAGAATAATTGATAGCCGTGGCCCAGAGTAGACGCAAGAGCTGGGTTGTCACATTGGTGTCATGTGCTCACGTTTGTGTCATATTACTGTACAATAGATGGCAGTTGACTTACTAAAACGACAACTACCCAATAGTCTGACCATTGACTAATCACTCCAAGTCCTGCATGGGACATCCATCTCTCAACCACAACTTATTACACCAAAGGAACCATATGACACATCAGTCATCACCAACCTTTCAAGACAATGCTGTTCGTAATTAGCTTCTGTTGGATGATCATTGCATTGATTAATCGTGTTTTATAACCATATTATTTTGAACTATTATGTTAGGACATTTTGGATGTCATGGAATGGAAATGATGAGGTATATTTGAGCACATTCTGTGCTGAGTAACAAACCCTGGAATATGACACCGTCGTCATTGGTTCATGAGGAATGTACTAGAAGCAGCATAGAGAACGACGCCACCTCACAACATGCAATCAAAACACCTAACCGAACAAATATGAAGATCCACGAATCACTAGTTATTTTGTAGTGCTGTCATCAGATTTAATACCATAGGATGCAATACCATAGAATGTGTGAGAACGCAGGCAGTACGTATGCCCATTGTTTACACTTAGTAAAATAAGTAGTTAATCTGTAATTACATTATAATAATCTCAAAGAGAATTGTTTTTGTATTGCATTTGCTGCAACTGTGGTTGACAGGTTTCTCTTGAATAAGGAAGTCCACTCACTGGGTCTTTAAATCCGGGTTTCTAGCAGAGTCACTTTCTCGATGTTTAAGTAAACGTTGGCTACGTTAGTATTGGGTTATTTACTTATTTCGGTGCATAAACTGTAAAAAATAAAATGCGTATTTTATAATTAGACCTAATTAAGTTAAATTCGATAAATTTTCGACGATTAACCTAACGGTTTAATGCCAGACGAAAATGAATTATCGTAGCAGCAACGTACATTTGTCTAAATAAATTTAGAACAAACCAATATGGCAAATTATTCTCAGCTACAATCTTAAAAGTTATCGGGATAGATAAGATAACCCAACACGTTGGCGGTGTTGGGTGAAATCACCGAAAGATGAATCAAACAACGTCATGTAACCTTATTTGGACGAGTTACACCCGAAATTGTGACCTGCCACATTCCGGGACCTCGCAAACCAGTTTCGCAATTTTAACTAATTCACTGGAGGGATTTATGTCTATGTTGAGAGCAAAAGTCCTGTCAACATTTAAACCCATTTTAGGTACAAACTGTTGCATATTAATTTGTATGGCCATCCAGTTACAAAAAAAGCTGGAAAAACAAGGAACCTTCCCAATTGCTGAGGAAAAAATGAATAAACTATGTACTACTATCCTTACGTGACCTGGCAGTGACAGTACAATTAACAACCTCAAAGACTAGCTCTGGTCCATAGCTCTAAAATGCAACTTCAGCAAAGGGCATTTAATTAGGGATATGGACCAGAGCTACGCAAAGACCAATAGACAATAAAAGAAGACACCGAAAAACAGTGACACCCGAGGCCACATAATTCCATAAGTTGCCAATGTCGGTGTAATACCCGTCCCTACTTCGTTAGCTTAGCTTTAGGTCCCCATCCCCCACACCACAGCTAGCTAGTAGCTAGCTAGCTAGCTAAAGCTACATATTTTCACCGTGTCACTTTCACTTACTTTCCAATCATATCACAGATACTACTATTTAAATCCGCCATGGTAGTAAAAATACTGCTGTGTCCTTCTTTTTCGCGAGCAAAGCAATGACTGTTCAGGATCCGCTGGAGGTTGGATTTTACCATCCGGCCTCGGTGAGAGACACGAAGGGCTGACTGCTCACTGCTCTTGTCGGTTGTAGAATGATCATTCGATGAGACGGTGGCTCAAGTAACCTCGCGTGACGCGTCACCACCAGGCTTTCCATCCGCAGTACCTGTGGAAAGCTTGGATTATATTTACTGCAGAGCCATATAATAGAAGAGTTGCGATGTTGAGGGGGCAGAGACCGAGCGCTCGAGCGCTGTCCATGCAGCCTGAACTGAGACGAGCTGGAGTTTGAAATACATTGTTTTCAACGAGGGCGGCGCAAATAAGAGCTATTTTAAGCACGTGTGCAACATGCCAACTGTTTTAAAGTATTGTACAGTAACAACTAAAGTCTCTTTATTGTTTATGTTGTACGATTACTACAAAACAATCTAATATAAAGGGATTTAAGATCATTATAAAAGGATGGTTGCATTAACAATTTGTAATCGGTAATACATTACGGATATAATCACTATTGTCAGCAACAGAATATGGAGGGGTGTTGTCCATTGGGGTTTTTCTTTTTTGACTGCTAGTTGTTTTGTTTTGTTTTTTTTGTTTTTCTTGTCTCTTTATTTTGTGTAAGTCATGTGTATTTTGTATGCTTTATTGTAAAATCATTAAAAAACTTTGATGAAAAAAAATAAATAAAAAATAAGATCATTATAGCTGGGCTGTTGCCTGAGTCCAATGCATTTCTGTCTACTTCCGGTCCAGGACTTGTCCCAGTTGGTTGTCCCCCTTTTATATACTCTATGGTTGTCCCCATTCTCAATAGAAGTCTATGTAGGAGAGCCGCCATTGGACTGGCCCCATGAAGTGAACACAGTTTGCGTAACGCTGATGTACTGCTCAGTGTTTAGCGCGCAGATCCGGTCTACAGCCCGCCTACTAAGAACAGATCAGCAACATGCGAAGCGAACTGATCCCAGTATATTGGTTAAAGAAGTGTGTGTGTGTGTGTGTGTGTGTGTGTGTGTGTGTGTGTGTGTGTGTGTGTGTGTGTGTGTGTGTGTGTGTGTGTGTGCGTGCGTGCGTGCGTGTGTGTGTGTTGCAGTAATGATTGAACAAGATCTGGCCTGGGGTCCATTCTAGTCTAGATCATATTCAAAAGACATGATCACTCTCCTGACAATTCTAACATAACTTATATGACATAAGTTATTGTGATATGATCATGTACACTGTACATATTATGCATTTGGTAGTTCTGTAGTTCTGGCCTACACATACAGATGATGTGCACGTATGTATGAGCCTGAGTAGAACAGTGTGCAGTAGGAGGTATATGTCACAGTATCTCACAGTGGATACAGTGCTCCTTCAGTACAGTACCACTACAAAAATGCTTATATTTCACATCCAGGAATTCACATAATAGACACTATTTTATAACTAGAAAAAGTGCCCTTCTGGGCACAGGTCTCCACCAGGAGTGTGTGTGTGTGTGTGTGTGTGTGTGTGTGTGTGTGTGTGTGTGTGTGTGTGTGTGTGTGTGTGTGTGTGTGTGTGTGTGTGTGTGAGTGAGACACGGCTTGGCCTGTTGTAGCGCCACCATGAGGCTGATTTGAAAACTGGCATTTCTTCCTCAGCCCAGTGGGAATATGCATGCACAGTTTCACCGCAATCGGACGCTGCGTTGAGTAGTTGTGGCGATTTGTACAAAACGGGTACAAAGCGGGCTACTCCTGAAAAGTTTAGAAGCCAAATGAAGGTGGATTATGAGAAATCAAACAAACCCGTCTTGATCACATGACTATGGAGAGCATGTGTACCGATTTGTGTGAAATTTGGATAACATCTGAAGGAGTAATATTAGAAAATGTGTTTTACATATGTCGGCCTCCTGGTGGCGCTATAAAGAGCAGATGTGAAAAATTCCAGGCAAAGGTTTTTCCTTGGCCTCTAGGGAGTTGGCATACAAAGTTATCCACAAATCTGTGTAGTTGGAGGTAAAAACACTTTTCGGCCAGTTATAGCGCCACCATGAGGCTGAGTTGAAAATGTTCACATGGCATTTCTTCCTCGGCCTAGTGGGAATGTGCGTGCACAATTTCACGGAAATCACACGATGTGTTCATGATTTGCAGCATTTTGTTTGAAACTGAGCACTCCTGCGAACTTTGGAAGACAATCTTAGCCAATCAGGATGGAGTCTGAGAAATCTGAAAGACCCGTTTCGTTGAATGGCTCTAGAGAGACTGTGTACCAATTTGCGTGATGTTTGGACAAAATCTGTAGGTGTACTGTCCAAAAACTTGTTTTGCACAAAGCGGCCTCCTGGTGGCGCTATAACAGGCCGTTCTGGAAATTTTGGGGCAGAGGTTCATCGTTGGCATCCAGGGAGTGTGTGTGCGAAATTTGGCATCGACCGGGTTAACGATGCCGGAGATTAGCTGTTCACAGACGGACGGACGGACGGACGGACGGACACACGGACACACGGACACACGGACGGACGGACGGAGTGCAAAACATACTCTCCCCAGTGCAAAACATACTCTCTCCCCATGCCTTCGGCCTGGTGGAGACAATTATGTTGTGAAAATGCTTGGAGGAAACTGACCTGTGAGGTAATGTTATGCTATAATAAATGTGCAAATAAGCCTGCATGCTTTGAGCTGTGCACTGCCGTCCAGAGGGCCCCAGAGAAATGTCATGTAGACAGATGCCAGGTCATTATTGATCTGGCATTCTATAGCATTCTATAGGGCATAATTGGGCGTGGTTTTCTGGCACCACTGAAAAATCTCCCATTCATTTTTCCCATCGTTACACAAATATTATATCAATTATTTTAAGCCCAGAATCAAGCCATCCAGGATTCTAGTGATACATGACCATAACAACTTTGATTCTATGAAGAAAAAATAAAGAAAAAACTCTAGATTTAGAGGAGAGCACCTGCTATAAATGCCTAAATTGAAATTGAAAGGGGGGTTTGAGCTCTCTAGTAGTTACTTCCTACCCCATTTGGTCAACCTAATCCAAATGCTCATCTTAGTTAGTGGAAATTATCTGTTTGACAATTTTTCTATACTTCACTGCTGTCTTAATTATTATCGTTGCAGGAGGTGTATACAAAGATGATTTTAAACTAATGGCAACAACTGATGAGGTAGGCTACTCAACTGCAACTCAACAAGGCCATGACAATATTCGTTCCAAATTTCTCAGAGACTCAGCCATCTCCATTCCATACTGTAGCTCCAATCATCACCCACACACACTCTCCATCAAACAGGGACAGGTCCCTCAAGATTTCAAACATACTAAAGTACAGGTTGAAAAGTATCTTGCCAATAAAAAACTAATGTACGAATTCCAATCTGGCTCCAGAACATCCCACTCCACTGACACATGCCTCCACAATTTGAGCGACCACATCAAACATGAGGTGGATGCTGGCAAATCATCATCATCATCATTTTTCGACCGCGGTTGAGATCATGATGATGATGATGATGATGCTGGCAAATACTGGGCCTTGGTTCGTCCAAAAGGCTTTTTTTTAATGTTTTTTTTTGTGGCTTTCGCCTTTATTTTATATTTTTTTATAGAGGGACAGACAGTAGGCTGACAGGAAAATGGGGAGAGAGATGGGGGAGTGACATGCAGTGAGGGCCGTCGGGATCGGGAGTCGAACCCGCGGCACACTGCCAGACTGGATTACCAGCAGTTTGAAAAGGCCCTTAGCTGTGAACTCGGTAAAATCGTTACCTGGCTCGCTGATAACAAACTGATAAAAAACTGAATCCATTCTCTTTGGATCAAATAGTAATCTCAGCAAGGCCAACAAAAATGGAGGACCTTGATGTAGGCTAAACAAGTCTTTTTTTCATAATCAGGATGGCAGAGCGGTCTAAGGCGATGCATGCGTTCAGGTCGCAGTCTCCCCTATAGGGAGGCATGGGTTCTGACCTTTTATAGAAGTGTATATAGGCCTATATGTAGGCCTACATCTTTTAATGTTCTGATGAATTGAAAATGGAGGACCCTCATGTGAAGTCTTAGTGCTTTTCCTGGTTGTATCCTTAGCAGTTTTTGTATTGACCTGTACTTTCAATCAATATTGACTGAGACATTCTGTCTCTCTTCATCAGAATTGTGTTTTGAGAGTTTGTTTATAGTGGGACCCATTTTTCCACATGAGGATATATAGGTTTTTCCCTAGCTTGTTAATATCATGAGCAGGGCGACCTGTGACGAGAGAATAGCTCCAAGCTTGTATTTTCTTGCTTTGTTTAATGAAAGGGGGGGGGGGAGAAGGAGATCGGAGTGGCAGGGGCGGTATTGCAGTCGCTGTACCGCAAAAAGAGAGTTGAACCAGAAGGCAAAGCTATCTGTCTGCCGAGCAATCTTTGTTCCTACTCTCACCTATGGTCATGAAGTGTGGGTCATGACCGAAAGAATAAGGTCGCGAATACAAGCGGCCGAAATGAGTTTTCTTCGACGGGTGGCTGGCATCTCCCTTCGAGATAGGGTGAGAAATTCATTCACACGAGAGAGACTCGGAGTAGAGTCGCTGCTTCTTCGCCTGGAAAGGAGCCAGCTTAGGTGTTTCGGGCATCTGGTTAGGATGCCTCTCGGGCGTCTCCCTAGACGTCTCGGGATCCCCCAGGAGGAAGTCACTAATGTTGCTGCTCTGGAGCGATTAAAGATGGATGGATGGATGGTTAGATGGATGGATGTTTAATAAAAAAAATAAGAACAATGTGGGGAAAATTATGTCATAACAAAGTTATGTCATGATTAGCCCCTTAAAATGCTTTGGTGGTCTTGATTGTCTGCCATACTGTATGAATTTCTTGAAAGAGGCCTGCTACATCTATCCTGTCATAACACAAATTATAAATCAGATAGAATCAATATTGCATGAATTACTTTATTATAACCAGCTTGTCAAGTAAAATTATTGTGTTTATGTTCAGATAGATTTGTTGCAAATCTAAACTGTTAGATTTTCAACAAATCTAATCCTTAAATCATGTTTTAGACTAAACATGATTTTAACGTTGGCAGAAAACTTCCAAATTGGAAGTTGCTGAAGGAGGGAGGGTAAATTGCATTCATGCATGTGGCTATAAAAAAAATCATAAGGATACCACAATAAATTCACTGTTGATGTTTATAAATGAATTAATTAGAATAATGGAATAGAGGACGCACACTGCAGTTTGTTTCTGAAAACGAGTTGAAAGGCCAATGCAAAGCTGGATTGTGACATTTTTGTCATTTGGTGAACAAAGAATCCCCAAAACATTTTCTCCAAAACATATCTCCCTGCTTTGATGGTTTTGTCTTGATTGTCACCCTGTGTATGTATTTCTTGAGAGAGAAATGGCAACCTAGCCTCTAGCCTACTACATCTAATCCTGTCATATCAAGAATTGTACTGCAGGGTGCAGAATATAACCCCAGACGCTCTCATATGGACCAAGGCATGGTTTCTATTTGGGGAATAGTGTCTCTGCCAGTTTCACTGATCTCCAGTCTAGGATGTCTTTGAACATACTGAGTGTGTTGTCAGCTAATGCCCGCGTGAGATACCACAGAAAGAATTAAGTTTGGAAAAAGCCTTATGGGTGTTGACGCTAGGTTTACCTATGAATGGCTGCATTTATAACAGAGGCGGGCACAAATTGAAATATTACAAGCCCTAGATTTTTCCGTTGCCGTCGACTTCGTTTTCTGAAACAGGTTTGTCCCTCTGCGAGATCCGTCGTTTTGTTCTGGTGGTAAGCGACGCTTCAGTTCAGCAGCTACTGACTGTACTTGCTGCTGATGTGCACTGACAAAGATGGAGAGCGATACCACTATCAGGAGAATAAAAACCTTCGGAACGCAAAACAATGGGTCCCAAGGGAACCATGACTCCCGGGACCAGTGGGGGAATAATGGCTACAGCAGTGACCCCAAAAAGAAGCCAGAAGTGAGTCTGTACTTGCTACGAGAGGGGCTCGCAGCTTCTATGGTGTTTGTATTTATTTTGGTGCTATGGGGACTCGTGCATTTTTCGCTACAGCAGCTTGTCATCGGGAAGTCGACTGGCGAGTTCAACGCAATACGGGCCAGGTGAGTTAAAGTGCTGCCGCTGGCAAGTTCACAATTTAAATTGGGGTTTTAAATGGCTGATTTCCTCCCTTATCGTATGCGCTTTCACCTTTCCTCTAGTTGTGTAGCTTGTGTTAACAACACCAGACAGACCCGCCTAGAAACAGTTACAGGGCTTCCCCCTCCTCCCCTCCCTCAAGGTATGGCAGGTAGGGTCTGTAACGGTTGCATTGCAAGTTGACACAACAGAGGCATGGTAAGGCAAGGATGAGGAAGTAACTACTACTAATATATTTAGCACATATATTATATAGTTAGACTCGAGTTATGGTAAAAAATAAAATGACAATACATTTTTCTCCACCCAAACTCTTGGATTATCTTAAATTGTAATCACATGTCATGGTTATTCAAAGAGCCACACGCGTTCCCTGTCACGACTTGCCACTTAAATTGTCATAATGTTTTTTAGGAGAAAAGTCTGGCTCGGAATATATACTCTAGTAGTTATACTGCGTAATTATTTTCAATAAGGCTGGCTGTTTTAGCAATGCGAGACTAAATCAATAAGGTGACGACAGCAAAATAAAATTTCCTGTATTATCAGTTCCTCTGATAATACAGGAAAGGTCATGGCAGGAGAGGAAAGAGGATGTCACATTTCCACAGGGAAGCTACCTAACCACACCCACAATCTTACAGAGACAGGACATTCCCATCTATACAGGATATGGTGTTTACAATGTTAAATCCAAATGAAGTTTTACAAAAACAAGAACTTGGTTGATAAATGTGGAACATGATTATACAGTATAGCTGTCAGGAGGAAACCACCTAACTCCATTTAAAAAGTGCTTCGGACAAAATCTCTTTACTCAATTGGACCCCCAAACTGTCTGCTAAAACAGATAACTCTACCACCTCCCCCACCAACTTTGATGAGGCAGTATTGCTTTGTTTTCAAAATATAAGGTTTTCTTCATTTACTGAAAAATGTACATTTTTAATTTTCTGAAAAATGAACATTTTGGACTTGGAATTTTGGCAGAGATATATCGGCTATATCTTTTTCAAAAATGTAAATCAATATATTTCAATTTACTTAGTTTAGTGTACAGTTTGTCTTTAGCTTTTTGTTTGAATAGACTTATAGCCTACATTCAAGGACAGCGTCTTTGCATTTAAATTGTCACATCTCATCACTCTTAACTTACATTTTGACAGTATTTTATCAAAAAAGGCTGATGAACAATTTACAATTTAGCACCTCAACAGTTTGGCGGCAGGTGCGTAGGGCAACAGTGCATATTAAAAAAAGGTATCTTTGAAAAACAAAGATGACCTGCACACCGTCAGAAACTTGCCAAAAATGTTGCTCTTTTAACAGTTTCCCTGTGGTGATTAAACAATCATGTTCCAGATCTCCCTGCCTAGTTTACACTAACCTTTGAAGAGCCACTGCGCCGACTTTGTCCTTGCTTGTCATGAAAATCCCCTCTAAAAGGGTGTAATCGCTTGCCGTAGACAGTGTTGAAAAGTATTCCAAAGTGGTGATCACAACAACAGAGCGGAGGACGAACACCCACGCTACAAGGCACTGCCGACATTGTAATGCATTGGGCCTCAATTTTCCATAATTTAACTGATTGAATGCCAGGCATAGTCTTATTATTGAATGATCAACTGGGACAGAATGCTGCCAAGCTGTCTGTCATTTCAACACATGCTGATCAGTGAACAAGACACAAATGCAGTCGAAATAGATTTGACCATAGAAATGTGGAGCATTGTGGACTCAAAGCTGGTCATAGCTGACAGGGTCATAGCTGACAGGGTCATCACTATGTTTCCAGAGTCCTATGTTTCTTGGGTCCTATGTGGGAACATAAAAACAGGGTCCTATGTTTCCCAGTTCTGACAAAGGGACCTACAGTATATTTCCATGGTCCTCCTATCTTCCCGGGGTCAAACCACGACCCCATCGTTGTGATTTTTAACTCACTTGACAACAAAGCAGGCATGCTGACAGCAAGGACTTGAGGCTTGTGAGGCACAGCACCCGTGCAAGCCACAAAACGATTGAGTGGCTGTGGCGAGCAGCCGATGGCATTGTGCGTCGACAAGCACACATCCACAGACCGTCCGTGTTGGCAAGTGTTGGTGTTCGGAATAGGTTATCATCAATAGAGGGTATGCGTGTGACATCATCATCATACCCGGAAGTTATGCGGGAACGCCTACTGAGTGTCCAAAAACTACTTTCTGGCCTTGACAGCCCATACATCCAAACAGAAAAGTCCTATTTGATTGCATTAAATGACTTTAAATAACGTTAAATTAACTTTGTCACTCACTTTGCCACTCGATTTGCCACTCGATCTGCCATTCACTTTATGCATACGCATACCCTCTATAACTGAAATTGCACATACTGTAGTACTAGACAATGATGCGGCGATGTGCATGTTAGTCTCGTATAGGGCTAGCTTGCAAGCTACATAAATGTAAACAGACTGTCTGCAACACAATAGGAGGGATAATGTGTGTTAACAGAAGATGGGGATCCTGGAAACATAGCACCCTAGAAACATAGGTAGGCTCCCTAACTGGCACGCATCGCACATACACACTTACACCTTCAGTGTCAACCATTTGTTTGTGGTATTGTCCTCGACCTATAGTGTCGGCTTCCCTTTGTGGTGTTTGATGTGTGTATGGATGACGGATGGATTCATTTTCAACACAAGATGTTGACTATTCAATTCTGTCATGTTTCTGTACAGTATGTACTATGTACATTATGTCATGTATTTACATTTTAGTTGGTTGTTAGTTAGCTGTCGAGCTTGTAAACCTACTATTTTCACGATGTCATATGATGAAGTATTAAGTGTTTAAGACGTTACTCTGGATATTTATCAAACTATCTCTGTGTCACCTCTCCATCTACACTACTCACGGTTACCTACTGTAGACGGCACCTGGAACGCATCACTAGCGTGGGCCCACGGCCGGTGGGCAGCCGGGAGAATGAGGTGCTTACCGTGAACTACCTGCTGGAGCAGATTGAGCACATCCGGTCTGAGAGTGTGCATGGTCCCCACCGGTTGACGGTGGATGTGCAGCGGCCCACTGGCTCCTTCTCCATTGACTTTCTGGGTGGTTTTACCAGCTTCTATGACCGGGTCACCAACATTGCAGTGAAGTTTGAGCCCAAGACTGGGGCACAGCACTTGATGTTGGCCAACTGCCACTTTGACACGGTGGCCAACAGTCCAGGTATGAGTGCCCGTGCTTGCCAATAATAATGTGTCCAGATTCCAGAACTTCACTGTTTGTACAATGTACACTGAGGCCTTTAGTTTGAGTGCAGTGAACTGGCACACTCTGTGCACTGTTTTCTCTGAGTGCCACACAGGCACTAACAAAATTCTAGTATTGTGAGTGGATGTTGCATTCCTGATTTGGATATGTCAATTAAATTAAATGTTACTATGGTGACAAATCACAACAAGTTTTCTCAAGACACAGAGACCCCTGAGCAAATATTTTCCCATGGACCGCTCGCCCCCAGCTGTATTTGTTTCAGTGAGGATAAGCTTAGAAATACGTTTCAGGGGTAGGTATAGTTATACTGAGGTTAAGTTTAGGAATAAGGTTAGGTTTTGGCACCGTTTTACTGGGGTTACGTTCAAATCATTGTTTATTATTATTTTATTATTATTATAATTATGTTTATGTTTTAAAATGTACAATATTATGTCGGGCCTATAAAAGAGGGATGTGAAGCTCTCATTGTACCCTATCACAAAAGCTAGGAAATTACTGTAATCTACTTTAAGTAGAAAGTGACCCTATTTACCTGACCAGTTCTAAAGCATCTATATCCAAAGTGCTGTACCATCTGTGTTCGCATTCACCCATTCATTCACGCACGCACGCAGTACACACGTACACACTACACACAGTACGCACGCACGCACACACACACACATTCACACTTCCCGTTCCTAGACAGCTGCTCTACTGAGATAGATTGTATGCATGTCATAAAATTGTACTCTTTCAGAGTTCAGTTGTGACTGGCTCCACACCCTTTCCAGAAGGAGGTTCTCGGAACGCACGCACGCACGCACGCACGCACGCACGCACGCACGCACGCACGCACACACAAATGAAAACAAACTATTAAATTGATCCCAGAGGTGTGGTACAGGAAAATACACACAATCCATGCGGTAGCTGGATTGTTGAAATTTGTAACCACCTCTGTGCCCAGGGTTTTAGCAATTCACTCCTTGTATGAATGCACATTGTGACTGTGAATGTAGGCTACACATTCAACCTTTTCAACATTCAACAGTAATGCATTTTTGTCAACTAAAATAATATAAACACATTCCATTGGTACTCTACTGTGTTTTACATTCATGAGACCTAGTCTCTCTCGAGCCAGACTGTTGACTCCATCATACAGTCTGTGCAAAGTATAAGCACAGAAAATGATCCCGGGGTCTTGCCTCCCCACTCTTCCATTTCGTCTTCGCAATCTAATTAGTCAAAGCATGTATAGCTTGCTGCTTAGCAGAAATGCTAATACAAAATATGTTATGAAGATATTTTAAAATATTTGACATTCTTCAGAAAACTTATGTCATGATTTAGAAGGCATTTTTAGAATCAGACTCTGGTCTAAATGGGTTAAAATATATTTTTGTGAATGGAAATGACAAACAGATGACGGCTTCATGTCTTCGCTTTCAGGAGGTGTAGTTCCAGACTATATAGAATTCAGAGATTGTGGAATAGCTGGATTGTTGGACTATATAGAATTCAGAGATTGTGGAATAGCTGGATTGTCGGATTGTGGATTGTTGAAATTTGTAACCACCTCTGTGCCCAGGGTTTCAGCAATTCACTCCTTGTATGAATGCACATTGTGACTGTGAATGTAGGCTACACGTTCAACCTTTTCAACATTCAACAGTAATGAATTGTATTTTTGTCAACTAAAATAATATAAACACATTCCATTGGTACTCTACTGTGTTTTACATTCATGAGACCTAGTCTCTCTCGAGCCAGACTGTTGACTCCATCATACAGTCTGTGCAAAGTATAAGCACAGAAAATGATCCCAGGGTCTCGCCTCCCCACTCTTCCATTTCGTCTTCGCAATCTAATTAGTCAAAGCATGTATAGCTTGCTGCTTAGCAGAAATGCTAATACAAAATATGTTATGAAGATATTTTAAAATATTTGACGTTCTTCAGAAAATGTCAGAAAATTTAGAAGGCATTTTTAGAATCAGAATGGGTTAAAATATATTTTTGTGAATGGAAATGACAAACAGATGACGGCTTCCTGTCTTCGCTTTCAGGAGGTGTAGTTCCAGACTATATAGAATTCAGAGATTGTGGAATAGTTATCTGGCTATGCAAGACTACATTTATTGATTGATTGAATACTTTATTGGCAGAAATGTAATCAGTACAGGGTACAGTCAAAGAAATGTAATCGGTACAGGGTACAGTCAAATAAATGTAATCGGTACAGGGTACAGTCAAACATAACACGTCCAAAGGGATCACCTGAATGTTTCCATTCAGGCCCTGGGTATTCAATTCATAATCATGTAATGAAAAACAACAACAAAATTCAAATCATCATAAAAGGTAAAAAATAAAAAAAGATATACATAATAATCTACATATAAATACACACTCCTGGATTATTTGTTTTTTTATAAAGTAATGGTTTCCAAACGAATCTGTAGTTTCAGCCCAATCTATTGATTTGAAAGACTTGAGTGTATAGTATGATCATTTCTAAGCGACGCGTGCGTGCGTGTGCAGTTGTGCACAATTGCTTCTGCCTCCCAAGCTTTCTACATTTCAGTCAGACTTTGGGTTGCACAAAGATGAATCTGTGTCCAGCATAAGTGGCAGTGACAGCGGCACGAATGGTACCCAGAGCTCAACTGAACAACCCCCACCCCAACAATTCCAATCCTGAAATCCTGAGCACATGATTCTGCCCCTGTCTCAGTTTCTCTCTGAACTCTTTGTCCCCCACCCCTTAGTATCCAAGATTTGTTCTTTACCGCTAACCCCTCTAATCTCAGCCAATCACATGCCTAGCCAGTTCCCTCTGCTTTTTATCATTCTTTGATTCTCTCAGTTCTGCACCTTTTGCTTTAATGTTCTCTCCATCAGATGGAAGGGGTTGAACTTTTCTTCTGCCAGGTTTTCACATTCCACAGGTGGTTTACATGCCACTAGGCTTGGCTTTCATATAGGGAAATAAATCACTAAATTCTAGCCTCGTTTGAGGAGGTTGGTTTGTGAATTAAATTTATCAAGATGTACTTGGGACGTTATCAGCACTCTGTCTCGTCTGCTTGTTTCCTTATGTACAGCTCGGCCATTGGACAATGCTCAAACATGCACCACCTGTCAAGTTTAATCCTGACAACTGCTAATGATGTTTAGCTTGAGATGACTGGAAACGGGTTTCTCTTACAGTTGTTGTGAAGCTTAATAACTTATCATGTGCTTGGATTGTACTATTCTCTAATGGAAGTTAATTTAACATGAGAATATGTTACAAGAGCATAAAAACAATCAAACTATTGTATACATTGGATTTGTTCTATGTACCATTCAGTCCATCAATTATGCATGTAAAGAACATGAAAATCATATTTTGTAGACACCTTCTGATTTTAGTTTTGACCATGAAAACCTAATTCTCTTATTTGTTAGTCAAAGATACTTGCACAATTTAAGAATTATAATCAATAACCACAACTAAAGTGATGCTGTGTAGCATATTCAACTAGGCAAAAGTTATTTTTGATATAATCTTTCCCTGGCCATTTTTCACAATACCATTCCACATAAATTGTTTCTTGTAACATCTTATTCCAAACACGCCAAAATGATGCAGATGTTTCATGTATTTTAATGTTAATACATTAATACATACCATTTCTGAAAACGTTGTTTCAAAATATGATAGGTGCTAGGACCTACAAGATCTACAAGCTCATAGCGCGCCACCGAGTGGCGCGCTACGAGCTTGTAGGTCTGCTATTTTTGAAAAATCGTGAAAATAAAATTTAAAAATAAATCTTTTTTTTTTTTTTTTTTTTGAAAATAATTTGGGGACCCCCTAAAATAATTTGGCGACCCCCTGCTGTAGAGCACTGCACAGCTTCCAGGCCAGCAACATAATATGCATATACATACAGTACACATGCATGTGATGTATGCTTTTCACTGGAAATATGTTCATAATGTGATGAACATTATGCAAGTGACAGTGTTATTATACAAAAGTCTGTAGGGTAGCTGATAACATTCAGTAAGTTTTATGTATTACATTTTTGTATTTTATGATCTCTTCTGCCAGGCCGGAACGGCTGGGGTCCAATATGATGTTTTCGCCCCTGTGTATAGAGCTAATCTTGCAAACTACTAGACCGGTCCACGCCAAATGTTTTTATGCACGCTGTCAATATGCATCTTGGTGGTGCTTTGCCATGCATTGTTCCTTGTGGATTTTTAGTACCTGTTGTCAGAGTACTGGGTCAGAGCCCAGTCTGTGATGTCGGTACTACAGTATATGACTGACATGGTTTCAATAAATGTGTCTTAGCACTTGTGGAACTGTAAGTAAAAACTCACACTCGTGTGAAGTGAGGGGCGCTCTAGTGTTTTATCGTCATTCGTCATACATCATTATACATCACATTCCGTGCTCAGCCAATCAAATCATCTCGAATTTAGTACACACAGACACGCAAAGCTGGGCATAGGATATATACATATTACAGGTATGCATCTAATGATCTAAGAACGGCTGCACAATTCGGCATTGGCAAGCAGGTATGCATAGCAACGGTTTGTGTTGTGTGTGTGTGTGTGATGATGATAGACCATTCTATGGTGTGGCAGGTTGTTGATGACGACAGAGGGACAGATACAGATATACAGTATATATCTGTGAGAGCGAGACCTCTCTCTGTTGTTTGTGATGCGTGTCCATCCAGTTCTAGCAGTCTACAACTAAGAACATTTTTGAAGAACTTATTTTTTGGGTCAGAGAGATGATGAAGAAGAAAGAAAAGAAAAAGAAGAGAGAAAAGCTGTATGAAGCATTGTATCATTCCTCCGAAGGGGAAATTACTTTTGTGGATTCACCGCCTCAGGAGGAAGTTCCACCCTCAGAGGTCAAGGAAGAGACAGTTCCACCCTCAGAGGTCAAGGAAGAGACAGTTCCACCCTCAGAGGAAAGGGAAGAGGAAGCTCCACCCTCAGAGGAAAGGGTAGAGGCAGCTCCACTCTCAGAGGATAGGGAAGAGGAAGCTCCACCCTCAGAGGAAAGGGTAGAGACAGTTCCACCCTCAGAGGAAAAGGGAGAGGAAGCTCCAACCTCAGAGGAAAGGGTAGAGGCAGCTCCACCCTCAGAGGAAAGGGAAGAGGCAACTCCACCCTCAGAGGAAAGGGAAGAGGCAGCTCCACCCTCAGAGGAAAAGGAAGAGGTAGTTACGTCCTCAGAGGAAGAGGCAGTTCCACCATTGGAGAAGGAAGAGGCAACAGAATGGCTCCCAGAAGCACAGGCTCCAGTGACACAAGCAGCAGCATCAGTATCGGCAGACCCCCTAGCTCCAGCTGTACTGATGGATCTGTTCTACTGGCGTGATGTTAAGACCACAGCAGTGGTTTTCGGAATAGCTCTCCTGCTGTGTGTGTCCCTGACGAGATTCAGCGTTATCAGCGTTTGCGCCTACTTAGGCCTGGCCCTCCTGACTGTCACCATCTCCTTCAGAATTTACAAGGGCGCCCTGCAGGCTATCAACAAGTCCGATGAGGGTCACCCCTTCGAGCAGTACCTATCATATGACCTGGCTCTCCTGAATGAGTACGGTGTTGCATGCCTGGAGAAAGTCAACAAGGTGATCGCTGAGCTGACACATCTCTTACTGGTAGAAGACCTGGTGGACTCCATTAAGTTTGCAATGCTATTTTGGCTTCTCACTTACATTGGTGCCTTGTTCAATGGACTCACCCTTATGACTCTCGTTCTGGTCGGAGCATTCAGCGTTCCAATTGCCTATGAAAAACACCAGGCGAAGATTCACCACTACCTTGGCCTGGTCAATAATCTGATCAAAGCTGTTGTCGAAATGGTATACCATAGACGCATGGGCGTGGCCAATAATCTGATTAAAACTGTTGTTGTAGACCTTAGAGGCCAAGATACATCTACTCAAACTCAAAGCTGAGTGAAACACGATGGCAGTTATTTTATTTAACTTAAAATAAACAACAATGGAAAAAATGGATGTGAAAAAAACTAATAAAAATTAGGCTATACCTGAATGGGTCCCTGGTTCGCCCCTGCCCCGGTCTATGCATCGAAGTGTCACTAAGCAAGATACTGAACCATTATCTGCTCCTGTAGTGCAGCTGTATTAGGCTTCCACTGATCCACTGATCGTTAGGATGCTTAAATGCAGAGGACAAATTCCACATACAGTATGTGCAAATGCACTGTGGAAAAAAATACCCCAAAGGAGTGGGGACTATATTATTATATAGTTATTATTATGTTAATTGATAACTAACTGAAACTATTGCGCGTTTACAAAGCTAACTATAGGAAACTATTTGTCTATTTAATTTAGGTGAATAAATATGAGAGCTCTGCCAGTTTTAACTGCAAATTAAAGAATTTAAATGGTATTTTATTACACAATAATTCTTCTAACCTTTTAGAACATTGCCTATGACAAATTCCATGTTAACTATAAAATTGTACTAAACTAGCAAACCTGCTTTAAAAACAAAATTGAAAACAAAGTCAAAACAAATATATATATTTTTTTTAAAACATTGTGCTAAAATGTGAGGTCTCACAATGGATCCTCTCACTAATGGACATGATCTCTTTGAACTCTCTATAGCTGGAACCAATGGGGCAAAAGAAAACACACTTGACATCTTATCCACAGCATTGGAAACACCTACATCATGCCATTAACATTTTATCCATCCACTTATGGTCTTGATTATTGATAGTTTCTTTTCTCTTTTACTTTTCTTTCCTTTTCAACGGTAAAGTACCTGTCTTGGTTTAGCTTTTTGCTGTATTGTCGTTCTTTATTTGTTTGCTTACTTATCCTTCCTGTCTATGCTGTTCAACCTGTTGGGTGGGGTGGGGTGGGGGGGCTTTTTTTTTAAAAACAAACAACAAAATAAGAACTTATATATATTAAAAAATGATCAAAATCAAACAAATTAAAAATCTCAAACTTAATAACTATAATAACCCTGGTAAATGTCTGGACATCTTGGGAAGATGACTGAACAGCGGTAGTGGGGGTGGGACGAAGAAGATGTTGCAATGTACATTTTTGAAGGAAGGATAGTTAAGAGAAGCATTTTGTCAATAAAACACTTTTCTAGTTGAGAATTCCTGATTGTGTCCTCTAGTCTAGTCCCTCTAGTCCTTAAAGCCTGATTCCCTGCCCCAGATTCACTCCGGGATGTGATGTTTGTCTTGAGCTGGGATTTCTGGGTACACCTACCCCCCAAGAAACAGTTTAATCCCCTTTGTTGTCTCCAGTGTGGGAGCTTGGGCAAATGCATTTCACTCAATTGCATTTCACTCAAATTTCACTCAATTTGAATGGTGGCGTGACGGATCTACTGTCGGACTGACAGGTTTTGCAGGTTTTCATAACTGTTAGCTCTAGCTATGCTTGTTAAGTGTTTTTGCATTATACAAACAACACAACAACTACACTGAACATGCACAAAGTAAATCCATCCATCCATCTTCAACCGCTTATTCATAGTCGAGTCGCGGGGGCAACGGCTCCATCAGAGCACTCCAGACTTCCCTCTCCAGAGCAACATCAGTAACTTGCTCCTGGGCGATTAGTGGGAGTAGTCCAGGCATCTAGGCCGGTAATCCAGCCTGACGGCGTGCCACGGGTTCGAGTCCCGAGCCCGTCGGCCTTTTGTCCTGCATGTCTTCCCCCATCTCTCTCCCCCTTTCCTGTCACATTACTGTATCAAATAAAGGCTAAAAAGCCATACAAAATATCTTTAAAAAATTTAAAATAAATAAACAGATGCTCTGAGGGCGAGGAGCGACATCCACCCTAAAGGGCAAGGTTGCGCTGGGAATGCCCATATATGGACTTTTTTTTACGGGCCACGTACGGCAAAATGTGTGCTAATAAGGCCAGGCGGGGCCGGGCCTTAATTTTCGGACCTGTTGAGAACGCCTGGTCAATATTTTGACTTTGAACATCTTACTAAGCTGGGATGACCAGATCTTATGCATGTCATTGCAGGCTGACCAGGCCATACCCTTCCTATTTTGAAAGTACTTTTGGGAAGAAGATATATGATCCCAAATACTTGTAGCCATCAACCTGTTTCAGAGGAGTGTTAAAGGGGCATTCCACTCATTTTCAACATTTTACTATGTCATTAATATACCTTAGAGCTGTTGTGTGGAAATAATAAAAAGTCCCCCCGATTCTGTGTTTCCTAGAACTAGAGATCTGAAAAAAATCATTAACATGGTGAAACGCATCTTGATGACATCATCAAGATGTGTTTCACCATGTTAATGATTTTTTTCATACTTACAGTTCTAGGAAACACAGAATCGGGGGGACTTTTTATTATTTCCACACAACAGCTCTAAGGTATATTAATGACATAGTAAAATGTTGAAGATGGGTGGTTTTCCCCTTTAAGTGTTTTTATAATGTGGTCCATTTGTACTCTCTCCTCGCGGGCCGCAAATGGCCCGCGGGCCGCCTATTGCTGACCCCTGTACTAGGGTTTAGTTGGTAGCATCATTGATAGTATCAACTGACATACAAAGAACATAATCAACAATAATAAATAGAAACGGGGCAAGTGTGTCGCCTTGTAGTTTGCCAGCAAGGATGGGGAATGATGGTGTTTCTCCGTCAGGAGTAAGGATGGTCGCTGAGGTATTTGTATATAGAACCTTAGTTTATGGCATTGATCATTTTGTCGGGGATACCATATAATTTAGAATTTCAAACGTATTGGCTCTGTCCACTGAATCAAAAGCTTTAGAGAATCCAGTCTTCTCCATGTATGGCTATCCAGGGTTTGATGAGGTCAGTGTCGTGATCTTCATAGAAGTGTGTCACGAGGTGTGACGGACTGATGGCCATATACTGTATGGTGGCGTGACGGATCTACTGACGGACTGACACGTTTACTTTTCATAGTAATCTGCGATAAAATGCCTACTCACTTTTGCTGTGCACAGCAACCAATACTGTTGTCACATGTACAATACATTTTTATTTTTTACGACATTTGTATTAAAAAAAAAAATCTGTTTCACATGATATGATGAACTGCAGTGCAGTGATATTATGTAAACAACATTTGTAGATATAGCTGTCTTGACTAGCAAGAAAGCAGGATAACACAAACCGTCCAAGATGCAGATAATACAATGAATAAAGGGACACACATCCCAAAAAAACATAACAAAAGTAAAAACCAAAACAGCAAAAAAACAAAGGTCAGAACGGTCTAAAAAACAGGAGCAAAGTTGTACATAGTTTCCTGTGCAGGACATGACACCTTTACACAATAAACGTGTGGAATCGCTTGGGCTGAGTGGGCCCCCCTCCACATCATAACTAATTAAATTCGTAAAGTATTTCGCCCATTTGGCCAGAGATGTCTGAAAGATTAAAAGAGACCTTTTCAAAAGACCTTACTTAGATCTAGGAATAAATGGAATGGAAGGAAAAGACATGAGTCACGTGAATTGACACCGGGGCTGCGTCATCATGACGCTCGTGGGTGGCAAATCTCGCACCAAAAGTTAGATGAAATTCATGGCAGTTGATGGAGCCGACTGGACCAGCTCATGAACAAACACTATTTATGAACAATTGCAACCTTTGTCATATCGGCTCAGGAATATAAAAGAAGACATATTACAGGTTGTTTACTAATGGCTTGCTTTTCGATGTGCACAGTACATTTTATGGTAACGGGTACGGTCGCCCCAATTCCATCTCGCCCCAGCTTTTTTCCTCCGACCTCACGCTGACAGCTCGGTGCGGCGGTTCTTGTATTCTTTATTTTGTTTTACTGAGAATAAGGTTAGAAATAAGTTTAGGGTTAGGCATAGTTTTACTGAGGTTAAGGTTAGGAATAAGGTTAGGTTTAACCGTTTAAGCATAATTTAAATACTTTAAGAATACCAGGAATACCAGAATACCTGTTCCGCCGGCTGTACGCCCGGGGCGAGTTGGTAAAGGGGGGAGTTGTTTTGTATTCCATTTTATAGAGGCATCTAAACAGTGGCAGGTATCGTTTCTGTCTCTCTATCGTGAGATTTGGTATTCCATCAGAGTTTCGACAGCAGAGAAAATGACATTTACGACCCTTCCTTTCATTTACTAGTTTGTAACCAGCCTGCAACTGGTTTTGAAATATGGCCAAGGGGGCAGGGATCCCCCAGAATATATAAACCAGGATCAAAATGGAATCCCGTTTCCATAATGACCGTGATATGCTTGTGTATTCTATTCCAAAAATCACAGATTTTCAGGCAGGCCCAGCATGCACCAGGCTCTTCCAACTGACACTTCCAACAATCTGGGTTCTCTTTCAGACCCAATAGAAACGATGGAATATCTTGAATTGAATCAACCTCGTTTTTTTTTTAATGTTTTTTTTGCAGCTTTTGCCTTTTATTTTATATTTTTTATAGAGGGACAGACAGTAGGCTGACAGGAAATGGGGGAGAGAGATGGGGGAGTGACATGCAGTAAAGGCTGTCGGGATCGGGAGTCGAACCCGCAGCACACTGCCAGACTCGGGCTACTGGCCAAGGTGCCTGGACCGCTGAGCCACGGCCCAGGCCTCAACCTCGTTTTAATGTCCCTTGATGCCTGCTTGGGGATCCCTGCTATACCGACTGGACCAGCTCATGAACAAACACTATTTATGAACAATTGCAACCTTTGTCATATCGGCTCAGGAATATAAAAGAAGACATATTACAGGTTGTTTACTAATGGCTTGCTTTTCGATGTGCACAGTACATTTTATGGTAACGGGTACGGTCGCCCCAATTCCATCTCGCCCCAGCTTTTTTCCTCCGACCTCACGCTGACAGCTCGGTGCGGCGGTTCTTGTATTCTTTATTTTGTTTTACTGAGAATAAGGTTAGAAATAAGTTTAGGGTTAGGCATAGTTTTACTGAGGTTAAGGTTAGGAATAAGGTTAGGTTTAACCGTTTAAGCATAATTTAAATACTTTAAGAATACCAGGAATACCAGAATACCTGTTCCGCCGGCTGTACGCCCGGGGCGAGTTGGTAAAGGGGGGAGTTGTTTTGTATTCCATTTTATAGAGGCATCTAAACAGTGGCAGGTATCGTTTCTGTCTCTCTATCGTGAGATTTGGTATTCCATCAGAGTTTCGACAGCAGAGAAAATGACATTTACGACCCTTCCTTTCATTTACTAGTTTGTAACCAGCCTGCAACTGGTTTTGAAATATGGCCAAGGGGGCAGGGATCCCCCAGAATATATAAACCAGGATCAAAATGGAATCCCGTTTCCATAATGACCGTGATATGCTTGTGTATTCTATTCCAAAAATCACAGATTTTCAGGCAGGCCCAGCATGCACCAGGCTCTTCCAACTGACACTTCCAACAATCTGGGTTCTCTTTCAGACCCAATAGAAACGATGGAATATCTTGAATTGAATCAACCTCGTTTTTTTTTTAATGTTTTTTTTGCAGCTTTTGCCTTTTATTTTATATTTTTTATAGAGGGACAGACAGTAGGCTGACAGGAAATGGGGGAGAGAGATGGGGGAGTGACATGCAGTAAAGGCTGTCGGGATCGGGAGTCGAACCCGCAGCACACTGCCAGACTCGGGCTACTGGCCAAGGTGCCTGGACCGCTGAGCCACGGCCCAGGCCTCAACCTCGTTTTAATGTCCCTTGATGCCTGCTTGGGGATCCCTGCTATAACAAATGTACATGTTTCAATACATATCGATTCTGAGTATTTGAAACCATGTACAAAATCTATCGTTTGTATTCCATTGCTAAGCTTGACAGTTGACACCCATACTATATGTTGTTTTTGTCCTACTAGGTGCCAGTGATGATGCAGTGAGCTGTGCAGTGATGCTGGAAGTTCTACATTCTCTAGCTAACCTGTCCACTCCTCTCCTTCATGGAGTTGTCTTTCTCTTCAATGGGGCAGAGGAAAATATATTGCAGGTACAATTTGACAAAGAGCTCAAATCTACATTAGACCACAGCATATTTTACGAAGGCTAAGAAATAAGTGTGAGCCCCTCCAAAATCTTTCTTTCTTTCTGTCTCCTCCCTCTCTTCAACCCACTTTAGGCAAGTCATGGATTCATTACTCAACATCCCTGGGCCAAACAGGTCAGAGCCTTCATCAACCTGGAAGCTGCTGGAGTTGGGGGCAAAGAGGTTGTTTTTCAGACAGGTACTACTGTGTGTGCGTGTGTGTGTGTGTGCGCGTGTGTGCATGCGTGCACGGTTCACTGCTGGGTAGCATTTGTGTTAGCCTTTCTCTGTAAATTTGTTGTTTTCTATAGAATGTGTAATCCTGTGTGTGGCTAGCCCCTACCATTTGTGGGCCATTTTATCGTTAAGATAGCTAACAATATGATTCATGTTTCATTGAATTTTGCATTTTCCCTCACTACAGTATATGATCTTTAGTGGATAAAAAAAATCACACCTGTGTGAAGTGAGCGCTCTTATCATTATACATCATTATACATCATCTCATGAACAACTGAATTTATGCGATTTGGTTGATTAAATTTAAATCATATTTGGTGGACATTTGACCTAATTTCTCCTTTCATTATCAATGGCAAATATGAGACGTGTCGGGACAAGAATTAGCAGAAATTTGACCTAATTTCTCCTTTCATTGTCAATGGCAAATATTGAGACGTGTGGGGACAAAAGCTGTATATAGGAGGGGCTAGCGCCCCTCCAAAAAAGAAAAAAAAGCAGTCATAGGTCACATAACAGCTCATCTGATCTTCTCCCAGGTCCAGAAAACCCATGGCTGGTCCAAGCATATGTCCAGGCAGCCAAACATCCCTTTGCCTCTGTGGTGGGCCAGGAGGTATTTCAGAGTGGCATCATTCCCTCCGACACCGACTTCCGTATCTACAGGGACTTTGGCAACATTCCAGGTACTGCCCAACATTGTCTGTCAATGGGACTGGGACATAATATCAGCTTGCCCGCCATTTGCGCTGACACATCAGCATGTTCAGGTTTCGGTACCCAGCATTGGCCGGGTTATTGCAGTGAAAATGTCCTTTCCCTTTAGTTGTCATGGGGGTATTTGTCGCTGTACATTTGCACATATACTCCCCTTTCCCCTTTTCAGCTAAATAGATAGCTGGGATTTGATTGAGGGCACAGCAGGTGTCGTTAGTCCTTTGCTCCTTGCCCTTGTTTTCATCCCTGTGTTTCTGTTTCTTTGCACCCAGATCAACCTCAGCCATGAATTCAACCCCCCCATCCATAGAAACTGTTTGGTGTATAATCTTATAATGTTTAACATAGTGGGTTCCCAACTTCCCTCCACAGCAAGGTCACTCACAGTGACATTCAATCAGCACACGGTGGCACTTCAGCTTATTGGTCAGCTACAAGCACAAGGACTGTCTAAAGAGGACGAGACGCGAAGACCGTACGGGCGACGCCATGTTGCTCCATGGAAGGAAAGAAACATGCGCAATGGGCTATATGCAGCCAACACTTCCGCGTTCAGCTTCCTTGGTCTCAACTGTGCATGTTTCTTTCCTTCCATGAAGCACCATGGAGCAACATGGCGTCGCCCGTACGGTCTTCGCGTCTCGTCCTCTTTAGACAGTCCTTGATATTGCATGGAGGAACTTGGCTCAAAAACACGGCAGGTGCTGCTGGTCGCAGGCTGGTGATCTCACCTTTACACAACCATTCTCAGAACCATCAAAGGTCACTCTTTTGCCCTATTTGTTTTGGTTCCTTTGCGCCAATAACACTTTAGCTTATCTGCCCTTTTATCACCCCATTACCCAGGGGAAATAAATAAAGGCTTGGTATGTGATAAAGTCCAGATTGGAAACATAGAAGAAAGGCTCTTTGTATGGCAGGCCTTAATGCTGTGAATATCAAATGAAGTCCCAATTTATCTGCAAAGGATGGACTCAAGGACATCAAATAATGCTCTCTCTCTCTCTCTCTCTTGTACAGGTATTGACTTAGCCTTCATTGAGAATGGGTATATCTACCACACGAAGTACGACACGGCTGACAGGATACTGACTGACTCCATACAGAGAGCTGGTACACACACACACACACACACACACACACACACACACACACACACACACACACACACACACACACACTGCACTATTAACATTTCATGGGCACATGATTGAAGCGTAACATTTTCACCACCATTGTTCTTCCCTTCAACCATGTTTTACTGTTGCCAAGTGATGGCAGCAGTTGAATAGATTTTGATTTGATTGCTCAAAACCATCACTCAGAACACGTGAGGGCTAAAAGACAATCGAGGATTAAAAACGCAATAGTGTCAGAGACGTATTTGCATTGGGGGTCCTCACATAAAACGGAGAACATGATATGCACATTGTTTGATGGGTGTGTCAGTCTGTCAAGGTGATGATGATCACTGCGACGATGGGCTGCCATGACAACCTTCCAACAGTACACAGGGAGGAGGAGAGATACAGTACATACGTACTTGTGTCACATGCTCACTGATGCACACACACACACACACACACACACACATTGACATTTTTATTTCACAGTATGTAGAATGGGTACATTTCAAACGAAAGCACTTACACCACTTACAGTGTCTTACCACTGCACTCATCCTCATTTTACCTCATGTGTTTGTGCTGCTGTTTGTTTTGCTTTTACTTAGCAGTCAGTCAGTCAGCACTTTATTACTGCGAGCAGTCTTTCTCTCTCTCTTTCTCTCTCTCTCTCTCTCTCTCTCTCTCTCTCAGTAGACACCTCAGACCAGCACTCAGCAGACACTTTATGGATTGACCTGGACTCCCCTTCCCCCTCTTTGTTCGTTGGCTGACACTAAACCACCAAGAGTGGCATGCATTATTATGAGAGAGAGGGAGAGAGAGAGAGAGAGGTCAGAGAGAAAGGGGGTCAGGAAACGGACAATGTTATTTTTATCCTGTGTAGAGGGGTACTGATCATCATGATAAGGTAGTTACAGGAAAGCGTATAGCAGGAGGTCTCTTGCTCTGTGCAGTGCTGGATTTGCATGGTGGTTAATTCTGCAGGCGTCACCCAAAAACGGCTACTTCACCCAAGTTCACCAACAGCTGATAAATTACCTAACATTTTAGTACTGATTAAAATGATGCTAACCGTATTTTGTTTTGCCATATGGACACACATTTGAGAAACAGCAAATTGGTGCCATGTTAGGCATTCAATCTCAGATGAGGGGTGGTACTAGTACATTGGGTTATGTTTATGTTTTGGCCATAGTGAGGCCAGCAGACCACAGAAGTGTGTGGTCTGCCTTTGGTGGTAATATAATAAATCTCCCTGGGAGCATGATAATGTACTCTGGACTCATTTCTGTATGTGAAACCCTTAACTACAATAAGCCTGGCGGGTCCATACTGTATTTTGGGTATGTCAACAGGTGAAAACCTTCATTTCATTTCATCAACAGTATATCAGTGTTTATAAACGGCAGTAAAAAGTATTCTCAGTACTTTCACATTGGTCAATTCCTTTTACATCTTCATCTAACAACCCCATTATACATTTTATTAGCTGCAGCTGTGTTGCTTACATCACAATTGTACAAGGTTAGCCTGCCATGTTTTTACCCTAAAAAACAAACTATACAATCATGGAGCTTTAACCTACCAGTGAGATTTGTCAGCCACAATGCCTCACCACTTTGATTGCTGTGGGACAGGTTCTTTGTTTCTTTCAATATATATTTAATTTGTAAAACTGAATAAACGTAAGCTGCGTTAATTGATTAGTCTGGCCGACCGCCAATACACGTAAATTACGTTAATTCAGTTTTATACTTGTTTTGATCCGATCCAGTCAAAAGGCTACCCACATTAGCTTGGGTTGAAAGGGCAAAAACCTGGGAATCTGTTAATACACAAGTTGTCTTTGGGACTGTCTTGATACTCTTTGCCCTGATTGGTTCCAAATCAGGATCATAACATTTTGCCTGCTGTTGGTCTGTCAGTCACTTGTTTTGTCAACAGTTGCACAGTCACTCCCCTACATTTAGAACATTACTCTACACATCAGCGATTCCCAGCCAATAAGCCTATCTCACAGAATTTCCCCGCCCCCCTTAATACGCCCCCTTTCGGGGTTAGTGGTGATAGCGTGACGTCACTCCATAGACGCTCCATGTTAACAGAGGTAATTTAAGAAGTCCACAACTTTTGTTTTCTCAAGGTAAGGTTTGTTCTATCTGTTCGAGCTGATTTACCATCTTGTTTGCTTCATAATAATATTGTGTAAATGCTAATGTTAAAGACACCACTATTTACCGGAAGTGGGCGTGGAAAGCGGGCTGTGAGATAGGCCTATATGGGCCAGGGTCCACTGGTCGGCCATGAGGATATTGCAAGTGGGCTCCCAAATAATTGCCAAAAGAACATTAATATTCAAAAACATAATTTTTAAACAAATGGTATTTTTTTATATAAAAATTAGTTTAGTTAGTTAGTTTTGATTGTGATACCGATAAATTGGGGACCTTGCACGTATACTATGTTAGTTCCATTGAGCCAAGGCGCAGCACTTTAAAATAAGCCATATGTCATTCAAATAAACATGCACGTGGACCACCCATCTGACCACTTAACACGGCAGTTAGATGGGTGGACTTTCAAGATTTTCAAGTGGGCCCTGACCCAGAAAAGGTTGGGAACCACCACTCTACATTTGATTTTGTTTTTAGTTTCTTTCAATCCATCAACTTTATCACAGCACAATTTCCTGTAAAAGTGAGGTGAAACTCTAGTTTATGCAAGCTTTCACATGTTAAGTTCAAGGAGTAAAAAAAGGAAGAAAAAAAACCTCCACCTCTTATTTCCCTTCCTGCTTCCAGGAGACAACATTCTGGCAGTGCTGAAGCATCTGGTGATGTCGGAGAAGCTGGCGGATTCCTCTGAGTATCGCCATGGCAACATGGTCTTTTTTGACCTATTGGGGGTGGTGGTGGTGGCATACCCGGCCCGCGTGGGGACCATCCTCAACTACATGGTGGCTGCAGCCACCTTAATCTACTTAGTCAAGAAGGCTTCGTTGCCTGGCAATGGGGGTGAGTCACTTTTTAACGTGTAGATTGTATTATTTATTTTTGCTGTGTGTGTGTGTGTGTGTAGGGGGAGGGGGTGGGTGGGTAGGGGTGTAATAGTAAGTTGTTTTCCATTATATATCCTATTGTGAAGTGAGGGGTGCTCTTCGTACATCATCATGACGTAAAACAGACACTATGCCTATTTGCTCAGACACTATGATGTAAAATTCTCCATTCATTGTCAATGGGAATTTAATGTTTGTTTAAGACGAAGTTTGTGGACGGTAACTAAAACCTAGATGTAGGAGGGGCTAGCGTCCCTCAAAAATGTAAATGAAGGATATAATCATTACTCATTAACTTCCCGAGTTTCTCTAGAACAGGGGTTCTCAACGTTTTTGCCTGGGGACCCCCGGAAATGCTTTGACCATGTCTCGCGACTGCGATTTTGTTCTATGACTATGTACAACCAATATATTATATCTCAAAAGAAGTGTGTTTTCGTCGATGTTCTGTTCTTTAGTTATTGGCAGTTGAATATAGCTTCAACTGCCAATAACTATATAGCTTGTATCTCCATATTGCAACTTTTTAATGCTTTCCCCCGTACTTCATCGTACAAAAGTGTCGCTCAAAAGTAGTGAAAATAGCAGATCAACAAGCTCATAACGTGTCACAATGCAACGCGTTGTGACAGCGTGTCAGCTTGTCACTCAGCTTTTTTCGCTAATTTTTAAACATTTTGAAGTGAAGTGGTTAAGTCTGTGGGTTAAGAACTTGGTGACAAAATAATTACTACAGTTGGAACACAGGTCCTTTTCCCTATTTCCTGAAAGGTTTTGGTCATACAGTGTTTCCACCCGACAGTTACGATATGGTAACGGTCAGGGCTTCATTCAAATTTGAGCATCTAACGGTTGAACACTGTCCCAGGTGGGCGCTATGTGCGGGAGCTGGCCTACGCCACAGGAGTAGTTGTGCTGAGCTGGTTCGTCACCTTGCTGACGGTGCTGATTGTGGCCCTGGTGGTCACTCTGCTGGGACGCTCCATGTTCTGGTACAGCCACTTCTATGCCTCCATCTGCCTGTATGGGACCGCTGCCACCGGCAAGATGATCCTCATTCACACGCTGGCAAAGAACCTGTACTATGGGGTGAGTGGTCTTTTTGTATACGGTATACACTGTATAGAATAGTACTTAACCCATTCAGGCCTGACGTCGAAATAAAAAAAACGTTCGCTCTGAAAGAATATATATTCAAAGATTTGTGCCGCATTTTTACGATTTTTCAAAAATAGCAGACCTACAAGTTCATAGCGCGCCACTCGGTGGCACGCTATGAGCTTGTAGATCTGCTATTTTTCAATAGCTAAAGTATAACATAATGCTTAGTTAAAACACCAAAAGGGGTTCCCGCCCAGAATGGGTTTAAAGCTATAATATGACACACATGCGTCCTCAGGTCTAAATGGGTTAAGAGGTAGTACTCAAGCTGAAGCAGAGGTTTAGTCTAGAAATATTAAATGAAACATTTTCATACATTATTTAATTAAGATAATATTGTAGATTGGACAGCGTACTGGAATCTGGATAGATCCTTTTAATACCACCAGAGTTGGCCGTGGCCGGAGGCATTATGTTTTTGGGTTGTCCATCCGTAAGTCTTAAGACCAAATGTGAGATCTTACCTTGATGGAATTTAATCAAAATTTGGAGTAAATGTCCACTTTCTCATTAACTCAAGAATGCAACTGTGTCCTTATATATGGACATTTATTCCCTTAATGCATTATTACCTTATTGTATTTAACCACTTAGCCCTATTTTATCAACAAAAATATCCAATCTACAAGCTCACAACGTAAGAACGCAATGCTTTGTAAGCTTATGGATCTGATATTTTAGAAAATCTTTGACATTTTTGAAAAATGTGGACGTTTATGGAAGGTTTTCGCCTTCATTGTTGGCATGCCCAAAATCGGGATGGCAAGTTGAAAATCATTATAACAACTTATATGTTATTAGACAGGAGGAGGCTAGATGACTCTTGGAGTATAACATACCAGGAAGACTTAGACTCCATTGTATCCATTTGAGCTCACAATTTAGAGACTTGAGTTATCAATGAGTTCCTCTCACTCCATGGTGACAACAGAACAGCCATTGTTTGTTTGTGAATCTCATAGGTGTGTGCATGTGCGCGTGCATGCGTGCGCGAGGTGTATCAGTGATGTCCAATTGACATCATTCACCATTACTTTGCACAACAATCTAACCCAGAACACAGATAGGAGAATTAAGGCCGTTACATACCGGTGGCGTGACGAATAAACAATACCTAAATCTCCAGTGAGATCACATAAAAACTATTCATATTACACCGGGGCTCCACCGGGGGGCTCCACCGGGGCTCCACCGGGGCTCCACCGGGGGGCTCCACCGGGGGGCTCCACCGTGGGGCTCCACCGGGGCTCCACCGGGGGGCTCCACCGGGGGGCTCCACCGGGGCTCCACCGGGGGGCTCCACGGGGCTCCACCGGGGGGCTCCGCTGGGGGGCTCCACCTGGGCTCCGCCGGGGGGCTCCGCTGGGGGGCTCCACCGGGGCTCCGCTGGGGGGCTCACGGGGCTCCACCGGGGCTCCACCGGGGCTCCACCGGGGCTCCACCGGGCGCGTCAGCGTCGCGTCTCCGTCACCGTCAGGGAATGTTCCCTTTTTAATCAATGAAGGGTGGCTCCACTGCCCGCGTTGCGTGACATTAACGCGTGCATTAAAATAGAACCGGTGCATGTGCGCGTGCATGCGTGCGCGAGGTGTATCAGTGATTTGGACTGTGTGTGCTGTGTAGTGGATGCAGGAGTTTGAACTGTAGTTCCATGTATTATTCAAATGTTCTGCCAGCTAGTACCAGGGTGTGAACTAGTGTACATGTCCAATTGACATTACATCACCATTACTTTGCACAACAATCTAACCCAGAACACAGATAGGAGAATTAAGGCCGTTACATACCGGTGGCGTGACGAATAAACAATACCTAAATCTCCAGTGAGATCACATAAAAACTATTCATATTACACCGGGGCTCCACCGGGGCTCCACCGGGGGGCTCCACCGGGGGGCTCCACCGGGGGGCTCCACCGGGGCTCCACCGGGGGGCTCCACCGGGGGGCTCCACCGGGGGGCTCCACCGGGGCTCCACCGGGGGGCTCCACCGGGGCTCCACCGGGGGGCTCCACCGGGGGGCTCCACCGGGGGGCTCCACCGGGGCTCCACCGGGGGGCTCCACCGGGGGGCTCCACCGGGGCTCCGCCGGGGGGCTCCGCTGGGGGGCTCCACCGGGGCTCCGCTGGGGGGCTCACGGGGCTCCACCGGGGCTCCACCGGGGCTCCACCGGGCGCGTCAGCGTCGCGTCTCCGTCACCGTCAGGGAATGTTCCCTTTTTAATCAATGAAGGGTGGCTCCACTGCCCGCGTTGCGTGACATTAACGCGTGCATTAAAATAGAACCGGTGCGTTTTTTGACACACGCGACGGAGACGCAACGCGTCCGGTGGAGCCCTGGCGTTAGTTGATGCCTCATTCATACAGGTTGATGCCTTTATTTGCAGTGAGAAATCAATAAACGACTGCGGAAGTGAAAGACACATCAGTATAACTGGTACTGTACATCTGTTCTAAAAATCTGTTCTGTAAATCTACAATTCATAACTCTTAACATCTGGGATTCGTACCTTGGTTTCCCACATGGGAAACTAGAAAAGTGCCCCTCGGGGGACAGGTCAACACCAGGATAGGAGCGTTTGTAAGTAATATAAACATGTTTTTTTTTGGGTGGTTCTATTACAGGGAAATGTAAAAGATATAACACGTAACAGTATATTCATAATGCTTAGTAATGTTATATAGGTCAAAGGTGAATGCATGTCGTGTTTTCAATAAATGGCTGGCATCATACGTGACAGATCAGTCTTGATTACATGACTATAAATATCATGTGTACCAACTTACAGTGCAACACTAAAATAGTGTTGCACTGTAAGTCCTGGTGGCGCTCTAAAAGGCATAATTAAAAAATAACACTTGTGTGAACTGTGAAGTGAGCAGCGCTCTTATCATCATACCTATGATACATCATCATAGGCAGGCTTTTCTGCCTTTATTGAGTGGTCATAGTGGAGAGAGACAGGAAACCGTGAGAGAGAAACAGGGAATGACACGCAGCAAAGGTCGTCGGGATCGGGACTCGAACCCGCAACACGCTGTCAGGCATGCGCATGATGCGCCTATATGGGTATGCGCCTGGACCACTAGGCCAGCAGGCGCCCCTTAGTTGTACTTTTGAGTGTGTAAATTCCAGTTTCTTAAGGCCAGGTATCAACTATCAAGCTGGACACACGCTAAACGCAATGCCCGACTAACGCGAGATTTACACTACTAGCAGTCACTTCTACGTTCGAAGAAAGCAGCGACGGTCCATGCATTGTCTCTGGCAAGGAGTGCCCGCATCAGCACTAGGAGGAGCAAGGAAAAAGCACTGAGGACAAGTTCAGAAAAGTTACACTTTTCCGCTGTCACTGTGCTGAGAGAAAAATCGACAGCCAACCAGAAGTGCACTGTGGTCTGAAATAGGCGTGGAATAGACATGTACACACAAATGTGACTTGGTGTGTTGTACAACCAAATAATGGTTACAGGAAAATGTGTGAATTTGGCGTAAGTAACAAATCCGATCTGTCTCCTCTGAAATAAAATACTGAAAGAATATACCTGTTGTCCTGAGCTGCAGGCAAGCATAATATCATAGAGTAGGCAATGGTTGCTTTTGTATCAAGGGACAATAAAGGAAGAAATAGTTTGTAAATGTTTCATAATTGTCAGAGCGCTTGCTTTACAGCCATTTATAATTCTGTTCTTGCCCTACAAGTGTAGCAGTCAGCTGAGACAGCTGCTAACAATGCTAATGCTGAGCCTCTTGGCCTACTTCTTTGGGGATAATTCAGCTTACACAGACCCTACTCAAAAAGTTTAAACGGTCCTGTATTTAGACTGTTTGAGAGAGGATACATGTCAAAATGTAGGTGGGGAGTGCCTTTCTAATTCTATCTCTAAGGTAGTTGTCTCCACCAGGCCGAAGGCATGGGGAGAGAGTATGTTTTGCACTCCGTCCGTGTGTGAGTCCGTCCGCGTGCATGTGTGTGTGTGCGTCCGTCCGTCTGTTACCAGCTAATCTCCGGCACCGTTAACCCGGTCGGTGCCAAATTTTGCATGCACACTCCCTAGACGCCAACGATGAACCTCTGCCCCAAATTTTCCAGAACGGCCTGTTATAGCCCCACCAGGAGGCCGACTTTTGAAAAACACAATATTTTTATATTACTCTTTCAGATTTTGTCCAAAAATCCCGCAAATCGTTACACTATCTCTATAGTCATCTGTTCAAGACGGATTTGTCTGATATTTCATATTCCATCCTAATTGGCTAACATTGGCTTTCAAAGTTTGCAGGATTGGCCCGTTTTGAACAAAAAGCCTCAAATCATGAACACAGCGTGCAATTTACGTGAAATCTTTCACAGACTTACCTACTAGGCTGAGGAATATATCCCACCCTTTTCACATTGGCCTGTTATAGCGCCTCCACCAGGTGGATTTTTGAAAAACACATTTTTGGAACAAAATGCCTCAAATCATCCAATTGCCATCCAAGGCGGCCTCTATGGGGTGCATACTTAGTTTAGACTAGTCATTGGTTAGACATGGGTTAAGGTTAGATTTAGGTGTGCTGCCCCGTGGGAGGTTAGGTTTAGGGTGAGGGTTTGAGATAGGTTGTAGTTGTAGGACTAATGACTGGTCTAACCCACAGCCACAATACAAGAGGAAGCGAGAACAAGGATCTGGTACCACCCACTTTCAAAACACACATGGGGAAATTCTCCTTCTACAGCACTGCCACCCAAGTGTGGAATGCCCTGACTGCCTCCCTCAAAAAATGCAAAGCCCTGGTGTCCTTTAAAACAGGCCTGAAAATCCACCTTTCATTATGCCAAAGGTAGAGGAAATGATTACCCCCTCCCCCCCTTAGTCTAGTGACTACCCCCACCTCTTTATAACCCCCTTCTTTGTTCCCCAACCCGTACATATTTTTGAGGGGTGCGAGCCCCTCCTATATACAGGTTTAATGTTTGTTTTTAGTTCAAGGTTCATTTTAAATTGAATACCCAGGACCTGAATAGAAACAAGACCGCAAGGACTTGGTGATCCCTTTGGACGTGTGTTTGACCGTACCCTGTACTGATTACATTTCTGCCAATAAAGTATTCAATCAATCAATCAATCTTCATTATAAACTTGACTTTGTGAGCACCTCATCAGCTGGACTGGAGTCATCACCCCGTGAATTATCAGCAGCACTCGGCTCGCCTTTGTTCTTAGAAAAGAAATAGGCCTGTCAAATAAGTGGTGGCCAGTGTAGACAGGTGGCAGTGAAATGAATTGCCCCCTAGAGATACATTTGTGGCACAGGTGTGTGTGTCAGGTGGCAAGTGGCTGGTGTTCTTGACTGTGTCCAGTGACCTCCTAGAGATCTGGTTCTCAACGTAGGGTCCGGGGACCCCCGGTGGTCCCCAGCAAAATTAGGAACAATTCAAACACTTAAGCCCCATTTTATTTCTTTGCTTTTAAAAAAGTAGATCTATAAACTCTCAACACATCGTGATGCGTTTGTGAGCTTATAGCAGTTTATACGCTCACAAACGGGCACAAACTATTTTCAAATGGATGGTCAGCTGCCAAATACATATCAATTTGAGGGTCCATGACATGAAAACGTTTGAGGGCCACTGTCCTAGAGTGAGCTCTCTAGCCTATCATTTTTGTACCAGTAGTCCATGAGATTGTGTGTGTGCATGCATGAGAATCACAAGTCCCCTTTACACAAAGATCCCGCAATGTTGCCATAAAAAAGATATCTGTCTGTACTGACGACATCTGACTAAAATAGAGAAGCGTTTGAAGTAGATGGCATGAGAAGAATTTCTACTGAAAGTCGAGCAGTGCTCACGCTGTGCCGTTTGTGTGTTTTTCAGTGGTGTTTTTCAGTAACAAAGTATATTTACTAAGTACAATTTTGAGGTATTTGTACTTTACTTGAGTATTTCCAATTATTTTACTTCTACTCCACTACATCTCGGATCCAAGTATTGTACTTTTGCTCCACAACATTTATTTGAAAACTTTAAGTTACTAGTTACTTTGTAGATTTTGTTTATTATTACAAAATAAGCATTAACCACTTCAGCCTGGCCATTTGAAAAAAGCGGATCTACAAGCTCACAATGCGTCCCATATTTTCAAAAGATCTTTATACATTTGAAAACTTGAAATGGGATATTCTGCAGTTCATAATGAGTACATTTACCTTTCGTACTTTAAGTACATTTTGAAGTCAATATTTTTGCACTTTCACTCGAGTACATTTTGAACTCCGGACTTTTACTTGTAATAGAGTACTTCTATATAGAGGGTATGCGCATGCTTAAAGTGAATGGCACATCGAGTGGCAAATCGAGTGGCAAAGCAACAGGCAAAGTGAGTTTAACATTGTTTAACGTTGTTTAATGCAATCAGACAGGACTTTTCTGTTTGGATGCATGGGCTGTCAAGGCCAGAAAGTAGTTTTTTGCCACTTGGTAGGCATTCCTGCATAACTTCCGGGTTTGATGATGATGTCACGCGCATACTCTCTATTGCAGTATTGGTACTTTTACATAAAAAACATGTGAGTCCTTCATCCACCACTGCTGTTCTTCCTGCAGGGTGTGCGTCTAGTGGAGCTGGGTGAGCTCTACTTTGATGTTAGCCTGCTGCTGTGGTGCTGCAGTCTGGTGTGGATGACCCAGCAGGATCTGTGCTCAGCCTACGTGCCCATGCTTATGGTGGCCTTCCCCCTCGCCACCAAGCTGCTGCTGACCAGGGAATTCAAGCATAGAGGTATGTACAGTATGTATGCAGCAAAAAAAATCATGGATCATATTTTAGCTTCCAGGCCTATTAGTGCCCAAGCCTATTACTGTATGTCTTACAACACAGTCCATTGTGAACTTCCCATTGTAATGCATTGAAGTTTTCCAATTGTATAATCACGATAGCGCGCTGCTACGCTATGTTTTGGTTAGTAACATTCAGAGTAATGTAGTAAGAGAGTGGTGACACGCTTTGATCTCGCCGCAAAGCGGGTGCCTATGGGTGATAGTTCCAAACATTGCTCCTATGGCTGGAACTATTTCATTGAGATAGAATGAGCACTTCCGCATTCCATTGTTACAATGAGAGTCAACGGGAGTGTCATTACTCTCTTTTATACTACTCTGGTAACATCATAAAGTGAGGGTGAATCTCGCAGCTGAGATATTATGCCACCTCTACGGGCGTTTAAGGACAATAACCGATATAACTCTGAAAATTGCAAAACCTATACCTATGTTATTTGGCATTCTCATAATAAACAAAAACATGAAATCAGTGTTAAAATATTGTCACTTTATTATTGTCACTGTTGTAATTGAGTGCTATTATTACCCTTTAGGTCTTACAGTTTCTAGTCAACTCATGACTCATTATTCTATTGTATTATTAAGTAAATTAAGAATTGGGAAATGTAAATCAAGAGACAAGGACATTTATTTTCTACCAAGCATCAATTTATGCGCATAGTTTATTGTGATTAAAATAAAAAATCACACCCGTGTGAACTGAGTGGTGTAAGGTCTTATATAGACTGATCAGCTGTGGTCTGACGTAATGTCTGACGTAATGAAATCACATTATCACACCCGTGTGAACTGGGTGACCATAGCAACCATGCTCATTTTTTGGACAGACCGACACGTAAACTAACAAAGCCAGTTGTAGGAGTGGTTTACACCACTCAAAAAATCATAGATATCACAGTCCCCACAAATGTAGACCGTGCCGTTATTAAACCCTGTCTTGTTTTATTCTCCATGGCCAATAGTGCATTTGTGCATGCAGTCCAAACTGATAATCGATGCAATATTTCAAGTTATTTAGAGCGAGCTTTCGGTCTATCAGACCTTCTTCAGAGCATACGTGACTCATGTAGTGAGTCATGTACAGTATGCTCTGAAGAAGGTGCACAGGCAGGTAAAAATAAACTATCCCATTCTAATCATTGGCAGTATGCAATACACCTTTTCCACTGATTGATACAAAACATGCTGTGATTTTTACATCGCTTGACAACAAGATAGCAAGCATTCCAAGTAGCCGATGGCTTCTTGCGTCGACAAGCACGCCATCTGAGTTGTGGTGAATGAAATAGGATATTATCAATTTTGCTACATAGAGGGAGGCACCAGCCCAATAGGGGGGCCGGGTATGTGGATTGAGCCAAGACAATGTGGACATTGTCAAGAATCCTCTTTTTTTTGCGCCCCCTCCAGGAGCTTCAGTGAAATACAGCGTGCTGTATATGCTGGGCCTGGCACTGCCATATGTCCACTTCATGTTCCTCATCTGGGTGGTGTTTGAGATCTTCACGCCCATCCTGGGGCGCAGCGGCACTGAGATCCCCCCTGACGTAGTGCTGGCCTCACTGGTGACGCTAGCCACCATATTCCTCTCTTCGTTCTTTGTGAGTATTGAGTGCGAGGCCATAACTCCATGGGAGTAAACTCCACTCAAATGGGCTATATATATGCACACTGTACTGTACACTCCATTGCCTGGAAGACAATAGGTTAGGGAAGAGGACTAACAAACCGACCCCAAACAATCCTGAACTGAAATGGGGGAAGGTTGGGCTTGGGGCCAACAACCCCAAAACATAAAACACGCACATGCTACAAAAACGTTGAATAATGAATACATCAAGAAGAAACATGACGCTGTGTGATGAAAAATTGGCTACTTCTTGAAAATGTGTTTTGTAATTCATAGAATCGTTAAAGGTTATATATAGATGTGTTATTTCCACTATTCTTTTGGGAAATGTTTAAGCATTTTAGCTATAATTAAATTCTCAAAATAGGGAAAGTGGTCATAATAATCAACAGAATTCTTACATCAATCATCTACACAGTAAACTAACTGGTAGCCAGTGCAGAGAGGCTAAATTGGGAGTTACTGTATGTGTTCTTTTCTCCTGGATTTGGTATGAATTCCACTGCTCTCTGTCCCTCAGCTCCACTTCATCTACCTGGTGCGGAGTACCAAGTGGATCCTAGCTAGCCTGGCCTCAGTCTTCCTCATTACGTTCCTGTTGGTATCCTCTGGGCTCATGTTCCCATATTCCGCTGATCCAGATAGCCCACGGCCCAAGCGGGTCTTCTTGCAGGTATGAACTCATAACACAAGCAAACGCATACATGTGTATAGTATACTGTCGCTGTCTTTGTATTCGTTTTATTTTTGAGGGGCACTATAGCCCTTCCTATATTCAGCTATCAGTGTAGAGTCCTACACAAACAGTAAAGTCCCATTGACAATGAATGGAGAATTTTACGTCATACTGTCTGATCAAATCGGCATTGTGTCTATTTTTGAGGGGCGCCAGCCCCTCCTATACGTGTTTGTCCTTAGTTCAATGTTTGTTTTGTAAATGCCATTGACAATGAAGGGAAAATTTACGTCATAATGTGCCTCATTACGTCATATTGTCTCTTTATTGTTAATGGCGTTTAATGTTTGTTTGCACCGTTTGTTTTACATCACCATTACATCACCTAATCAACATGAGTTAGACTTTAATATATTAGCGCTACTCGCTTCACACGGGTGTGATTTTTGTCCTACACAAACATTAAATTCCCATTGACAATGATTAACTGAATAAGATGTCAACTGAATTTATGTGATATGTGATATATATATCACATTATATATATATATATATATATATATATACAAGTCATAAAATAGGACATTAATTAATGTATATATATTAATTAATGTCCTATTTTATGACTCCCATGCCCCCTCCATCCACGCAGCACACCACACGGACATTTCACAACCTCAATGGCCAGGTGGAGAGCAGGGATTCAGGCCTGTGGATCAACAGCTTTGACTACACTGCCATGAACCACATCACGCCCCACATCCCTGAAATCAACGACACCGTCCGCACGCAATGCCGGGATGACCGGCCCTTCTGCGGCTACCCGTGGTTTCTGCCTGTCAAGTTCCTGAGCAAGTCAGTAGTACATCCTTGTTTTTGACATTATGGTAATACTTTTTTGTTTTTAGTAGCACTGGGTAATAATCACAACATTGATATAATATTGGTACATTATATCGATATTATATCAATGTTGTGATATGAGACTAGATATCGTATGGATATTTAGGACTAGATATTTAGGAGTCAGGTCAGTGAGTGAAGCAACATTTTATTAACAGACCTATAATCTGTATAAAGAAGTCTTGAAATGACTATATAAAGTAGTGTAGTCCTTCCTGTAGCCGGCCTGGCTTCGAATCCAGCCAAGACTCTTTTCTTCATGTCATCACCCCTCGCTCTCCTGCTTTGTCTGTCTCTCTGTTCACTGTCTTTTATTAGCCTTGCGTTGCGATACTAATATACTGCCTCGGGCAACATGCATTAGAAGGCAGATGAAATCTGGCTGCGCCAGGCTAGTCTTTTATCACAAATAAAGAAAAAGAAAGAAAGAATTTTTACAAAGACAAATGTTTTTGATACACTGCAAGACCTTCTTTTTCCCCACAAAGTTATGTTGAACCCCTGGGCACAGTTAAGGATAGCAATGCTTCCTTAGCTGAGTGAAGCCGTCATTTACACTGCAGGAAGTAGCACTGTTTGCGTTGGCTTTCAGAAATCTTGCTAGAAGCTTGTATGTCTCTTTTATGTCTCTTCCAGCACAGTACGATTACCATGCTGATGTTTCTCACACGCTCTTTTTGCTGAAATATCAGGAAACGTACTGAACGACAAAAGGCCTCAGGGGAGCCCCAGGCTGGGGCCTGTGGCAGAGTGTGCTCCAAATCCAGGCCTCCTGGAAAATCAGCTTGAACAATCACCCAGAGAAGTGGTTCTCAAACATTTTAATTTCTAGGACTCCCATAACTCTGAGTTTACAAATGTAACCATTGGACATGTAATGTAAGGCTCCATTTTGGTCACATTTGTACACTCCCAGGGTTCCTTGAGAGGAGTTCCAAATGGAACCTTATGGTTCTGTAACGCTGAGGGTCCCTGGACCCCACCTTTAGAACCACTGGCACTGTCGCACCGTGTTCTTCAGATATACCGTCCGCCAGGATGATGCATTTGTCATCTGCCTTCTGTTGAGAGCCATTATTGTGTAAAATCATCCGTTAATCCTTATCCTGGTATTCAGCCAGATTGGCATTCAACTGAAATATGGGCATATACTGATGTCACCAGGGATCTCCATATATGGGCATAAAGGGACAAGAACAGACGGATACAGCGATCTCTCTGAACATTGGAACACACATTTTATTTCACTTTTAATATGTCCATTCATTTCACGTTATAATATTCACATGTAGAATCTCATCGTAAATATGGGCCAGAGCCCCAGTGTCGTTCGTCAGACTGCAGATGGACAGAGAGACACTTCAAATATCTTAGCAAATCTCGCCAGTGTGTTGCTGGGATAGAGAAACTGAGAAAGGTCGATATTATAACAGTTTATTTTCTTCTGATCTGTCTCACTAAAGAAAGCCATTTTAGTATGAACAATTGAACATCTTAGAAATATTGTGTACCTTGTGACAATCGGGTCCAATATTTAGTTCAGTGACCATGGAGCTAAAAGAATGGTTCAGAAGCTGTGTTCACGTTCATTCTCCCATTGGAAATGAATAGACTCCAACCTGCTTCCCGTCTCCGAAAAAGGTGCAGATACAGGAAGTAAACCGGAGATTGCGTGTCTTGCTATTTCCGTCTTGGGCACCGGTCTAGTTTTCTCATCATCAGTTCTGCTGCCAGAGGGAAGTCACAGCGTTGTAAAAATATCAGTTAATTTCTCAGCAGAGTCACCTGGGATTTTTTGTTGCTTGCACACAGTGTAGAATGTACAATACACATACTGTATGATGTTCGGTTACCTACCGTAGCCAACACGTTTTTTTTAGATAAAAGCCAAGCAGGGTGAGGTCTGCTTCCGGGTCTAGTTTGGAAATAATATTTATCTCAGGCAGGTTTGTTCATATGAAGTGTAATTTTCATGTGCATTTGGTGCATGTGTGTAATTGTAGGAAGAATTGGTACCTTCCTGCTCCAGAGGTGTCTCCCAGCCTACCAGTGGAGTTCAGCCTGGTCTCAAAAGAATACAACAGCTGGGGAACGGTTAAGATGACTTTCCAAGTCCAAGGTCAGTTTTATGTTTTTCTTTTCATGTGGCTTTGTAAAAATAAACCTGCAAATGTAGTTGGCTGACATAAAAAGGCCATTTAAATCAAGTTAACTCCAAAATATCTGAGTTGACCCCACAACAACATGGATGATTGATAAGTTACACTGTAGTCACAGAATTTCAATAACCGTATAGTCACATTATTTATATATATATATATATATATATATATATATATATATATATATATATATATATACACATACACACAGCTCCATCTCAATGAATTAAAAGTTCATTTTCTTCCGTAATATAATTCAAAAAGTGAAACTTTCATATATTCTCAATTCATTGTGCAAGTATTTAAAACCTTTTTTTTGTTTTAATATTGATGATTATGGCATCAAAAAATCCTATCAACAAATTAGAATATTTTACGAGACCTCCAAAAATATATATTTTTAAACGAGAAATGTCGACCATCTGAAAAGTATATTAATGTATGCAGTTGGGCTACTTGGTCTGGGCTACTTCTCATTTAAAAAAAATTTTTTTAGTGGTCTTGTAATATATTCTAATTTGTTGAGATAGGATTTTTTGATTTTCATGAGCTGTATGCCATAATCATCAAGATTAAAACAAAAAAAGGTTTTAAATACTTCACTTCATGCACAATGAATTGAGAATATATGAAAGTTTTACTTTTTGAATCATATTAGGGAAGAAAATGAACTTTTACACAATATTCTAATTAATTGAGATGGAGCTGTGTGTATATATGTATGAGCACACACACACACACACACACACACACACACACACATTTCTTCATCCCATTTGTCTTTATGTATAATTTTGTTTAACTGCTTGCATGTGTATATGTGTGTGCGTTTCCTATCATTTCTCGTATAGGCCCTAGCCACATGTCCCTGTATTTGATGCCTCACCGTGGAGCTAGTCTATCTACCTGGTCATTTGGGGACGGGACCCCCCAGTTTGACCTGAATGGGGAATATTTCATCTTTTACTCACATGGACTAGATGCCCCCATATGGACCTTCTGGTTTGAAATACAGGTATCCTTATTGCCAACAATATTTCTTATGTGAGTTTTAAGAGAAATTATGATGGATGGACCATCCAACCAATTGTGTATGTTGTTGATTACCACCAGTTCAGCCTGTGTTTTGTGAGATTTATTTTGTGCAGTATTCTTAACAGCTTGAATGCCGACAATTTACGGCCGTCTTTCAGGCTAGACTGCCTATGTTTAAAGTTACCTTTGGACAGCCAGTGCACGAACCGCTGAGTTGCTTGTCATGAAAATCTACTTTAAAACGGTGTCGCTTGTTGTAGTGTTCTACATTCCAATATCTACATATTCCAAAGTTCCGACCACAACAACAGACCGGACGGGGCATCCAAAACGTGGATTAAACAATGAAAACGTGACTTGCGAATCCCAGGGAAAGTGTTAATTAATTAACTCGAGCAACTCGTGAATAGAAGTCAAAGTATTAATGTGTCATAAATGTAAAATACTACTGGTATCTGGATTTATTTCTACTTCCCTCTAGCTGTGCTGCTGATACTGTAGAAACTAATTTCACAATATTGAATGTTGAATGAATGTTTAACAATATAGACCACAGGACAGAAAAATATACATTTTTCAGGAAATTAAGAAAACCTATTTTAAAAACAAAGCAAAAAGTTTAGTGTTGTGACTTTATAAATACCCGGCTGTAGAGCACCGAGTTGGTAACGATAGAAGTTGTAGATGCCCCACCCGGCTATGCAATACCCGTTGTACCCGTGTCAGAGTACCCGTTCCACCCATCTGTCTGTGTCCCTTTTATGCCCATATATGGAGATTTCTGTTTCTGTCTCTCTGTGTCCCTTTATTCCTATGGAGTTCTGTGTCAGGCATGCCATGCCCAAATATGGAGTGTTGTGATGTCAGAACAGGCCAGCTCCATATATGGAGCATGGGCAGGGGCCCTGTCCAGAGCCCGGGCAGAGGCCTTTTGTGGCGGTTCTGGACAACCGTGGGTCCGACCGACTCCAGGCACTGCACTCCCTGTGGTGGTGTGGAACGCATGTGTCGAATTTGAAGTCAGTGGGGTGAACGGTTCCCGAGTTACGGGGATTACAACCGTACACACGTACAGAGACATGGTGCATTCATAGATAGATTGTTAATTACTTGCATGAGGGGGGGAGCGGTGGTGGAGTTATTTGCTTTAGCAGACAGTTTGAGGGTCCAATGGTTAAGAGGTTTTTTCCAAAGTGTTTCTTACTACTTCCCATTGGTTCAATGTTTTCTAAACAACACACAGACTTAAAGGTTGTTCAATAGCACTGATTAATGCAAAACAAATCTAAATCCTCAAAAATGGAGTTAAGTGGTTTCCTCCCGACAGCAATGAGTTTTATCACCTTCTATGACTCCCCTGGCAGCTTTCTTTATTTTTCTTTCTCTGACTTCATGTGGCCATTTGTGACGTAATCATCTATGACATCAGTCATTTATGAGGACATAAGGTCGTCATCACAATTAAGTCATTTAAAATGAAATGTCAAATGAGAGATAATGGGAGAGTGTTTTGAACTGTGAATGTTATCAACATCAATATGGCAAGAATGCTTTGGATCATCGTTTTATCGGTTATTTTCTCGTCATCGCCGATAAACTGCCAACTGGGAATATTGCACATTTCAAATGGTGTTTCTAGTAAAGAGTACTGCGTTGTGTACAATTCTGTGTGGAGCCACCTGCCAGAAACACTTGAAAATGCTTTACAGAATCCACTGAAGAACCTGGTATCTTCTTGGCTGTGTGAGGCCCCCATAGTCAGACAAGAGGCGGTAAGAGACATGGCCTTAGTGGTGAGTAGAGGGTCCTGTCCATTCAGTCAGAAGGCTCTAATTGCCCAGGATCTCGGCGCATCGGCTCTGATCATTTCCAGTACAGACACATTGCTCGCCCCTTCAGCCAGTCCGTCAGTGTATGAGAAGATCCGTATTCCTGTGGTTCTCTTGAGGGCCCAAGACATACTCGATGCACAGCGCGTGTTTGGTACGGGCCCAGGGATGCAAGCGAAACTATATGCGCCACAGCCGTCTCAATTTGACTGTAGCCTTGTCCTGCTACTGATTTCCGTTATCACGGTGGTCTTGGGAGGTTACTGGTCAGGGGCGTGTGAGAGAGACCGGCTGAGCATCGGTGTGTCGGGCAGGGGAGGCCGTGAAAACAAAGACGACAGCATCGCTCTGTCCCTGCACTCACCGCTCACAGTGACCATCTTTGTGGCCACAATGTGCGGGACGCTTGTCCTTACGTACTTCTTCTACAATGTCCTTGTGTACATCTTTATCGGCATATTCTGTGTGGGCTCTGCTAATGCACTGTATAACTGTCTAGATGCTGTGATGGACAAGATGGGCTGTGGCAGTATGCAGTTCTCAAATCAGAATTGTAACTTCTCTGTGCGGTCGCTCATATTGGCTGCGGCATGCATCAGCATAGCAGCGGTCTGGGTAGTCTACAGGAATGAGGAACAATGGATCTGGGTCTTGCAAGATTTGCTTGCCATTGCCTTCTGTTTGTACTTCATTAAGAATTTCTCACTGTCTAACTTCAAGATCTGTGTGATTCTGCTCGGCCTCCTGCTCGTATATGATGTATTTTTTGTCTTCATCACTCCATTCTTCACTGAGAACGGATTGAGCATAATGGCGCAGGTTGCCTTGGGCCCTGGCGCATCTGTAAATAGGAAGCATGATGATGTGGTGCAGGTCTTTTCTGAACCCCAGGCACCTTCAGAGAAAATGCCTCTAATGATGCTAGTGCCACGATTCTCATCAAGGGCTTATAACCTGTGTGGGAAGCAGCAGTTCTCCTTTCTGGGCTATGGAGACATCTTGGTACCAGGCTTGCTGGTGGCCTACTGCAGCAGATTTGATGTGTGGATCAACAACTCCAAGAAGACCTATTTTGTCACCTGCTGTATCGCCTACTTCCTGGGGATGGTGGTGACCTTTGCTGTGATGCAGTTGTCAGGAATGGGCCAGCCGGCCCTGCTCTACTTGGTGCCCTTCACCTTGATCGCCACTGCCCTGGTAGCATGGCGCCGCGGTGAGATGAAGCAGTTCTGGGCAGGAACCATCTACGAGGGAAGACTTGACCAAACCTCCATTTTATGAGAAACATGCTGAGATTGACAAGGAAGGAACCAGCAAGGAACCATCAGAACCAGTTGGGCCCTATTGATCGAGACTGAGTCTAGATCAATGGTTGCCAAACGTTTTCAGAGAGATCATTTTTGGTGTCACCCGGGACTTCGTCAGGTATCTATAATACCTGACGAAGACCCGTGAGGGTCGAAACGTTGTAATAAAAAACTAAATTCCTGGGAGCAGAGAAACAGTTTGCGGACATCCCTTCCTTTTCATTGTACGTATATTTTTGTCCAGCACCTGTAGAATTTCTGGAGATGTGCGTACTTCCTTCTGGATCCTATCGCCAGAAAAATCTGTAACATGAGCCTCCATTTGGACTCCTGCTCGTTCCCCAGCCCAAAGTTCAGAACTGTTGACTTCTAACATTGGTACCGACTGTTAGGTAATCGCCAGAAGTTGGACTTTTTAAACTCAACTCTCAGAGCAAAAGTCGTTTAAAACAACCGTGGTACACCAAAGGTCTGTCTGTACAAGTTAGAAATCAGAGAAAGACGCAGCAGGGAGTCCTTGCTTCAATGAAGGAAGTGTGTGTGTAGCCACTAAGGATGGGAGAATATAATAATTCTATCAGGATAAAAACTTTATCTTTTTATCGTTAAATGATCCATATCGTTTTTTTGGGGAGGTGGGGGGAATAACCGATTCTGCCACCTGGTGGACGCAAGTGCCAACGCTTGACTGCCGACCCGGATCTACTTCGTTTTAGTGTCATCCACGCTGGATGCACGTCCGGTTTGGGCGGCCATCTTAGATGCTATTTAATTAGCGTCAATGCTAGCGAGCTAAAATGAGGCCATCCTTGCTCTAGAAAGCGCCAATGTTCCAATCGGGATCACCGGATAATCAGAAAAGACGTTTTGTCAAAACCATGGAGAGCTCCGTAGATTTATTCAGCTTTTTAGTCCGCCTGTATACAATAAGTGAACGGCAGTGCGCATGCGCGAAACCGGCCTAGGATCGCTGAAGAAAGGCCAAGCAACAAAAAAAAGAAAGATCAGCGATCCGGTTTGATATCAATAATAAAGCTTATATGACAGAACGTTCCGCCAAAAGCGGTTGCCGGTTGGATTCTATATGGCGGAACGTACGGTCATGAGCATTTTTTGTGTTAAGTAAGTATGCTACAAGCTCATTTGCATAATAGTGGCTGAGAAAGCTGCTCTTGGCTCAAGCAAATTGGCACAAAACGAATATGCCTTCTGCCATTGCATCAGTCTTGAATCTGCATTGTCATTCCTGGGATGTCTGGACATCATGTGAAATGGGACCTTGGTGCCTCAGTGGTTGATCTCTACAGCAGATTACTAGTCAGAGAATCAGTGGTCGATCCCTACAGCAGATTACTAGTCAGAGAATCAGTGGTTGATCCCTACAGCAAATTACTAGTCAGAGAATCAGTGGTTGATCCCTACAGCAGATTACTAGTCAGAGAATCAGTGGTTGATCCCTACAGCAGATTACTAGTCAGAGAATCAGTGGTTGATCCCTACAGCAGATTACTAGTCAGAATCAGTGGTTAATCGGACCCTACAGCAGATTACTAGTCAGAGAATCAGTGGTTGATCTCTACAGCAGATTACTAGTCAGAGAATCAGTGGTTGATCCCTACAGCAGATTACTAGTCAGAGAATCAGTGGTTGATCCCTACAACAGATTACTAGTCAGAATCAGTGGTTGATCTCTACAGCAGATTACTAGTCAGAATCAGTGGTTGATCTCTACAGCAGATTACTAGTCAGAGAATCAGTGGTTGATCCCTACAGCAGATTACTAGTCAGAGAATCAGTGGTTGATCTCTACAGCAGATTACTAGTCAGAGAATCAGTGGTTGATCCCTACAACAGATTACTAGTCAGAATCAGTGGTTGATCTCTACAGCAGATTACTAGTCGGAATCAGTGGTTGATCTCTACAGCAGATTACTAGTCAGAATCGGTGGTTGATCGGACCCTACAGCAGATTACTGGTCAGAGAACCAGTGGTTGATCCCTACAGCAGATTACTAGTCAGAACCAGTGGTTGATCCCTACAGCAGATTACTAGTCAGAATCGGTGGTTGATCCCTACAGCAGATTACTAGTCAGAGAATCAGTGGTTGATCCCTACAGCAGATTACTAGTCAGAATCAGTGGTTGATCCCTACAGCAGATTACTAGTCAGAGAATCAGTGGTTGATCTCTACAGCAGATTACTAGTCAGAGAATCAGTGGTTGATCTCTACAGCAGATTACTGGTCAGAGAATCAGTGGTTGATCTCTACAGCAGATTACTAGTCAGAGAAACATTAGAACGTCATTGTTGGGCAGAAAGCTTGTATCTCCATATTTCATCTTAGTTTTTTATAATGCCCTATTTTTTTGAGTGGTGCAAACCACTCCAACAACCGGCTTTGTTAGTACCCGTGTGTGTTTGTGCCTGTACGGGTGAGCATGGTTGCTATGGTCACTGACATTACGTCAGACCACAGCTGATCAGGCTATATAAGACCTTGCACCACTCAGTTCACACGGGTGTGATTTTTATACTTCTAGTACTTTGTGCTGTTTGACAGTGTCATGCAAAAGTAGTGAAAATAGCCAATCTGCAAATTGTATGCATTGTAAGCTTGTAGATATGCAATTTATGCTAATTTTGACAAATTATTAGATTCTTCTTTTTTTTCCTTTCCTTAAAGTCCAAAATAGGGGTGCCAGATTGAAAGTGGTTAAGTCTGTCTCTTTAAAAAAAAATGTTTAACCATTGAAAAGTTTTAACAAGAGCTTGTAACTACATTGGATTCATTGTTGGGTAGTGACAATAACTAGGTCTTTGTGTGTTGTTGTGTATGAATGCACATAAAGCATTCCCCATTTCCCCTAGTCGGCCGTACCGACCGTACAAATGAATTAAAGTTGATGAGTACTTTCTCCTTCTGTCTCCTTCTTTCAGCCTCCCAGAGACCCAGACCCATCGGGTCCCGAGGGGATGATATCAGTAGCGATCTCGTCTCATTACTTCTTCGGGGAGGACCAGAGAACTGCTCAGCTGGTGGAGATCCTACACAGGTTTCCCGCGTGGGCCTTTCCTTCATCCTGGGTCAGTACCTATGACATGTACCGATACTGAGGAAGCTACCAATTACTGAGGCTGATACTGAGGAGAAGAAAATGGCTGCAGTGGCCCGAAACACGGAGAAGAGATGTCAAGCAATGATACTGAGGATTGGCTGATGGGCCTGCTGCCTCATCACTCTGACTGACACACACACACACACACACACACACACACACACACACACACACACACACACACACACACACACACACACACACATATATATATTCAGGTTCCTCCCAGTCAGCCTGAGAGACCACCATCACTGTGTCAATAGGCTTAGTGGCTAACCAAGCAGGAAGACACGCCGAGACACGCCAGAAGCAAGCTTAACTGCAGTATGTAGATCTGACAGACCAACTAACTTACTGACCACTGACCAGTGCACCGGCAACTACAAGCCCTGTGGTCACTCCTGGTTTGATGAAAAGGGGGCGTGGGGAGATTTTTTTTACACTCTGTCTATGCTCTCTCTCTCTCTCTCTCTTCACTTTATTTTACTAATCCTCATTCTCTCTCTTCCCCACTTTATCTTGCTAACCTATTATATTTCTTTTTCTATCTCTATGGATGGCCTTGCATGTCTACCTCCCTTCCTCTCTATAAACAGTCACTGGAGTAGGAGCTGTTGTCAGAATGGCTGTGTGTCACTACATTCTACTGAAAGACATGCCATAGACTAGATTCATGATCCAAGAGATTTATTTGTCACGCTCACACAAGTGTATGTGTGTGAGACCTGCTCCACTAGACTGTGCTAACAATATAATAACCACAAAATACTACCATAATCTGCACTACAGATTATGTGGTATACTGTTGGGATTATGTTGGGTTATTGCAATCAATGCTTCAGTGAGTCCCTGGCTCTCAAGGATAAGAAGACAGTTTTTCCTTGTCTCTCTTACCTGATCTTAGCAGGATACCGTAACATTTAGAATTTTAGTCGTATTTTTCAAACTGCACATTTTGAATTGAGGTGGTGGTGGTGCTTCTGTTGGCATATTAGATAATAGCAAGTGGTCCCCATGGATGAGAGGCTAACGGGTAACTGAAAGACAAAATGGTGACTTATCTATAATCATATCATATAATCTATAATGTTTGGAACGTGATACGCCTCAAAAAATATTAAGACTTAAAATTAAAAATATTATGGTATTGTTTTAAACGATCAGTCCACCCCACAATCTCATGTTACGTGAATGTCAATAACAGACAATATGTCTCATAACAAATAACCCTATGTGTAGAGACCTACGGGAGAAATTTGATGAATGAGTTATCTGGGGTTGGAAATGTATTTTCTAGCTTGCTGAGACTAGGAGTCGGATGGCAAAGTGGACTCAAGTGCTTGAACGACAGTAAAATGCCCTGTGATTACATAAATGTTATCTTAGCCACAGATCCAACCTTAGCACAGGGATAATAGTTTAATTAGATTGTATGAACTACTGTACTAATGTAACTTGCTCTCACAAACTGTGTCAAGTTGTATCATCTAGACTTGTTAGATGCAACCCCACAAGATATATATAGGCCTACTGTATTTCAATCCAACTATTTAATGCAAATTATCTTATGTAGTACCAGAAAAGCTATCTAATAATTGCTTAGATATGTTTTTCTCCATTAAGACATTTTGATTATATATTCATCTTAATATCCAAAAGTAAAAATAGCAATGCTATTAATTAATACCTACCGGTATTTAGATTATCTTAAGCCAAATATTTTTTAACATGTAACAAACAGGAACAGAAATATTATATTAAGTCCCAATTCATTCTTACTGTATGCCAAAAGCTGTCTCTGACAACACCACCGAAGAACTGAATTCACCATGGCTATGGCAGGCAAAAAGATTGGTCAAGCTCAAACAAGCACACATTAAGCACACATTATATAGGTGAGAATCACTGGAAATATTTTAAGCAGACATGGTCAATACTGTACTGTACAGTAGCATTGTTCTGGCTATGTATTTGACATGGCTAGCACACATAAGTGAAAGGTTATGTTAGTCCAGTAATAATGTAATTTGACCTCTAACTAATTGCAAAAAAAACGAACTCAACTGATTTTGCATCTTCAATATATCCTGAATAACAGAACAAAAGTTGCCTGGAATTGTCTGAGGGGAAAGTGTTGAAAATGGCCTGTACAGTATGGCCACCATTGACATCCTATTATAAGGCAATATTTTCTAAATTTCCTTATGCTTGAAGTAGCATGTGACATATCAAACTAGGGGGTTTTCATGATGCTGACCATAGCAACTTGCCAAACTGTGATGATGTCAGCACATTTGGGCAAGTTGCTATGGCCAAATTTAGTTTTGCATTTAGTTAGAGGTTGATCCTGTATTTTCCATAGATTTCCTGTCTGAGCTATTGAATAAGCAATCTTCCTGGCCCCAACCATTAAGGAATCTCAGACTGTGGCATCTAGAACAGAAATGACTTAAACATTTGTGTTTTTGATTAAATATAATAATTGTTTTTACCGAATGGGTTTGAGGAAAGACTAATTCTGCTGTACTTAACGTACATTTCTCAGTGGTGCCACTAGAGCCAGCTTTACAATATAAGTAGGGCTCCCATTCTTCATTTGTAAATCCTGGGCTGTACAGCAACCCATAGGTTTGAAGTCAACTCTTATTTAACAATTCTTGTAATCTTTTACTTGACCACATGATGAACTGCACTATCTAGGGCTATAAATGAAAGACACAATTAGACATTTTAAATAGCCTACAACGGCACCCGATAGATCACCCCCACCCATATAACCATCTATGAAATCGTCATGGTCGGGCAGAAACCTTGTATGTCCAAAACGGTTACTCTTAAGGAAATGGAAAACATAATCTGTGTTTCAATCCAGTTATTATTTAGTCACAAGCTCTTGATAATACTCATTTTTGCTCTTCATATTTATATAACCCACAGACAGGCTTGCTTAACCACTTAAACCTTCTATTCTTAGAAAACATTACCTGAGTTACAGCTGCACTTGGTCCGCTTATTTCCATTTACACCTCTTCTACAAGCTTGCAACGCTATTTTCTTTGTGTGACATTGTCATATGACGAAATCTAAAATAGGGCACTTATTTTAGAAAAATCATAAAATGAAATTGGGAGATACAAGGTTTCTGCACGTCAGCATCAAAATTCTGTATTTGGCACGGTACACTGCATGTGTCCTGGTCAAGGTAGATTCGAATTTTGTGGCGGTATGGCTCGACCATTCATTATAAGGCTAATTGTTACTTGTGTCTATATCACACTTAAATGTATATCACAAGATATATATGGAAAGAAACGGTGTATTTCAGTTCTTCGTAAGACATTTGCCAATTGCCATTTTAAGACAGACTAGTGTTTCTTCAGGTGAATGTACTGTATGCCACCTGACCTAACAGACATGGTTCATAGTTAGACCTATTTGGGGAAAAGGTATGTTTGTGGGCAGCCTAATACTCAAACAATGTATTTTTTTGTTTCAGATGTCATGTTCACATTACATTTTGGTTGCAGGCTAGCTCCCTCTGCTGCTAACATGATTTATTTTTGAGCTAGCTCTGTAATAGCCTCGGTACCAGGCTTTCATTTTCGTCTGCGCAAAAAATGAAAGCCTGGAGGAACGCATTGGCCGCTCTGTACTGGTCTAGAAGTGGGAGTCAACCCTTCCGGGTGGGCGTCGCTCCAAATGATGTGACGTAGCGCTGCACTGGGGGGGAGAGGAGGGGCCGGGGGTGACTGACAGATCGGTGAGATCCACTCAGGGCGTGTGCAAATCTCTGCCCCGACCCGCCCCTCTAGACCAGAAACCTAACACATTAGCTCAGGCTAGCTCTGTAATAGCCGTATCTGGCTGGTAAATATCTGTATGATGAAAGAAACAATTTCTCCTTTTCTTCAGTTTCAGAAGTGAATGGCACTCTCTAATGAAATCTATGCAAAAAAAAATAAAGACTAAATGGTGTCTGTACTGTTTTATGCCAGTCATTACTAGCATAAATATTACTTCTACTGCAAAAAAAGAAAATTGCAATTAAGATGTATGGTGATTGTTGACTCATTTTGGGATATAGTGGAAAACAAGTTTATCAGTTTGTAATGGATAGGAGTGCCACTTAAAACCTCTTAATCTTACTTTAAGTAATCTTACTTAAACTAATACTTACAGTAGGTCACCGGGTCGGCTCTGTACTTTCTTCTCCTCAACACACCACCAAAAATAGCTAATCTACAAACTCACAACACAGTGTGAGATTGTAGATCATCTATTTATTATTGGTTACTATTCCTCCCAGAAAAGGGATGCTAGGGTTCAAGTGGTTAATCCAGTTCGGGCTTATACCAAGCAAAAAAAGATGTGTGAACAAGAAGGAGCCTCCTGCCTTAAAGTACAATACGTAAATACATGAAAGATTTATGTTGCAGATATGTGTCTCGACGGCTCTGATGCTAAAAGTGCCACAATGTAGAGAATAGTTTTTACTTACCGTAAATTTGTTATCCTTTGAAAGATTTAGACTTCAAAACCTTCAACTGCAGTTGATATTTGAAAACAATACTTCCCACTGTATATTTTGCATATGCATGAGCACATCTGGTGAGCAAAATAATTGGATCACTACATTGCTTGAAACTGACTTAAAACGTGAAAAGTTTGGGGTGTGCTAAACTGATAAAGTTGCTCACCGTGCAAGATACGAGAGTGGGCCCTGCCTCACTACATTATGCAAAATATAGACAGTGCTCTATATGTATACATATGCCAGCTGCTACTTAGTTAGGTAACGTTAGCTTAAGTTGTGGCAAATCTGGGGAAAAAAAGCTTACCACTAGCTTTCTTCACAGATGTGTTCATAAACGTGTCTACTATCACAGAAAAATGTGTTCCAACCCAACTCCCTTGGGAAACTTTGTGGCAGCTGCTGAAAGTTGGGGTACCATTATCAACCAATATAAGGCAAAACATTCCAAATTTCATTATACTTTAAGTAGCATGTGACATGTCAAACTAGGGGGTTTCATGATGCTGAATCCATTCCAAGCATTAGTTTTGCATGAAAATACTCCTTGGGCTAAATTCGGCCATAGCCACCCAAATGTGCTGACCTCATCACATTTGTGATGACGGCTATGGGCATTTTTAGGCAAAGGAGTTTTTTGTGCAAAACTAATGCTTGCAATGGATTCAGCATCATGAAAACCCCCTAGTTTGACATGTCACATGCTACTTAAAGTATAATGAAATTTGGAATGTTTTGCCTTATATTGGTTGATAATGGTACCCCAACTTTCAGCAGCTGTCACAAAGTTTCCCAAGGGAGTTGGGTTGGAAGTTGGAACACATTTTTCTGTGATAGTAGACACCTTTATGAACACATCTGTGAAGAAAGCTAGTGGTAAGCATTTTTTTCCCAGATTTGCCACAACTTAAGGTAACTTTACCTAACTAACTGGAAATCACATTTCAATTTTGATGATTAACAAAATAAAAATTAGTCGAGTTGTCTTCATAGGAGTCTGGAGACCAATTTGGATAACACTGGTTCCCAGTATAAACCTGGGCTTCATGACCTTGTGTTTAAACCGACTGTTCTGTAACCTGAGTTGTTGTGCACTGCAGCTTGAAGCTTTGGCTTTGTTTGTTAACTTGTCAAATACCGGTATCCTTATTGTCATGGGGACTTGTTTTGCAGTCATGCTGTTCTATTAATCATGTATTTTAAAGCCTACGTACCTTTATTGTGATAGGCTTGTTCTAAAACATGCTCAGAGTCGCAACTGAAGTCTAATTTATACTTAGTTGCACCACAGTGTTGCTCTGAAAATAACAGATGTTCAAGCTAACAATTCAACTCAACACACATAAATTGGGCTAGGGGATGTTCACCTACATGCCCAAAATAAGGATGCCAGGTTGAAAGTGGTTAATAGGAATTTGGATAGGTTCAGCTGCACTGTCGTGTCTAGTGAGAGAATCAACTCAGTGGGTTGACACTGTTTATGATAAATGGATGTAAGCATTTATTTAATTTTAAGTATGAGATAGATAAACATAATGTAAAAACAAATCTAGATGGAGTGATTAACTATTTAAATTTATAAATGTCTTTATAAAAACAATAATTAATTTGAATGTTCCTTTAAACTGAAGGAAAACGGGGTGGAACAAAAGCAGCGGAAAGAGCATCCCAATTTTTTTTTTTAAATGTGTTCACCATCACTTCTGTATACGTTTATTCATTGCCCAAGAGCACAGCTTTTTAGGAGTGAAGAACGGGTAGACTATTCAAAAAGCAGTTGGAACATCCCAAGGTGTGGCAAAACATTGAATTAATCAAACGTCTGTCATTTCTTTCTTCATTGCATTTTAAATGAGGTTTAAGATGAGATTTTGGATTTTGTTTTTAATTAATGATCAAAGGAAGCTGCTGTGTGACAGGTGAAGTGATGTTTGGTATTTTAAAACTGTGAAATGGATCTAGTGAACTCCCACTGTTACACAAACTATTTTTGGTCAAATTGAACCGTGCTGCTAGAGATTACTTGGAAAGCCAACAGTTATTAATTAAGTACAGACTTGATTTGAAGAGGCTTGGGCACAGACAATAATGTGATGAGAAACTCAGGGGAGTGGTATGACTTCTGAAGTTTCACATATTAACTACAATCTAATCTAAACTGACATACTGAATATACTGAATTGAACATACTGTTCAATACACATTTCGTTCCCTCACTATATTAAGATTTCAACCTAGAATAGACATTTTCAAAATACTTAAAATAATCATCACCATCTGGCATATCAGCTTCATAATAATGTAACATTTGATTTATATTTTGGGATACATGGAAAAGTCTTGATGCCCGTTTGATAGGTTTCTGTTCAGGGTATTTGTATTTTGTTACCTTAAGTGTCTTTGTCTGAAACACATCTTCAACCTTTTGGGGGTTTTACTTTAATGTTGTTTGTCATGGATTTTTTTTTTATGAAACAAGATCATTATTCTTCAAAATGTCTTGTTTTTGATATTGATTAAACTGTAATTTTAACACTTAGTTTATTTTTTCTTTGAACTGCTGACGTTCTGCTTTGTATTGCGTATGTATCTGTTAGTTGGGAACTTTGGATCCAGTGAATGAAATGACTGCTGTGATGCGTCTTAATTGGAATGATTTGGCAATATACAGGGTATCCATCTGCTACTGAATGGATGGGATGATTTTACATTATGCAAAAAGCTTGAATAAAATGAACACTTGTACAGCAATAAAAGTGTTTATTACATTAATGTTGGTTTTGTTATCTTGTGTGCTGTATGCCACTGGTAAATTGTGCATTTATATAGCGCTTTTATCCAAAGCACTTTACATAGTGAGCATACACATTCATACACCGATGGTGGAGGAAACCATGCAAGGCACCAACCTGCACATCAGAAGCAAAATAGGGTTCAGAGTCGTGCTCAAGGGCACTTCAAGTCTTCAACACCAACTCTGGGGGAGCCCGGGATCAAACTGGGTACCTCGCGGTTCCCATCCGGCCACTTGATTTACCGGCCACTGTACCCCACTGGTATGTGTGTTTTGGGGACCTCTAGGATTGGCTTTGGCTTGGAGTGCAAAGGGCAAAAATGTAATTTTAAGAATTTTACAGGAGAGCAAAAACAAACTTTTAATTTACTAATTATTTCATAAAAAACAAACTTATATAACATTAACATATTTAAGTAATTATACTTTTATACAGATTAGGCTTCAATGAACTCTGGCTGAGTAATGGTATTGTGGTCTAATACATACAAACAAAATTACAATTACATACAAAAGTACTAAGAGACATTTGCTGTGAGTTAACAGAGATGATGTAGTGGTCAAATGATTAGAATAGACTCTCTCAGCACAGTTTCCATGTTCAACCCCAGTGTCCTACCATGTTTATTGATGGAGTACTTTTATCACTTGAATGCTAGAATACAAGAGAACAAAGGCCCAAAGGTACCTTGGTGCAGTGGTGCTTGTCTTGATTGGTTGCTTCTGCTGCAGGTTCAAGTCCCATACCATCAGGTACTGGAGGAGGACCGTCGGGGGACCGTGTCCCTCCTGGTCCCTCCACTTGTTTCTTTCCTGAGAAGTAGGTGGAAGTGGTCTCTAGTGACATCTAGTGGATAGAATGAGAGTTTAATACTTGTTACACATTTAATTCATACATATGGGACACAAGCTTAAGCAAGCTCAGTAAAAGGAGGAGGATGTCATTAACTGAACATGTTAATGTTATTATAAATGTGTAAGTCTTAAATCAACCTGAAATATTACCTCAGCATTGTGCGCAGTCATTTTTAATCATACTAAATAATAATCATACATTCACAAATATGTAATTAATCTCAATATGTTGTAGTAGGCCTAACGGGTGGGCCTGACAGACCTACAGATCAACGTAAGGTAGGCCTACTGTAAATGATACTTGTGTAAAGTCACTACTATAGACAGCATCATTATTATGACACTGTATGGATGACACGCGCTACTACGTCAGTGTGCGTACATTTGCATCGGGCGCACGCAGAGGTGGTAACGGATAACGTTTCAAAGTATTTTTCAACAGTGTAGTAGTTGGCTACTTTCTTCTTGAGAAAACGTGATAGTCGTTGGGATGCATCTGTGTCACTGGACAATTTTACTCCTTCAAAAACGGCTAATGTTTTCGAGCTCTGAAATAGTACCTGTCAAGTGGCTAGCTGGTTAGCTGGACGGCTAATAGTAATGATGAGATGAAATCTGTTAGTTAATCAGCTGCTTAACGTCTCTAGCCAGCTTGCTGTCATCGGCCAACTGTCACTCATTCTGTGCACACTTGCTAGGTGGGATGCTTCGGTACTTTTTTATGCTTAATACAATTCAATTGAATTGAAATTGTCACCAATGTGCGGCGAACGCACAGGCCTCAGTTGGGAAACAATAACAAGCTAGCCCCGGCTAGCCAGTTGCTCGCTAAAAGCCTGCAGAAAGCTGGCTTGTAGAGAGCAGACAGTGTTTCTGGAGAGAGGAGAGGTATGTTGTTTAACTAGCTGGGGTCTCTCTCTCTCTGGCACTTTGTTGTCATCGCTTTGCTTAGCACGTGATCATCACAACTGATCGAATTTCCTTCCTATGCAAGCGACCACAAGTCAAAACAAGGAACAAACTTTGCTGACTTTTTGATGTGCCCTACTAACGTTAGCTTCCAGGCTAACTCTAGCTAAGTAAGCGATATGTACACAATTATTGTTTGAGTAAAAAAAAAAGTTTATGATGACCAAGAATTCATCTTAGTAGTTTTATCATTACGTCTTCAAACTCAAGTTAGAGCATCTCAAGGCTGAATTAATTATTTTTCTATTTATAAGTTGGAAGCAAATTAAGTTGGCTACGTCAGTATTGTAAAGTCTATCAGTATTAAGGTTACCAGCGACTGCTGTGGTTGTTGCCTGACAATAAAGGTTCAGTGTGTCCTGTTTTCATGCTTTTGGTCGTAGGTTGTTTTTCCTGTTGCATATCATAACATCAACTCTAAACTGTCTCTAGGAATACTCTACAGTATGAGGGCCAATGAATCTTGTGCCATAGGTGCATGCACCTGGCACCATGGACCATGGATACTCGGTGGATCCAGCGACAATAACTTCTAGTCAGCAACTGTTTCACAACCAGAACTTGACTGTGAGTGAGCCAGTCTCAGGCTCGCAACAGACCAGTGTCTATCATGTCCTCTTCAGATCCAAAGTGGCATAGTGGCAGCAACACTGAAGGCACAGACATGGTCATAATTGAAGAAGCACTCAGTAATGGCACCTGTACTGTGGAGACTGTCATAGATTCTCACTGTGTCAGTAGCAGTGGAGATGTCCTGGGCATTGGAGGAGACCTCCTAGCACTTGGCAATGATGGCGTATCAGAGATATCCAACAGTGACCTCTCTCTGCCTGAGGTGTGCATTTCCACCAACAGCACTAGCTTTGAGGAGGATATGAACTATGAGGTCCAGCAGGCTTATAGGATTTTCACTGGCTTTCTCTTGGACAAGCACAAAGCAATAACCGGCCCGTTTCTCAATCCAATTGGCCACCTGGAGGCCCAGCATGGAATTGGTGGGGTCCGGGGTCGAGGACAGGCTCAGCTCAAACAGTCAATGTGCCTGCGGAGAATGGAAGAGAAGTTTGTTGGCCGTGAGTATGATACCATCACAGAGTTTGTAGCAGACTTCAGGTTGATGTTGGAGAACTGCTACCGCTACCATGGGGTGGACCACTGGATCTCCAAACAGGCCCAGAAGCTGGAAATCATGCTAGAGCAGAAGCTTACATTGCTGTCCAGGTGAGTTACAGGTTACAGAACAGTCAGCAACAATGTATACAGTACTAGAGCTGCACATTTAAAAACGTATGCCTTTGACATCACTTAAGATGTATTGGATTATTGTGGTATAAAACAGTTGCAAATTTTAAACCATTAACACAATGTAATGACACTGATATCATGTTATAACACAATCCTATATTAAAATTATAATGTGGCCGTCACAAACTGATGCCATCCCAACGATTATACTGGTCGAATTGAATTTGAGACACAATTCGGTCACAAACGTGATATCCCGATGTGGATACTTTTATGCAACACAGTAATGTCACAAATATTACACCCAGATTTTATGGCCTGAACATCTCTAGTGCATACATGGGCAACTGGCGGCCCGGGGGCCATCTTCACTTAATGCGGAATACTGATATATTATTGATTTCAGCTGTTAGAATTCCAAACAGGCAAACATATTAGTAGCTTAATGACTAGTTTACTAGTATTATTTGTATGTCCAATGTATTTGTATTTAAGTTCATAACATTATAACTAAATGCAGGATTCCAATTAAAAAATAAGAAAACAATTCGGGATTCCAATTCGAATATAGCAAAAATAGCACTGTGGCGCGTTTTGAGCTTGTACATCGGCTATTTTTGCTACTTTTGTGTGATATCGAATGACGAATTAGTGCATTAATTTACAAAAATAATGAGATGAAAATAAGGAGATAAGAGGTTTCAGCCTGACATTACATGCAAAGCAGTGAGTATGGAAATATAGTGGCCCTCTCCATCATCAAAGTTGCCCACCCCCTGATCTAGTGGATCAAAGAAAAAATGTTTAGGTATAACTTGAGCAGTTGCGGTGCCAAGTAATTGCCTAAGCAATTGTTGTGGGCATAATATGTTACTTTGTTTGAAACCAACAGCAGTCTAAAGTAACTTGGACCATATTGGTCTAATTAATTTGTCCAACGGCTGGATGGTAACCGCAAGGTTGCCAGTTCGAACCCGGGCTCCCCCAGAGTTAGTGTCGAAGTGTCCTTGAGCAAGACACTGAACCCCTAATTGCTCCTGATGTGCTGATTGGTGCCTTGCATGGTTTCCGCCGCCATCGGTGTATGAATGTGTGTGTGAATGGGTGAATGTAATGCACAATTTATGTAAAGCGCCTTGGATAAATGCGCTATATAAATTTACCATTTACCATTTAGGACACTGCGAGAGAAGACAACATTGGCTATTACATCTAAAGGATGTTTTGGTGCAGAGGAGGAGCGAGGTTCTGGGGGCACGTCCACCAGGAGAAGGTCAGCACCTCGTAGCCTGGCTACCCTCACAGTTGGTGGTCATGAGTCAGTCATGGTCCAGACCCTTCGGTTGGAAGAGCAGCAGAGAGCAAAGGAGGAGAAACGGTAAATTAGAGTTTATGTGTTGTGTTTATGTGAGAGGGTGGATTCAAATTGTTAACATAGAATATATTCTTGTATGCATTGCATGTGTTTAACTCTGCTATAAATGCAAATCATAATCTTCCCTGTCAGGCAACGTGAGCTGGAGAAGAAGGAGGCAGAGGAAATGTCAGCCAAGGAGGTGGAAGAGTGGGAAAGGAACTTGCTGTCCCAGGCATCTCCACACTCTTTGCAAACCTTGTGGGAGCTCCCTGCCATTGGGCACTTACTCTGCCTGGCCCAGACTGCCCTTAATCTTCCTGAGATTGTCTTTTTTGAGCTGGAACGCTGTCTCTTGATGCCCCGCTGCAGCCCCTTCCTCTCAAAGATCATGTCTGCTTTACTCTGCCCACCCCAGAGAAGGGCAACTCTGCACCGACGGCCCTCCTTGCCCTATCGACGCTGGGAGTCAGAACTCAGGCAACGAGTCCAGGGCTGGTATCGGACAGTTGGGGTGTCCCATGACCAGCCGGCCCGTGCTGAGCAGCTGGGACTCTGCCACCAGTTCTTTAGCACCCTGGGAGAAGTGAGCCCCTTAGAGGAGACACCCTTTCACCTGCTACCCTTCTACCAGCGAGTCTGGCTGCTCAAGGGGCTATGTGATAATGTCTATGAGACACAGAAAGATGTGCAGGATGTTGTGCTTGGCCAGCCCATCCATGAGTGCAGGGAGTCTATATTAGGCTATGACAGCAAGGAGTCTGCCTACATACACTTCCCCCATTTCTGTGGGGCGGACTTGAGGGTCTACTGCCAGAGCCCCAGCATGCCCCCCAGATTCCCTTTACCCCCTGTCTGGGCAAAGAGGATTGAACCAGAGCTGGGGACAGAGGCCACAGAGGGTGAGGATTCTGATGGTATGAAGCCCAAGAAAATTAAGAGGCAATGTTATGGGATCTCTACAGAAATGGGGGAATCTGACGACTCAGGGAACGAGGGGGAAGAGAAACATATGGGTTTCAAAAGAGAAAATGGGGGCACAAAATGTAACAGTGAGAGATTGAACTTGTGGCCTTTGAAGGACGAGGAGGGGTCTGATACAGAGACCTCTGATGAAGATGAGTCAAGCCAAGATTCAAAGTCTCACTTTAAAATGCACAATAACTCTTTGTTTTTCCCTACACATCTTGAAAACCCTAATAGAGGAAAATGTTTACGATTGAATTTTAAGGAAGAGTCACAGGAGTTGGAACACCAACCCAGCACACTCACGGTGAAGCAGGAGCTGAGCTTCTCTTTGGATTCAGGGAGAACAATCAAGGCAGAGACCCGGGAGCCCTGCCTGAGTGTAGGAGAGCATAGCTATACAGGCAGGTCCCCAGCTCGGTCTGAGAACCTTGCCTCACCAAGCAAAGTAACAGGGGTCAAAACGGGGGGAGATAGTCCCAACCATGGACACAAAGTGTCTTCCTGTTTAGAATTTTCTAAACACAACACTGCACTTAAATCTGAGGAGCACATTTGTTGTTGTAGCACCTCAAATGTGGCACAGCAATTGTCATGTGAGAGTGCTCAGAATTCAAGTGAAGAGAGAGCAAATGACAGGATGCGGAGTAGGGGAAAGAAACGAAAGAAAGGGCGAGAGACGGAGCAGCTGCTGCGGGTGAAAGGGGGGAACCGGCAGCTGCAGCAGCCGGATGGAGTGAGGCAGTGCCAGGCCCAAGCGGCTAAATCCAGCATGCAAATACCTGCTTCAACAATCAAGAGAAAAGACGAGAGGAAAAAAAACAAAACAGGTGAATCCAAAACTACAGTAACTCTCCATTTTACCACACCATCCACAGAATATGACATAGCTCACTGCATTCTACACATTTCTTAACTTTTTCTTATGTTTCAATCAGTATTTCCTTGGAAATATGTAAAAGTAAAAGATCTAAGTTCAATGGATTGATTTGTTGACAGGAAAAAAGCTCAACTCTTCAAAGAAAGTGAAAGAGGAATCTCCAGTTGAGCCATCGTTTAAGGTAGTCATGATGCAATACATCTTATTTATTCAACGGAAGGAGCTCTGATTAGTGTAGTGCCAATATATAATTCTGGTATAACACTGTCTGCTTTCATTCAGTCGATCATCCAATTCGTTCCCCAATCTCTTTGGTTTTTAATACTCTATAATGAATAATTTTTTGTTCATCTTTTTTCTTTTATATAGTTAGTGTGCACCAGTCTTGAAGAGTTGCGGGAACTAATCAGTAAGACCGAAGATGAGCTTGACACACTGGAAAGCTCAAAAAAGAGAGCGGTTAGTATTTGCAACAATTCTGTAAATCATACTATCACATTAATTATTACCACTTATACCCAGTGTTGTGTTCTACCATTATACACTATATACTTAGTATGCCGTGGTGAGAAGTTTTGAAGAAAAAAAACGTATACCATCTGCTAACCATTTCATCCATTGACCACACGTGAGCGTATAGCCGATATGTGCACACGGAATGATTATCGCATGCCCTCTAAAAAAAAAACATACTTTCCACAGATTCAATGTAGAAATGATATTGTAGCCTACAGTATGTTGTGTAGAAATAAATGTTCAGAGCTTTCTTAACTTGTCAACCAAATAAACGAAATAGCTTCTGCATCAATCTCCTTGTGTTAACAGGACCGATGGTATTTCTACAAAGAATCAGTGAAGGACCTTCATATCACTCTAATCAGACTACTGAATGAGCTTTCACCATGGGAGCCAAAACTAGTCAAGGCCTACCAGAGAAACAGGTACAACTCGTTGAGTAAATTATAGGGGCCAAATATGAAGTTACAAAGCCTATGTTGTTACAATTTGTGTTTTTCATTTTTCAATGAAGTCAGTTGGATGTTACATGCGTGGGATGAAGACATTCCCATCTTTATAACCATGTAAATACTACATTTTGCTTTGAATCAAGCATGTCAGAAATGTAATTTATATTGATAAGCAGCAGGCATATCCATTTTAGTGTTCATCATTCAGTCAAAACATTTTAACAATTAATTTAAATACTTATGTAATGTAGGTGTAATGCCATGGATGGATGCACAAAGTCATGTTTCTTTCCTTAGCGTCTCTCAAGACAGACTGTTGGCTCACACCATTTTTATTTGACTAATCTTGTCACACTAATTGAAAGCCCTGCGCCCATTTATACATTCGCCTTTTCCTACCAAACCACTCCATTTGCACACATCTCTCCATGCACGCTGCTGCACCCGCTTCGGATGTTATCACCCCTTAATCAAGAGAATGTTCGTGATCAGCACTGTAGAAATACCCCCAGTATGTGATAATCAACATACTGGGAAACCCGGAAGTGAAACTATGGGAGCGTTTGCATTTTGTGACCATGACGGAGGCGCACCGCCTCTGGTGGCCTTGAGCCACGCGAGGTGCGACGGCCACCAGAGCCGACTCAGCGCTGTTCGAGTTACGTCTCGATAGGCAGAGAATAGTAAATATTAGTACCCCCTACTAGTTTCCATGCCCCGACCATAGAGTTGGAAACGACATAGCCTTGACCAGGCTGTGTCTGCACCACCCTGCATGCGTACAGGCCGGGTGAACACAGCCAAACACCACGTCTAGTATGCCAGTATGGCCATATTACAACGTCCTGATAACGGTTGATTTCGTGTATTTAATCTGCATGCCTGTCCAGACATAATGCACTATGTTGCATCCATGCAACTGTCATAATTACTGTACAATTTGCATGAAATACCATGTTATTGCGCAACATTTCACGGCGATCACATTTTAGGCCACACCCTGTTCCACTGCATGTGTGCACACACACACATACACACACACACACACACACACAGGGCGCAGCGGTACAGCACAGTATGGTACAGTACGGCACAGTATGGTCCACTGACTACAGTACAGTCTGCTACAGGTACAGCCCAGTATGGTACAATACAGTACAGTATGGTACAGTACAGTATGGTACAGTACAGTACGGTACAGTATGGTACGGTACAGTACGGTACATTACAGTACGGTAAATTACAGTATGGTATAGCATGATACAGTACGTGGCGTGGCGATAGAGTGAGACCGGCCGAAGGCTGGTCGAATTCTACATAATTTACATCCACAAAAACTCACTGAAATGGTTTGATATTTGTTTCTGAAACATCCAGCACTCCACAGTGCAAAGTCTTAAGATGTTGGTTTCCATGGATAAAATATCTGAGTTTATTAAAGAGGCAGTGCTGCAACTTTGGTATCGTTTTTCATTCATCTATGGAGTTAACATTACTCCTAGTTTAATAAGGGATGTGTGTGAGGTTGTCTTGCCTTTGTATTTTCAACAAGAAGACCTTCCATCAGATTAATACTAATATTGAATTGCATCGCTAAAAAAGAATGATGCGTAGAGAGAGTGCAGGACACCTGAGTCGTTGCCCTCCACACCCTCCTGGCATCATGGTCTTGAGCTCTGCAGTGTTGTTAGATCCGCTGTTGGGGCGCAGTGCATCTATGTATTAATAATCCATGCTAATTCAACAAACGCTACTGCTATTGTATTAGTTAAACCAGCATTGTTGTGAAGCATTATTGTATATATATATTTTTTGTAAAATAGATTACAAGTGGGCCATCCTGAGGTCCCAATTTGGAATTCCCAGTGAGCTGTTGTGTGTCCACACGTGTCTGTCTTTTTAACACAAAAAATAACCTATGTATATACTATATAAGTATAATGATACCCAATAATAATGGGGTAATGGGCATGTGGCACTGGATCTTATACAAGATTTGTCTTGTATCATTCCGGATTAAAAAGTGTAAATAAATTAAATATGCGAAAAACGATTGTTATTTTTACATCACTAGCATCGAGCTTGAGTGACTCCCATTCACATAGGTTTAGTCTTGTATCCACTTCATAACAAAACTCCACCAACAAACACCAAAACAACACCAACGATGTCTAACCTTAACTAAAGTTATTTAATTAAACCCTTGTCTAAAGGAGTACTTTACATTTCTGATGACCATTTTCCAAAGCATAACATGGTTTGTTTTGTATTCAATGAAGCCACGGTTTTCTCGTTCATTTCAGTAAAGTTATAGGGAGTTTAAACTTGCTTTAAAGATAATTTTACACCCTACATATTTGTGCTGAAATGTTATTCTTCTGCAAATCAGTTTCAGCAATATTATAAACTGTTTTAAATCACATTTGTGTCTGCAACACTGCCAGTTCTGTATAATTCCAATTATTCAGCTAAATATTATTATATAACACTAAAAATACACCTTGTCTCAACTTTCTTCTGCCCCCGGCATCAGACTCCGCATGAAGAAAGAATTTGACGACTTCAGAAAACATTCAGACTACAATAACTTTGTGCGAGAAGAGTGTGTATCATCGTCGTCAGAAGAGGATGAAGACGACAGTGTAGGAAGAGAAATGTGCTCTCCCCCTGACCACTATAGAGGGTCTGAGGAGGATGACCATGGTGTCCCCAGATGTCTATGGACTGGAGGTAGTGGAATTCAGTCAAACCTTTACAAATTATTATTTGATTACTTTGTTAGAAGGAACATGAAACCCCTGAGCTTATTGTGTAGTTAAGTTAACTTAACCCTAACGCTTTTCCAGTTCAGGCTAATAGTTACTATAGCAAATTAAAACATGGCAGGCACCTAAGCAATGCAGCTGCATCCAAATAATATGGGTGTGTTAGAGCCATGGTGTGCCAATGGGCAAGCATAAAGCGTCGACGGCACCGGAAGAGAATTTCCTATACATTTTTCCATAGACGTTTCAAAGCGTATTTATTTAAAGACCTGTAAGCCGAGTTGACAAATCATGACAAACACATTTTTTGGGGCTGAACAAATAATTAGAAGAAAAAATGGGCAGGGTACAACACTTTTTTGTAAAGGGAAATTCTGCTCTTGTGCCCTCGTCGTTCTGAAAGTGGGCGGAACTGCGACGCTCTATAGACCATAGTTTCTTCCAGAAAGTGGTTTAAACATGTTCCCTTTCGGAATTCTTAATTTGATTGGCTCAGCAGCAGAAACGCATATGAAGGTCAGGTGTGTTTCCAGGAACAAGACATGTTTATGCCAACTTCTAGAAAACAGAACTACTGTTATGCACATAGCCTATCGTCAAAGTATACTTTGTATTGTAAATAACAAGTATTTATCATAAAATGTACATTTAATATTTTTACAGGAGCCTTAAAGCAATTTGAGGATCAGTCAAACGACAGCTTGATGACAACTGTCACCGCCAACCGCCTAAAATGTCCTTTCAGCACAGATGAGGACCTCACTCTGCGGCAGAGAAACCACACCAATATTACCATTCTTCCACACTCTACATTGGAGCCTAGATCTGGACTAAACATAACGGACAAAGCCAGTGAAGGATGTTCAACATTGGCTACAGCATCTGCAACTCAAGCTTCACTGGGATCTAGATCCATTATCCTCCACCCCACAATTAGTCTCCCTAAGGGCTACACACCCATCCCCACCTTGCTGGCTAAGAGTGTGGGAAACAAAGTGACCTTAATGAAGAGGCCTGCTGACTACTTGGGGGTCAGCAGCAATGTCGGTCAGAGCAAAGTGCAGGTGATGACCCATCCTTCACTTATGGTGGCTGCCAGCAAATGTACTCAAGCACAAAGTTCCCAATCTCAGCCTGAACAGAGCTTCCAACAGTTGCCCTCACAAGGACCCCAAAAGACTCAAGTACATAAACGAATAATAGCCACAGCAACAACTCCTCTTCCCAAATCCCCACAGGCTAAACCATCCCATGCAACTTTACCAAAGAGTCCTGTTCAGGTAGTGTGCAAAGTACCCGAGGGACTGGGCCACCTTTTAAAGACAGACGACAACAGCCAAGTAAAGATTTCTGTTCAGTCTATTATTGACCAGAACACTGGAGAGAAGAGGATGCAGCAAGTGGTAATTCTGCCATCCAACCTTCTCATTCAGAAAACCGAAGAGAAATTACCTTCACAGCAACTACGTAAGACCACCCAACCTCCGTTTTCTAAAGTGACTGGCCCTTTATATATGACCACCAATTTACCTGGGTTTACTATTCCAGATGGTAGAATCCCTGTGCAGCAAGTGGCTCCACTTAAAGATACCAGGGCAGTAAGGAACCCATCTCCCTCTGTTTCCCCTCATCTGCAACAGAGCCCTCTAAATACATCAAGCCTCAAGGTGCCACAAGCATCCTGTACTCAAGCAAACACACCACAGACCATCGTGCAGAACTGGCCGCTTGCCACATCTACCAGTGCAGTTTCTACTGAATCTACTACGCCTACAGACCCTAAACAGGAGCTGAAGACGGTGTGTATCCGTGACTCTCAATCCATTCTTGTCACCACTAGAGGGGGGAACACGGGTATAGTCAAAGTCCAAACGTCCTCGGACCAAAATGCTCCTGGGTCATTGCCACCCAGCCCAATAATCACCATTTCACCTCAGTTCAAAGCCTTCCTCGTATCCCAGACCTCTCCTCGTTCCCTTTCTGCTCCATCTCAGACATCCACATGCGCATTCCCAGCAGGGATGAAGCTGTCAGAAGTGCAGCCTCAACAGCAGGCCCATTCAGTGAAGAGCTCCTCTACTGTCACAGCTCCACGGCCAGCTCCATGCACTGGCACTGTTCCTCTTGTAGGCCTAAGGAGCCTAACATCATGCAGCTCTGTTGGGTCCACTGGAACCATGGTAGTGAGTCAGTCCGGACAGAAAGCAGAGACTACAACTTCTGGTTCTCAATTGCCAGCTCCACTGGTAAAAAACACTGTGATTGTCCCGTCACTGAGTGGCTCTGGTACTAATCCCCTTTCTACCACACCAGCACAGTCCAAGCTGGGGGTAAAATGTGTCAATACAGACGAGAGGTCTCAATTGACCAAATTAATTCTAGTCGCTCCCTCTCCCTCTTCCTCCTCGTCTTCCTCCTCAAACACAGCTCTACACAAAGTCACTTCCTCTTCCACAACGTCGCTGTCTTCTTCAAGGTTTGTCTTCATCAGCCAATCTGCAGGAGCAACCACCACCACCACTACCACCTCTATGGGATGCTTTGCAAACCTGGGGCTAGTTGCAGGTGCTGGTGGTCAGCCACTGACTGCATCAATACCAAGTGAACCAGTGAAGATGGGAATAAGTTTGGGCCAACCTGTTAACATTAACCACTCAGAGGTCCAGAGTATTACCGGCACTCTGCCCACAGGTACACTGTAATTTTATTTTTCGCTGCATTCCACACAACTCCTACTGAAATAACTTATTATTTTAAAAAGTAAAATAATCAAATATTTGTTATTAATAGCAGTAGAATAATTGGGATGCACATTGCACATGCAGATTAGACACACCAACGGACCGACATGCGGAAACAAAGGTTGGACATGTGGTCGAACATCCGCTGCTCCGTGCTTGCGGTTAGGGTTAGGGTTTGAGGTAGGTTGTCGGTCTAATGACAGTTGGACCAATAGTATGTCTAAACTAAAGCCTGTATCCGAATAATTCACTTTGATTTCGGTCAGTCATGCACATCTCAAGCCTTTATTCTGTGTGAAGGATGGTGCATCGAATGTCACTAAAAGCTAAGCTTCAGAGCTCCCAAAACTAACAGCCTTAAGCCCATGGCCCACTTAATTCCAATACACTTTTATAGTTTTGGATGGCTCAGGGAAGAAGACAGGGTTAAATAAATATCAATGGGATCGTTTGAGGGGGTCCCAACAAAAATAGATGTCCCAGTCGTTATATGTATACAAAATAGACAAAAAAAACCATTTCAAGATATTAAGTGGGACAGTGCCCTGTGAGTGACAGCCACAACATCAGAGGGAGCACCCACAATCTGGTACCCCACAAATGTAGCACAAACATGGGAACATTTGACCAAAATACCAGCAGATCCGCAAGCTCACGTTGCGACACGTTTTTAGATTGGCTATTTCCAGCAAAGATTCAGTATTTGGTGTAGACTAGAGGGAATAAAAGGGGATCTAGTGATCCCTGTCATGGTACTCTGGTCAACGAACTATATAACTCAGACCAGGCATGATTTCTTAACCATCAACTACACTATTGTCTATTTTTGTGGGACTCAGATTGGTATCAGATAAACTGTATAGTTCACTGTGATTTGAATACTTTGATACTTTCTTCTTCTTATTATTATTATTATTATATTTGAATACTTTGATACTTTTGTTTGAACAATGAACATACATAAATGCTGTTCTAGATTATTTATTCTGTGGTGAGAATTTTACATTTTTTCATTCATGGTAATTTAACTTCCAGGTGTTCAAATCCGACTGCCAGGACGAACAGTGAGCCTCGGACAAGCTGGTGGTGCCCTGCCACAGTCTCCTAAGAGCACAGCAGTGTCTATCTCCATGACAGGCTCTCAACCAGCTACAACCGGAATGGCTCTAGTCCAGAGCTCTAATATGATCACCAGCAATCTTGGTCAGGTCACCTCTACTTCCACCAGCTGCCATGTGCTGGGTGTCTCAGCCTTTACCACTGTCCCCGGGTCAAGTCCTCCCAGATCCATGGCTGCTATTGTCGCCCCTCCCCCAGGCTGCGTCGTCAAGAAAGACCCTAGTCTGAGCAAAGGAGTATTTGCCACCAACCCATCTGCTCAAGTCACGACTACTGCACAGATTAGCCCTGCCAAAACCACCATGCCCACGCTGGTCCATCAATCTACAAATGTCCTAAGTGTACCTACTCCTTCCATTGTCCCTCACACACCTGCTTCCACGTTAAAGCGTGCCAGTATTACAGGTAGCACCAACCCTTTCTCAACCAGTACTATTCTGTCTGCCAGCACAATGCAGCAGAGAATAGTCATTAACACCACCACACCCCTTGCTGCTGGCACACAGATTCTCCTCAACAACACACGGTTTGTGGTACCTCCCCAGGGATTAGGACCCGGCAGCCATGTCCTCCTCATTTCCAGTCCTGTAACACCACCAGTGCCTATTACTAGTACCACCACCACTCCAGTGAAAGCTCTACTCGAGGGCCCCAGCCCAATGACTGATGCCTCACGAAGGCCAGTGATACCTGCCTCACCCCCAGCCAGGTTGCCCAATAAGCAGGCCAGAGGTTCTTCTGTGGTAGTGGGCGCACCTGCAATGGGTTCAACTGTGCTGATAACTACTCCTACTGTAACCCCACTCAGACTAGCAGGAACACCTACCTTGAGCTCACCTTCACCTGGTGCAACCAATGTAGTGTCAGCTCTGCCCAGGTTGCCAGCTCCCCACGGGCTGGCATCACCTGTTTCAGGAACACCAACCCTGGTCTCAGCCCTGCCATTGTTGGCAAGCACATCATCAGCCCTAATTTCACCAGTTATAACCAGTGCACCAACTCCTACTTCTGTACTACCTGCAGTCCAGTTACCTGCTGGGACATCAACTCTAGCACAGTGCTCACCTCATAAATCTACTCTCTCACCAGCCCTAGCTGTCCTTCCCAGGTTAACAGCACCACCATTATTCTCACCTATCTTACCCACTACCTCCACTGTTGCCTTGATCAGTCCTGGTACGTCAACTCTAGCCCCTCTCTCTTCAGCAGAGTTAGCAGGCTTACCACCTGCTCCAGCTACCCAGCAGAGGGTATCAGTGGGCACACTTTCAGCATCATCTACTGCTAAGAATATGATGCAAGCTTCACTGCACACAGGACCTACCCATACATCAATCAAACACCAGGTGGCAACAGTCATGCAGCCAATACTAGCATGCACACGGACGCAATTGTTACCAACAGTGGCTGTCCCACCAATTTCTAGCACTGCATCCAGGATGCAGTCACTGCCTATTGCTACAGTAACCCCAATTGGAAGCACCCTCAATAGCTTACAAGCATCGCCTGTGGCAATTGTACCTCCATCCAACACCACTGTACTAATGACTCCAGCTCAGCCTAACCGAGAACTTAAAACACATGAGACCATTTCTACACCTACCTTTCTGACCAATAATGCACTTGGAAAGCCCTCTCTACAGAACTCTGCTTCAGCTGTGCATTCCACTATTGGATCCAAGCTACTCATTAGTCCAGATGGTGCCGTTTTAAACACAGTTCAAGGCCCAGTCAATCCAGCAAGCCTGCCAGTGATTAGCCCCAAACCACTGGCTACACTGGTGGTGTCTTCTAGTAGTTCCTCTTCTAGAGCACTGCCCACCACCTGCACAAACAATTCCACTGTACAGACTGCAGAGGGAGACATAAGTGAACCAATGAACTGAGACTGTGAGACAGCTAATGTGAGGACATGATCTGTCCACACCGATATTCCAGCAGCTTAATTTTGTGAGATGGTGTAGAACCTCTGTTTATAGTTATCTTGGAGATAGTCAAACAGTTTTTCAGCGGTAGTTTGATCAACCATACCTGATATGCATCTAATCTGTTGTAGGTTACACCCTATGGTTAGGTCATACTGTTAGTATGTTGTGCTCTCAAAAACAGCAGATTGGAAATGTATACTGTGATGGTTTTGTAATTTTCTAAACATGCTGTTGCCCAGGGTGAATGTTGTGATTCATAGTTGTTTTTCATATGGGCCAGTTATTCATGTTTTAGCAATTCATTTGGTTGACAGGGTAGATAAAACGAATTTCAATTGAATGTCGTTCTGATATTTTCAAAGACATTAGATACTGCATTAAGAAATTATTGCCATTATCCCTTTCATTGGTACAACTGTCAATTACAATTGATAATCTAAAAGAAGCATTTTGCATTTAAGCAGTTGAAATAGATTTGTAATAACATGTTTGAGCCCATGTCAAATGTTTTGATGTTACATTTATTTATTTTTACCACATAGATTTTTCAGATATATTTAGTGGGTACATTTTCATTGAATAGTGTGGACATTTCTGCATGGAAATAAACAATGCAACTGTCCCCTATGAATGTGTTTGCGGTGTTTCATCCCTTATGTGTAGATATAAAGAGGAAATATACAATATTTTAACAGCTAATACTAAAATGTTACTATCGAGCAAGGTGACATTTATGATACGACGGAACCATATAATCAACCAAGTTAGTGTTACACTATGAAGAAATGCTTTTCATTGATGTTATACAATGACAGATTACAAAGAAAGTTCAGAGTATTATACACAATATTGACTTTTCTTCAAGGGGAGTAGGGTGGAGGTAGTGGCCCAGCTGAAATCTTCTCATAGGCAGGAGGTGCATTGGGAACCTATATGAAAAATTGTGAAACAGGCAAAATCTGTTAAATAACGATTTAAATAGTCAATACTTGCTTATTCAGTTACACTGAATTGTATTTTTCATACCAGCTATTTTATGAAAATGAGAGTATAATCCCCCCTTCGCCTTTAGTCTTGTGACTGATCTGTTTGCATTGCATCAGCCTCACATGCCCCACGTGCAATCGGTGCCCCCAGCCAGGTTTTCTGAATACCATCTACAGTATTTTAGATTTTGTGTTACAATGAAATGCTTCAGATGTTGTTGGTATTGGAATTACCATACAACCACATTAAGTCTACATTTACTATGATAACTTGAGTTTGAATTATGTATTACTATTATGGACACTGTCAGGCGATATAACACTTGATTCAGTTCAGCCTGCCCTTCCTTGTTATATTATTCACAGCAGCATTACTGGCATTCATGGTCGGTGTAGCAATTTTTCCTGTTGGTTCATGAAAATGCAATTCAGTCTCGTACCACAGACTGGAGGCTTCCAAAGTCGGTTAGAGCCATCTTGTTTTCTGATGAGGGTCCAGCCTCGCTGTACTGACCTCCTGTGTGACCTGGGGAGCCTGGTCTCTGGGTCTTTAGATGGAAGACAGGAAGAATGAGTGGAAGAAAGGGAAGGAATGAGAGAAGTGTAAAGAGGAGGGTATTTGTGGGGTGTGTGTGTGTGTGTGTGTGTGTGTGTGTGGGGGGGGGGGGGGGGGGGGCATTTGAAAATAAGTAATCAGCGAGACATTGTGAATGCTAGGTTATGAATAGACAATAACATCACAAGGTACAGTAGCTGTATAGGCAGTTTAACCACTTGAACCCTATTTTATACTTCGGCTAAACCCATTCTAGGCAGGAACCCCTTTTGGTGTTCTAACCCTTCTGGACGGGAACCCCTCTTGGGGTTCTGTAGTACTGTACATACTGTACTTCTGTACAGTATGTACAGTATTCAAAAATGTAAAATATTTGATGCTGCTATATAAATATTTGAAGTTTTTCAGAAAACTTAGGTCAGGATTTAGAAGGCTTTTTTAGAATGGGCCTCAGTCCAAAATGGGTTAAAATAGACAATGTACAAGCTCACAACGCGCTGCGATACACAAATCTGTCTCTTTGAGGGGTCCAAATTCTTTTTAGATGGGGGTCCGCAGCCAAATAATTTCAATTTGGGACTCCTTGACATGAAAAAGCTTGAGAACCACTGTTGTAAATGATCTTATTTCTGCATAGAAGTTTGATGCACGCACCCTGATAAGTTTGTAGCCACCCCTTCTTCTGAAGTACCAGCAGCCCAGAATGAAAAGAGCTGCCAGGATGATCACCAGCAAAACTATGCCAACAGCCCTGTGGGTCAAAAGCAGTACAATGAAGAGAAAATGGCCACTAACAATTTACATGAAATTAAATAGTAATTTCTGCATCCACAACTTTTTCTTTTATACTTTGCATTATAATTATATATAATTATCATGTATTGATTATTAATATTATTATTATTATATGTTTTAATTCACTGACTCTTCAGCTCTGACATATCCACCGCGTCTGCTGGCAAAGTAAATGTTGAATTCCCCTCTCGGCATCCCGCCAGTACGATTGTTACACAGCATCCACCTGAAAACCAGTTATAAACTTTATAGCACAACATAATAACATTGTGACTTGTCAAAGATATTATGAATATGTTCAATTCCCATATGTTTTAGTGGGCGTAAACAAATTCCTCTCCCAAATAAACTGAAAATCAGACTTAAAATGTATTCATTATTTTGAATTACATTTGTATTACCTTATTATTACCAACATAAATAAGCTATTTAGTTAATTGACATAATCCCAGCCAAATAGTAGCTAAACAATGGCAAATATACAAAGCCTAGGAACTACATTTACCCATAAAATAGAAAGCTGACGATGTGTCAGACTGTTACTGTAGTGATTCTGCTGTTATAAAAAATAAGAGAGTCAGCTCACCCAAATTAGATAATCAGAATCAGATTGTAGTGGAACAGTTCCTCTGACAGGTTCGCTGGCTTGCAAGGACTGGTCCTCAGAGCAGGATCTGGTGGAGAAAAGTGAGGGGTAGGAATTCTCATGATCGTCACGGGTTAGAGGCTCATGGTTAAATCCATTGAAGCAGAGTAATTAGCGTGAAACCCTACGGTGCTGAACACAAAACTATTATCCATTTGTGGAATTAAGTCTGCTGACTTCATAGGAGGTGGGGGCTCAGCGTACCTAAGATTTCATCCTCTAGCAATAACATAGGCCTATAGTTTTAGCGAGCTGGAGAGACCCCTGTTAACTAGGAGAAGAGAGGAGAGCTTTAACTATTATATGTATTTCTTAAAAACATATCACAAATTCACACCCTGTTTACTCTGTGTTTTAATAAGGGGTGTAATATTTTGCATTAATGAGCTCAACACTATAAAATCTTCAGTGTTAGCTCAGAGGGTTAAATTAGGCTAAGCAGTAAAGGTGCGCCTCTGAGGCCCCATCTGTAAGGTTTTGTACTGTTTTTGTACTGGTTTTCCAGTGCAGATTATTTCCTCAGATTATTTCATTTCAGATCATTTGGATTCGAAATATTGTGGTACATTTAAAATGAGCACTTTCAACTTTTGCAACCATCTTGATGCTCATTATAATTTGCCACCATATCTGTCCACTCACTCTTGTGCCCCGGAAGTTCCAGACCCACAGGAATGCGGCCAGGGGGCCAGTTCCGGCGTGCCGCCCCGCGTCCGAAACGGTTGAGAAATGACAGAGTTACCGTGTGGAGATCCCTCTACTGTACCCTCTACTGTACTGTACCCTCTACTGTACTGTACTGCTGTACTGTACTGTACTGTACTGTACTGTACTGTACTGTACTGTACTGTACTGGCACACCCAAAATCATCATATATACAGTTAATATGTGCGTGTGTTTGTGTGTGTGTTAGGTTGCGCACAAATGGTGAAAAACAACCATGCTGTTTTCGTGCTCAGACCCAGCCAGCCACCCATCCACCCACCCAGCCAGCCACCCACCCAGCCACAGACATAGCTCCGTAAGGGAGTGGTTGCACCACTCAAAAAACGAAAATAGATAGAGAAAAGACATTTCCAGCCCTGGCTGAGGGAACTGAATTCACTGAAAGGATATAATTTTGCACTTATTGGCTGCATAATGGCAAGGCTGGCTGCGTTTTGAACCAACTCCGATTCAGTTATTATCACAATTATTAATTCCCATCTAACTATAAATGCACCAAGTCTCTGTGTATGTGTGTACGTCTGTACGTCTGTAATCCACGTAACTTGAGAACTGTTCGCCCCACCGACTTCAAATTCGACACGCGTTCCACACCCCCACAGGGAGTGCAGTGCCCGGTGTTGAGTCGGTCGGACCCACGGGTGTCCAGAACCGCCCCAAAAAGGCCTATTTTGGGGCCTCCCTTTTATGCCCATATATGGAGTTCTTTGTCAGGCATGCCCAATGGAGTCTATGCATAGTCAGAATGATGTCAGAACAGGCCAGCTCCAATATGGACCCTGGGCAGGGGCGATGTCCAGAGCCCGGCCTGTTCTGACATCATTCTGACATATGCATAGACTCCATATTTGGGCATGCCTGACAAAGAACTCCATATATGGACATAAAAGGGACACAGACATAATATCTGGGTGAGGCATGCATTTCCAACTTGCATCGACGCATCGTTCCAAGTAGGCCAGTGCCCAACGGACACCGCTGTAGAGGCTCCAACAGGCACCGCTCTAGTTAACAATGAATGGAGAATTTTACGTCATAGTGTCTGAGCAAATCGGCACAGTGTCTATTTTACGTCATGATGATGTACGATGATAAGAGCACATCACTTCACACAGGTGTGATTTCTTTCTCCCTCATACATACTGTACAACTACATACAAAGACAGAAGCAAACAGAAACAAACATACTAGGTTCAAACATACGAGAATAACAGATAAGAAGTTTAGCCTGTTTACCCAAGTTTATCCTGTTTAAAAACTTGCAGAACTTGCTGTGACGAGAATCGTGAGGTCATTGGAGTCACCCAAGGCCTACAGTCTACAGTCACTGAAAGCTACAACCAGGCATTTATTTGAATAAATAAAATCATTTCCTTGGGAAGAGAAAGCTCCAAGCCTCCACCAATCGGAGACAATTTATGTTTTTGTTTTTTTAAAGGTAACTGGTAGGCTAAGGCTACACTACAGTATCTGAGACCTCGTGGGCATCTTTTTGTTAGTTATATTTTGTATTTATTTATTTTATATTGACATTAATTGTATAAATGGGGGGCAAATACATATGACATTTTAATGTTTAATATTTTTACAATTGCTACAAAAAACATCTGTGGATACTTAGCAGTCATTTGGTGGCATAAAGTTGAAGGGTAAATATAGGTCTGATGTATCGACAGTGTGTGTTCAAATCGTGTATACTTTACATAACACTATTTCAGAGTATTTTCCACAGACTTAAAAATATTATTTGTATTTATTTATTTAATAACTTTACTTTACTTTTTTTGGGGAAAATAGCCACAATGATTAGGCGCCCACTCTCGACCTGTATCACTAATAAGCCTACAGGAGCTTGCAGCATATTTGTCTTTTTTTCTTGGATGGCATGATTGGATACATTTGATTATATCTGAAATCCATACATTTGAAAACTCACTGTGTGTAGAATAGATTAGAAGCCACTCGGTTTGACGCCACGCCGGTAGATGGAGCTCTTGCATTATTCTTCTGGTCGGCAAACTCGGCATTTTGTTCTGTGATGATGTGTGTGGGGGGAGCTCCATCCATTGACTGTCTCACTCGATCCAATCCTTTTTTATCACCCGGGTCGGACGCTTTTATTACTCACATTTTATTATTCATATAGAAAGCAACTGGATGTTCCAGCCGCCTAAGCCTTTGCTTGTTGGGTTGAAGGACTGGCTGTGTGGAGAATGATGTTTGCACCCTCCTCCCAGCAGCAGCAGCAAATAATATGTTGTTTAGTGTGAGAAGGAAGAAGCAGGAGGAGGAGGAGGATCATTGTTGTTGTTATATTCATTTCCTCGGAGGACGGAGGACGGAGAGGGAGCTCCTGCAGTCCCCTTGGAACCATTAAGGTTTTTTATCATTCCTCACACCCCGAGGTAAACAAAATAACGACCCGCACGCACGGGGCCACATTATTGAATTCAACAACACGCGTATGCTTGTGTTAGCGGTGAAGTGATACCACGCCAAATACACGGAAGGCAGGCACTGAACAACACTGAGGAACAACAACAACGTCAACTAAACTATTAGATGTTCTGGTGGAGCTGCCTCATAGCATTGTTGTAACTAACAGCTCCATTATAGCAGAGTTGGTTGGTTCGGGGTTGCGTTCCTTTCCTTGGGGCGAGTCCGAGGTCCACTTTCCAAGCTAGAAGCAACGTCGATGGAGGAAGGAAGGAAGGCCAGTGAAACCACATCAGAGGATTCTTTCTACGCGATATGTAGGCTACAATCCATTGACCAACAAGTCGCGACCAAAAACCCCCCGAAAAGACCCCACACAGCAAGCAGGGTTTATAACGCAGGATGCCATCATCATGCCCCTCTGGCTAAAGCAAGTTTTGAATAAAGCTGCTTGCTTGGCTAGTTAGCATAGCGATGCTCACAGATTGTAAGCTAGCAGTTCATCATCTCATAATTAACACGACGCGATGTGTGATGATTGATGAACGCACAGTATCTCTCAACTCAACATGCATCTTAGAAAAGCCAACTAATAATAATAAGCAATGAGGGACTAATTAACAGACAGGCAACCTACACCATTTGGTTTGGTATAGCAATGATTATCAACCTTTCACCTTTTTAATTTCAAGGACTCAGTTTGATATTCATTAGGCCACGGGTATTTGACACATTTGTATCTGTTGTAACAGTGTAGATTGGGTCCAATCTACAAGTCCCCAGTGCGGGTGTTGATTTAACTCCGTGTATAAATGGAACTCTGTGAGTGACCAAATTGGTTCCATTTTATTTTGTACACTCAGCTTTACAGACTAGGGCCATTATTTTGATTCCTAACTATAAAATAATTTAGCTATGGACCCCCTGAAACTCACCAAGGAACAATGAACAAAGACTACCACTGCTTTAGAGAGCTCCAGCGTCCTTGTTTGTTTAATACATCGAAGTATTTGTGAATTATGTTATGATTTGGATTGCCCATAATATAGTCAGTGCATGGTTCTCATATGTACTAATATGTACAGTATTTGGCCGCAGACCCCCATCTGAAAATATTTTATGCCAGATTTGCTTACAATGCATCAGGGTTTCAGGATGTGTTTTGAGCTTGTAGATCGGCTCTTTTTGAATAGCTGAAGAATAAAATGTGCGTTAAAAAAGTGATTAAACTATTTCTGATTCTGGGGACTCCTTGAACCCCCTCAAGCACCCCCCCCCCCACACACTTTGAGAACAGTATGCATAGCCATTTGAGTGGTTGATATCAACTATCCCTGTGATCCTGACCCACCCCCCTCTCTTCTTCCCTTTCATTGTTTTCTTGGAAAAATAGCAATGGGAACTATACACAAAAACAAATTTCACCCACTTTTTTACTGATTCTGATCCTAAGTACTGTAACCCATTGGTTCTCAAAGTGAGGTACGGGGAGTTGGGGACCTTCAGGGGGTCCACAGCAAAATGAGTTATAGCGTCACAATCATTTTAACCACTTTAACCATATTTTATACTTCGGCTATGCAAAAATAGCCAATCTACTAATTCAACTATTGTTGAAAAAAACATGAAACTGAGTGCATATCTTTGAATATACCTGCACTGTACATAAAAAAGCGAACATTAAAAGCCAACATGTTAAAATGTTTGCTCCTGGAGCTCCCTGGCACACAATATCTTTTCAGATGGGGCTCCGCAGCCAAATACGTCTCCTTGTCCTTGACATGAAAACGTTTGAGAACCACTGATCTGTCACCATGACTTCACGGTGGGATAAATTAATGCATGATCTCTGAATCTGCTAAATGTTTCTTAGATTAAGAGTTGGCTATGTTAATAATGCTAGGCTATGTAGGTTGTTGTATTTCTTTTGTAATAAACACATTTTTTTAACAGCCTTTTGGAGATGTAAGAAAAAGTGAGAAGTTTGCAACACTGAGCAACCTGTGCATCGACAACGCCGCCTCACCTCCATCGTCAGCATGAATGGGGATATGCCTCATGTTCCTATTACTACTCTCGCTGGGATTACTACCCTCACAGACTGTAAGTACAACACCTTTTGAAACAACCCTCTTTCACCCGATCACATAGTGTACACAAACACACATACAATGTTAATTTGTTTTTCCTTTTTAAGAAGATTTGTGAGATGTTTTAGCTTAAGTGTTGGGACACCCTGCTGCGACATGATAAACACACACTAATGCTTAATTTATACTGTATTGTGTCTTTGTGTGCCAGTGTCGTATGCCGATAATTGCAGATCATCACATCACACTGTGAGCCTGCCCTGTATATCAGCTATTTTAGGTGCACAACACAGACACACAATGAGTACAAACAAATCAGACTCAACTGGTCAGTTACCAGTGCATCCTATGCTGTTGTTTTTGTTGGACGAAGGCATGTGTTAGCATGTGAGATGCACTAATAACCAGCTCATAGGTTAAATGTTATTGGAAAATTGAAGGCTTGAATAGCTCAACACCAGATCTATTGGGAAAAACAAGACAATAAATAAATACCACTATGATCAAGTTAATAAGATGATGCACATGCACTTAGGGAGAAGAAAAAACAAGCGGTCAATTTACAAATCTAAAATCTTAGTATAAGGTTAGGCATACTTTACCCAGTTTTTACATAAAACAATATACCGGTATACACTTTTTAAAAATGTTACCGATAATCTTCCTCTATGCAGCAGTTGTCAGTTGATGATAACCTCATTGTGTTTGTGGGAACACGATGACAATCGTTTTTGTGTGAACACAAACACGATGATTTGATTGGCTGATCCCCCATAGCGATGATTTGATTGGCTGAAAGTGAGGGCAGAAAAGTGAAGACGCCAAAAGTGATTGGCTGGAATGACATTTGTGATGATTTGATTGGCTGAGCACGGAATGTGATGTAATAAATAAAACGGAAAAGAAAATCTGCATAATGATGATGTCACTGGTAGGCGGGTTTCTGAACTGTCCACAGCCCTCGTCTCTGACATAGACGCGTAGAACAAATCACACCCTGTCGTGAAGTGAGCGGTGCCTTTTATCACGATGATGATGATGATATCACATGACAGTAACCACAGTAACCGTGCAGACTAACTAGACTAATGCTACACACATAGTCACGTGGTGGGGCGCTCTTATCATCGTACATCATCATACATCATCTCATTCCTGCCAATCACAATTTGCGTCCTCACCTTCGTCATCAATGTTTGTGTTACGCAATGTTTGTGCTTACACAAACACTCATATAAGTGCCCCATATATCATACATCAGCCAATCAAATCACATTCCGTGCTCATACACAGTACACACAAATACACCCCCGCAATTCTGACACATGAGAGATGTTCTTTAATACCTGCCAAGTAGAGGGCAGCACTGGTCCATCCGGAACCGAACACCCGAGACCCGAACCGAGAACCGAGCCGGTTCGGGTCCAAAATATTGACTTGTCCCTCGGGCAGGGTACGGATCCACTCCAAATTGCCACGGGTCTGGATCGGATCGTCTGAAATGCAGTTACCCGAAATAACCGTGAGGATCCGAGATTTATATATTAAACCCTTCAACTTCAAAAATAGGTTTAAAAAATAGACATGCGTGCGTTGTCTTTTGAATAGAGTCAACGAGGGCTGGGTCTCGTCATGCACCTCGACATGAGCGAGAGCGCTCTCTCTCTCTTTCGCTTGCACACGCACACACACACACACCGCTGGTTATATTATTGCAATCAGCAATTCAGCGAGCGAGGTGAAACGCAAAGCAACAAGCAATGTGGGACTAACCTTGCGTCACCAGGCTTTCCACCTCGGAGGAAAAATGTTGTACAGTTTTGTTGTGATTGTCAACAGCTCTGGTAAGAATGTCTGTGCGCAAAAATGCACTATAGCCTATGCAAGTTTGCAACCCTCCTCCTCCTCTCGAGAGGCGGAGGGGTGCATGTCGCTCATAGAGAGCAGTCTCATGTCATGTTAAAACATATAATATTGCAGAGAACCGATCCGGATCTCGGATCGGATCAGCGCCGTTTTGGTCGGACCGGTTCCAAAAAGTCAAATCCTTCTCGGCTCCGTTTCGGACCGGATCCAAAACTTTCAGGTCCGGTTCCGGTTCCGGGTGCGGCCAATTAGAATGTTTCTCGGATATCTGATATCACCGGGTCCATGCCAAGCCAATGTCAACACTACAATCGACAGCTGTGCGTTGTGCGCTATAATGGTTTGGAGAATGGCCTACCTGAGAGTGTACAAATACAACCAAATGGACCCAAAACAGTCAATTTGTACAGTCTCAGAGTTGATTGTTATAAAAGGGTCCTTTGGTTCCATTTGTAGTAGGCTAAGGCTACACTCTCACAGTTACAGAGTCACCTGGACAGATCCTGTTGTTGTTTCCACACACACATAAATACAGATACACACAGATTTACATTTCATAGCACAATTCTGGATCTATAAGGCAGCAGCTGGTAATTAATTGATCAATTCTTGTTTTTTTTGCATAAATCAGACCCTGATGTGTTGTTTCGAAAATATTGAACCAATGGAAGTAGTAAAAAGCGCTTTGGACAAAACCTCTTAACTTTATTGGACCCTCAAACTGTCTGCTAAAGCAACTAACTCCACCACCCCTCTCTTTGACGAGGCAGGATTGCTTTGTTTTCAAAATATAAGGTTTTCTTAATTTCCTGAAAAATGAACATTTTGGAGTTGGATGGTTTCTTCCCGATAGTAGAGATATAGTATCATCAACATTAACGAGGACCAATTATACAGTATATTTAATGCCGGTATCATCGATTTGCTTTAGTTGCTAGGATATTCTAAATATGTGTGGGTCATAGACTTATAGTATTACTGTGTGAGGTCACTTTTTAAGGGCAGTACCTTTTTGGTAGGTATTCTTTGATATGGACGTTTCACTACCTGTTATGAGGGCTTAATGCAAGTTGAATTATGCATAAATGCATATACCAGATGAATTTGTTTCATGCACAACTTGTTTTTGTTTGCTTGGTTTAGCTTACTTAGTTTATTGGGTGATTGATGTGTAAACTGTACCCTACAGCTACCAGAGTACCTAAAAAGGTGGAAACAACTATTTGCTCAGGATAAGGTTAGGTAGTGGCCAGAAAAACCAGGCAAGGCTTGAAGGTCAAGGCAAAGCATTACCACCTGACCAGGGAATATTCTGACCTTCTGGAAGCATCTACAAGCTGTTGCAGCTTAAACATAACCGCATTAGAATGCAGCGACAGAACAAAGTTGCAGCGTTGTGGTGTCTCCTGCTAAAAACGGTGATTCCAGAACGACAGTTTTGCATTTTTAAATATCTGAATGTACTGAAATAACTTTTACCACTGAATGCAGTTTTCCAAATACCAAACAATTCTGTGTCTGAATATATTCTCTGAATATCACACTGCCCTTGAGCATACAGTAAACCTTTTCCTAGGCTACAGACTGGTCTCTAACATGTGGTTCACCATCCATTTAGTGTTGAACCAGCTGCCCTTGCCCTCTCCTCTCCCGGCTACAACTGCTAAGAGTCTGCTGTACAATGGGAGGATCACTGAAGAGGTCAGCTGTCTGCTGGCATGTCGGGACGAGAACCTGGTGTCCCAGCTGGCACACAGCCTTAACCAGGTCTCCACCGAGCATATGTGAGTACTTCACACAGCCTTAACCAGGTCTCCACCGAGCATATGTGAGTACTTCACACAGCCTTAACCAGGTCTCCACCGAGCATATGTGAGTACTTCACAAGCTGAAATAACCCATTCAGGCCTGACGTCGAAATTTAAAAAAAAAAGTTTTCTAAATCATGACAATTTTCGGAAAGATTTGAGGCACATTTTAACGATTTAAAAAAAATAGCAGACCTACAAGTTCATAGCGCGCCACTCGGTGGCGCGCTATGAGCTTGTAGATCTGCTATTTTTCAATAGCTAAATTATAACAATGTTTAAAACACCAAAAGGGGTTCCCGCCCAAAATGGGTTAATGGTTAATGTGGTTAAACGCTAACGTGACATGGATGCGTTCCAGGTCTCAATGGATTAACAATTGAGTAGAGAATTATTATCCGCTGGGTACTATGTAATAATAATGCATTAGTGACCACATTGTATTCAGTAGACGAGTATGTGTTAACTTGTTGTTTCTCTATTTATTCGGATATGCAACTTACTGAAAATCAAACGAGATGTGATACGCCATCATTTCCAATTCCAAATGGAGCGAGTGTCATGCCTCCTTAACCTTTGTGTGAAATGATATATAACAAATATTCTTGGAAGTCATGAAGCTAATATTTTCCTGACAATTTGGCTGCAAGGATTCCAGCCTGTGAAACAAATGAGTCGTGAGTCCTGCTTTTACACTTGGTAAAAGCAGGACTTATGATGCTGCAAATCTCATTTAGGAGTAATAGAAACCTTAAGGGGTGTCCATAAATAGTTAGTAAGTCCCATGGTGCAATACACGGCCTCTAGCGATGGGGAGGGGGAAGCTGTTGCTGTTGTCATTAAACTTAAGTTGAATTAAATTGTGTGCATATTATGAAGCATGGCTATGGATTTATAGGAGTTGGTGAGCAGAGTTTAAAGACCAGGGGAGATGCGAAGGTGTTTCTACAACAGGTGCAATGACTCCATCACTTTCTCATTCATCCCTTTTCCAAAATATATATTTATTATTATTATTATTTTAAAGATTTATTTCTTTTGGGGCTTTTTATAACTTTATTATAACTGTAGGCTGACAGGAAATGGGGAGAGAGAGATGAGGAGTGACACGCAGCAAAGGTCGTCAGGATCGGCATTCGAACCCGCAACACGCTGTCAGCCTAGGTGCCTGGACCGCTAAGCCAGCGGCACAGGCCAAACTTTTAATTTCACCTCCCCTTGCATTGCAGAGAACTGAAGGACAACCTGGGAAGTGAAGACTTGGAGGGGGATATGCCAGTGCTACTGAGGATGGTGCTGGCTAGGAACCCAAGCATCTTCAGGGAGAAAAGTATGCATACGCGATACAGGGTTCAGGGTGGTAAGATTGGCTATTTTCGAAATATGAAGATGTGGCTCAAGTTGTTAAGCATGGCGTCCTTTCTTTATGTTTTAGGTATAATGCAGCAGCCAATGATGCCACAGTACAAAATGCCTCAGAATGCAGTGCATGGAAGCCCAGGAACAAACTACCAGCAATCTACTGTTTCACATAGTCCAACTAGGTATGGGAATTTCGTTTTTGATGGTCGAAGTAGTGAAGCTTCTACCAAGACTCCGGCACAATATAAATCCTTCTGTAACTCTTACCTTCTTTACAGTGGCTTTGCATCTCCACAGTCTGTGTCAGGAACACAGTTCATTCCCCAGCAGAATAGTCCAGTACCTAGTCCATACACCTCTCAAAGCCCTGCAAACTATATGCAGTACAGTGACCCACCCAGTTATTCACAAAACCAACAGATCCAGGAAGGTGAGTACAAGGAAATGTTTGATGACCAATCTCTCTGCAAATCCACTAAACAATTTAAATTATTATTATTATGTTTGTCTTTATTTTGTGGCTAATAATCTCTGTATCTATAAAGTGGATCTTCTCTACCTGAGCTAATGATGGCAAAAGCAAAGTAGAGAAAGTTTGCTACTGTTGCAGTGTGGGGAGATGGAGAGCTGAAGTGCGCTCTGGTCTATAATGGGTTCTCCAACCTACTAACTTAACTAGCAAACTAGCAAAAATGTTCAGTCCATCAATTAAGTTCCATCATATCTTAGAAAATGTAATTAATTTTGTATGATTTTCAGTTTCAAGCCCATTGGTTTCTGGAGGTGTTTTGAATGGCCATAACACAAGCTCAGATGCTAATGAAGATTATGTGAACATCGTCCACAGACTGGGAAATGAGGTAATTTTGAGAAAGTTATGTTGAGTTGAACTTGGCATTTGTGCCCATTTTGTTACCAATTGGCACTAAAATGTAATTATAAAAATGTCTTATGCTCACCAGGAGAATGACCCTTCCATGAGACCCCCATCGTTCCCAGTTAGATCTCCACCGTCTGTTAGCTCTCCGGCTGGGACTGAAGCGACTTCAAAACGTATGCCAACACCACAGTGCTATAAATTAGTAATTAATGATGTGGACTCCTAAATGAGACCCCTTTGAATTATTTAATTTTTTAAACGCACGCTAATGCTCACTCTTCTGATATTTGTTTCAGCAGGGTCAAGGCCTCCTCACATCCTGCAGTCCCCTCCCCAGTATACACCACCTCACAACGCAGCTCCTGAACTCCTCCTGAAAGCTGACCACAAAAAGAAGCAGAAGATGCTGGCCAATGAGGAATACAAGCAGACGGACAAAGAGGACATGCGTGATATTGTCAGCTCTCCGTCTAAAGGCTCTACCAAGTTAAACGTGAAACTTGGTCGAGTCAGTTCCTCAGAGATGGATCAGTCTACAGAGCTCCCTGATGGGGCTGATGAAGGCTCCATCCAGGATGTTGTTATAGTTTCGAACAACCAATGCTCAAGGATAGCCCAGGACCCATCTGTTAGGTTATGTGCCCGGGAACAGGTTGGCTGTCAACAGGTACCAGTTCTCCAAAACACCAAGAAGACTGGAGCTGCCAATGGATTAGTATACGATGATGGTGAGATGGAGGTGCTTGCTGAGATTGAGAGGGTAGAACGTGAATCAGCCAGCGAGAGAGAACGATGCTCTAAGGAAGTTCAGGATAAAGGTGAATGTCTGTGTATGCTTTGCTTTTGCCCTGTGCTGTCTAGCTTTTTGCCATTGGCTTAATCTGTTAAATAACGATAAACTAAGGTACAGTGTTCTTCATTACAGACAAGCCACTGAAGAAACGGAAGCAAGATTCGTATCCTCAGGAACCTGGAGCTGGGGGCACAGCTGGGGTCAATGGAGGTCCAAGTGTAGGAGGCGGAAGTGCTGGCAGCAAGTTGACACCCAAGGAAGCTAGTGCTGCAAGTAACGGTGCTAGTCGACCCGCTTTGTTGGTCAGCATTGACCTGCAGCAAGGCAGAGGTGAAAGACCAATAGAGGTACAGTGCATGCCTAAAGAACACCTGGGGCCCGGAAAAGGCCCTGAATCCTCTGCGGTCCTACAGTGCAAGTCCAAAAAAAGCAGAGAGACTCTTAAGGCCGTAGACTGTCGACCTGACATCATCAAACAGCATGCTGAAATCCATAGGAAGGCTGGCACAGGTGGCCAACCAGAGACCCACAAAAACAAGCATGAAAAGAGACGGGACTCGAAGCACCGACATGATAAAAAAACGGAAAACAGCACAGGACACACAGATGGCAAATCACCCGATACACAACGGAAGAAACACGAAGAGCAGTCTGGTACTTGCCACAGAGAGGATAGAAAATCTGAAAACAGCACGGGACATCCAGATGGCAAAACACCCGATACACAACAGAAGAAACACGAAGAGCAGTCTGGCACTCGCCACAGAGAGGATAGCAAATCTGAAAACAGCACGGGACATCCAGATGGCAAAACACCCGATGCACAACTGCAGAAACACGAAAAACCGTCTAGCACTCGACACAGAGAGGAACCTGAAAACAGCAAGGGATGCCTTGATGACCCAAGGCCTGATGCACAACTGCAGAAACACGAAAAACTGTCTAGCACTCGCCAAAGAGAGGAACCTGAAAACAACAAGGGATGCCCTGATGGCCCAAAACCTGATGCACAACGTCAGAAACACGAAAAACTGTCTAGCGCTCGCTTCAGTGAGGAACCTGAAAACCGCAAGGCAAGCCCTGATGGCCCAAAACCTGATGCACAACGGCAGAAACACGAAAAACTGTCTAGCGCTCGCAACAGAGAGGAACCTGAAAACCGCAAGGCAAGCCCTGGTGGCCCAAAACCTGATGCACAACGGCAGAAACAAGAAAAACTGTCTAGCGCTCGCAACAGAGAGGAACCTGAAAACCGCAAGGCAAGCCCTGGTGGCCCAAAACCTGATGCACAACGGCAGAAACAAGAAAAACTGTCTAGTGCTCGCCCCAGTGAGGAACCTGAAAACCGCAAGGCAAGCCCCGATTGCCCAAAACCTGATGCACAACGGCAGAAACACGAAAAACTGTCTAGCGCTCGCCCCAGTGAGGAACCTGAAAACCGCAAGGCAAGCCCTGATTGCCCAAAACCTGATGCACAAAGGCAGAAACACGAAAAACTGTCTAGCGCTCGGCCCAGCGAGGAACCTGAAAACCGCAAGGCAAGCCCTGATTGCCCAAAACCTGATGCACAAAGGCAGAAACACGAAAAACTGTCTAGCGCTCGGCCCAGCGAGGAACCTGAAAACCGCAAGGCAAGCCCTGGTGGCCCAAAACCTGATGCACAACGTCAGAAACACGAAAAACTGTCTAGCGCTCGCCCCAGTGAGGAACCTGAAAACCGCAAGGCAAGCCCTGATTGCTCAAAACCTGATGCACAACGGCAGAAACACGAAAAACTGTCTAGCGCTCGCCCCAGCGAGGAACCTGAAAACCGCAAGGCAAGCCCTGATGGCCCAAAACCTGATGCACAACGTCAGAAACCCGAAAAACTGTCTAGCGCTCGCCCCAGTGAGGAACCTGAAAACCGCAAGGCAAGCCCTGATTGCCCAAAACCTGATGCACAACGGCAGAAACACGAAAAACTGTCTAGTGCTCGCCCCAGTGAGGAACCTGAAAACCGCAAGGCAAGCCCTGATGGCCCAAAACCTGATGCACTACGACAGAAACACGAAAAACTGTCTAGCAATCGCCACAGAGAGGATAGAAAACCTGAAAAAATCAAGGGATGCCCAGATGGCCAAAGGCCTGATGCACAACGGCAGAAACACAAAGAGCGCCACAGAGAGGACAAGCACAGAGACAGGGAACTGTCCTGCAGCCAACACTCAGAAAACTCCAAATCCTCCAGCAAGGCAGAGTGCGACTCCAGAAATGGTAATGAAAAGGACAGGGACAGAAAACACAGGACAGAGTCCGGCAAACACTGTAACAAGCAATCTCTCGAGCAGCACAGAAAACCTGACAGCCCTAGAGTGAAGCAGAATGGTGGAGGACCAGCGGACCCCAGTGGCCATCAGAGGACAGAATCTTCTGGCCTACAGTCCCATCGAGGGAAGGAGGAACGGAGGGCTGGGGATGGCAGCAGAAGTAGCAGTGATGGAAACAAACAGAAGTCTACTGAGGGCAAACCTGGGGAATTCCCTGCCTACCTTCTGGGGTGCAAGACAGGGACTTTTAAGAACTTTGTGATTCCCAAACTAAAGCGTGATGAGAAGGGCGAGGATCTCCAAAAAAAGGTGATGGAGACCTGGGGCGAGCCCATTGTCGAGTTAGAGAGAGTTTCTTTGACAGAGACCATGAAAAAAGCTGCTAAGCCTGTGGTGATGCTTAAGAAACTCACCCCAGATGAGTTAAAGGTCCTCATTAAGGAGAAAGAAAGAAGGAAAGCACAACGGTCCTCCTTTGGCAAGTCAGGGAAAGGTAAGAATAATCTCTACAGGAAGAAATATTTGCCATGCTGCATAACAACCATTGAATTGATTGAATATTATAGATAACACAAAGCAATGCTACTTTCTTCTACGGAGGGCCATACTGACTGCAATAAAGTGAGCGAAGGGCCACAAATTGAACAATTGAATTGAAACGTGAAACATTTAGTGCTGAATTATGTTAAAACTTTATGTATTTGGGAGGCGTAAAAAAATCCTTTCCAATAGGCCACACCAGAAGACCTGGTCCTTGCTTCACAACGCAATTCTATTATAAAATATTGACTGAATATTTTGCTTATTTGTCAGATGTGTACATTGAAGATTAGTTGTATAAAACAAGCCACTTCAATGCATTAATTTGTTAATTAATTCATATCTTGCCAGTTTGATATTCAAACTCATTGCATTATTTTATAAATCTGGACTAAAGGCAGACTCTTTCACAATTATTAACATTATTAACAATATTTACCATTGCATACCTGCATCAATGGAATATATTTACCGTTTGGAAGGTATGTACTCAAACGGTAGATATGAATTACCAATAATTGGAAAGGAGTTAAATTAATTTGCCTCAAGTTAAAATCCATGAATTTAATAATGCTGCCTTTCCACAACAGAAGACACTCTTCTTTAAGGCTGTAGACACTAGAGTCAACCTGACATCATCAAACAACTTACTGATATCCACAGGAAAGGGTTATTTGTTTTCCTTTGAGGATGTCGCAGGCTGGATTGAGATGGTCTGTGGGCCATAACAACATATGGTCTGTGGACCATACATATGTCTGTGGGCCATACATATGTCTGTGGGCCATAACAACATATGGTCTGTGGGCCATACATATGTCTGTGGGCCATACATATGGTCTGTGGGCCGTACATATGTCTGTGGGCCATAACAACATATGGTCTGTGGGCCATACATATGTCTGTGGGCCATACATATGTCTGTGGGCCATACATATGTCTGTGGGCCATAACAACATATGGTCTGTGGGCCATACATATGTCTGTGGGCCATAACAACATATGGTCTGTGGGCCATACATATGTCTGTGGGCCATAACAACATATGGTCTGTGGGCCATACATATGTCTGTGGGCCATAACAACATATGGTCTGTGGGCCATACATATGTCTGTGGGCCATAACAACATATGGTCTGTGGGCCATACATATGTCTGTGGGCCATACATATGTCTGTGGGCTATACATATGTCTGTGGGCCATAACAACATATGGTCTGTGGGCCATACATATGTCTGTGGGCCATAACAACATATGGTCTGTGGGCCATAACATATGTCTGTGGGCCATAACAACATATGGTCTGTGGGCCATAACATATGTCTGTGGGCCATAACAACATATGGTCTGTGGGCCATAACATATGTTGTCCATGTGTGCATTTGGGGTTGAGCTCAAGTAATTTGCGGCTGAGCCGGTAAAGGATGTGTTTTACATCACAGATCAAATTTGGTCCCTTCTGGTTCACTCTAGTCTAGTGAGTCTAGTCTATTCCCTGAATCTGATTGTATGCGGCTACTGCATATTGTTTTTGTTAAGTTTTTAAAGTTTTCATTATATGAAAACGTTTTTTAAGTTTTTTAAGTTTTCATTATATGAAACTTATATTATAAGTTTCATATAATTGGTCCTCACTAATGCTCATGATAAAATCATGCCACAATTTCTTTCTACTCGGTCTGTGTCTCATGGGAGGGCTGTGGGCAGTTCAGAAACCCGTCCACCAGTGACATCATCGATGGGGAATCCAAGCTAATAGAAACTGCAGGCTTACTATTCGTGAAAAGTTGCAATACGATAATGAAAGCCATTGTTCTCATGATAATAAAAATCAAAATATGATCTTGTTAAAAAATTAAAATCTGCCTAACGATGATGTCACTGGTGGACACAGCCTATCATGAACTGCCCACAGCCTATCATGAACATTAGTGAGGACCAATTATATGAAGAGTACAAATGTTACTTGCAGGGCAGCTGAGTCTCCTCAGATCAATGGCACTTGCTACTTGTTTAGCAGTTCATGTTGCAAAATTATAATATAATGTGGCAACCAAAGAAATGTGTTAAAACAAGTAGATTTCTGGTTTTCTCTCCTAGTGATTACTGATAATGTAACACCTTATCTACTTCCAGAGGATGAACCCACCGTGTCCTTGAATGAGAGGGTGAAAATGAAACGCAAACGCAGCCCAGCCAAATATGCAGAGTGGGAGTCGGATGAAGATCAGAATGAGGGTGAGAAACTCACTTTACCCTAACCCATCTATCATGTATACATAGCACACAGCTGTGTGGCATCATGCGACGGGTGTCGTGTACCTGGTAAGGTTTGATTACACGGCTGAAATGAAAGGCAAAACAAATGTTTTTTTTTAAGATATTTGTTTGGCTTTTTCTGCCTTTATTGATAGGTTGAAAGTAATTTGAGAGAGATGGGGGGGGGGGGGGGGAAGACACACGGCCGTCGGGATCGGGAGTCGAACCCGCGGCACCCGCGGCACGCCGTCAGGCTGGCTCAGCAACCTAGGTGCCCAGACGGTTGAGCTAACTGCAAAACAAATGTTTACTTCCTTTTTTTATCATTACAGTAGTACGGAAGAAGCACAAGAAAGTGCGTGACGACACATGGGAGCATCAGGATAAGAGAGACTCCGGAGGCCAGCGTCGAGTCGGGGGAGCCCATGGCGGTCGCGATGGGTCCAAGAGCCGGCGCCTCAGCTCTGGAGAGTCGGATGAAGACTCAAACATGAGTGATGGCAAGTCTGTGTACTGACACACTTACATTCCAAAGCCAAGCCATGTTCATTGTGGAATATATCCCACCCTTTTCACATTGGCCTGTTACAGCGCCACCAACAGGTGGATTTTTGCAAAACACATTTTTGGAACAAAATACCTCAAATCGTCCAATTGCCATCCAAGGCCAAAGTCATACGATTTGTCACACACGTTGCCTCAGTGAAATTTGTTCTCAGCATTTGACCCATCTCTTGGAGCAGTGAGCCGCAGCCAAGGAGCGGTGAGCTGCAGCCGTGCCACGCTCGGGAATCATTTGATTAGTAGATTTGACCCCCGATCCAACACTTTGATGCTGAGTGCCTAGCAGGGAGGCATTGGGTCCCATTCTTTGGTATGACCCGGCCGGGGATCGAACCCCGACCTCCCAGTTTCAGGGCGGACACTCTAACCACAAGGCCGCGAGGGTCACCTTTTCTAGTTGTATTATGTTTTTTCCATTAATGCAATGGAAAAAACTGTTGCATTGTGGTAATTGTTGTCTTCATTCCTGTCTCCATGTCTAGTTGCCATAAAGATGAGAAAAAAGGAGAAACATAAAAAGAAAGCTATGTACAAGCAGACACCAGAGGGTAATATCACTTCAAGATCTTTTTATAAAAAATAGAAAAAAGTTGAAATACATACTTTTTTATAATTTACTTTGTGTGTTTACTCAACAGAGCTAATGGATTCCTCCACATTTAAAAGATTCATGGCAAATGTGGACAGTATTTTGGAGAACCTTGAAGGTGTGGACTTAACTGCAGGTAATATCACACACTGTGCAATTCTTGTAAAAAAATTAATCACTTTAAACCTTGTATATCCTGTTTTGGACATGTCATTTTAGCCAAACGTTCAGTAAAAAACAAAACAAAAAACAAGCGGATCTACAAGCTCATGTCGCATTACATTGCCTAGCCTTAGATCATCTATTTCCGCTATTTTAGGAAAAAAAAGAAGCCTTAAGTTTTCATGGTTACTGCCTTGTCTGAGTCTTGTCTGTCTAAAATGCTTCTTTGTCCTTGTTCAGATGATGACGATGATGGCATTCCAGAGGAGCTGTTGCTGGGGAAGCATCAGTTGAGTGAGCTAAACAGTGATTCTGCTAAAATGAAAGCCATGGGGATCACTTCCAAGGTAAGCGGAACATGGCTATGCACTGTGAGATATGTTAGAAAAATGGAGGCATGATCCATCATGTTTCATCTACAGGTTCCAACTTCAAAGTTGGTGAAGATTCTGGGCATTCTGGAGAAGAACATTGAGGATGGCGCCAAACTGTCCACATTAATGAACCATGTAAGTTGTCCACCTCTTGTTAGTTTTTGTTGAAGCTGTGAAGCCATTGTGAAACTGTTGAGGCTGTCTGTGTGTGTACTGTTTGTCACCCTATATTGTATGTCACTCTGCTCAACGACTCTTCTCCGTATCATCTTCAACAAGAAGGCCATGAAGCTTCATATCGTTGCTGGCGGGTATCTTTCATCTTTGAATGTTTTTCATAAATGAATGCCCAATTTAATATTGGGGCGTATGACAGTGTCACGCACAGGTAGCGGAAAAGGTCAGAGTGAGCTCGGTTTTGTGTTGTTTGAAAACATTTGAAAATGCCGTACCCAAGATAGGGACACCAAGTTTAAAGTGATTAAGCTGTTTTCAGCTCTGTGGTGGGAAATATTGTTGGGTGTTGGGATTTCCTTGGGGCGGAGGAACTTCACAACTTTCGACACGGCAACTCTCGGTGGTGTAGCCCCTCCGTCGCGGTCTAAAACTACTTTATTGGCCAAAATAGTCTGTGGTTGTTGGAAAAATAGTGGCGTCAGCCTGCACGCTACCAAGTTAGTTGGGTTAGGGGCATGACTATTTGGCCCAAACCCGAGACGGAATCCGCACTCGTGTTTATTCCTACTAACAACAACACTGTTTTTGGCATTTTTGCTGACCGATTCTGTTAGCAGTCTTGACGGAGAGATTACAAAAACGACCCCCCCCCCCCCCCCCCCCCCACACACACACACACACAATCACCAAAACAATGAAAAGAAAGTGGTCATGTCTGACAGTGTCTTTTTAATATAAATATTTAGCCTATTTAGAAAAGCATTAAGAGATCCATTGAAAAACTGCTTTTTTGAGTGGTGCAACCACTCCATTACAGAGCTATGTGTGTCCCTGGGTCTGTCCGAGCACGAAAATAGCTTGGTTGGTTTTCAGGTAATGACAGTTCTGTCATTAAGATGGGAGCTAAACAGAGCCGGAAGAGACTTCGACAAGAAATGAGCGACGCACAGCAAAGAGAGATGGAACTCCTACACCAGCTGGAGGACCAGAAAAAACTAATGGACGAAGCACAGTCACGTGTGACTCTACTGCAACAGGAACTTGAAACCGCGGTGATGCAACTAACAGGCCTACACGCCAACTACACTTTGCACGCCAAAACAACCAACTACCAGGACCAAGCCAACACAACCAACGACCAAGCCAACACCGTTCCTGTCAACGAAGAAGACCAGAACAGCTACTACAACGACCAAAGGAGAGACACACAACTACCAAATGACAGCTACTACAACGACCACATCAACCACATTCACAACAGAGACTTTCAAATGACCAGACAAACAGAACCAAAAATAACCAATCTACTGGGCGGCTTCCAGGCACTGTCACTTGATGTGCCAGACTACATTAGCGAGCCTACCCCAAGACCAACAGCCAGGCCACCACATCAAGTGATCACCTGCAGACCACCCGTCTGGGCTGCAAGACAACACCCACCGCCGTGGGGAGCCTGGTGTAGCCAGCCTATCAACCCAGGAAGACCCAGCAGCCAGCGAGTGAGACGAGGAGGACCACCAGGACCACCACCACGCTGGCATGCCCGGGCCAGGGTTGATGCTGCCAGAGGACCACCAGGACCACCACCACGATGGCATGCCCGGGCTAGGGTTGATGTTGCCAGGGTGGACGCGAGACGCCAGGAAAAACGAAACAGAATAAATCGACACAGACATTATGCACGCTGCTTGGGAAAGACGACCGTGTGTTTTTACTGCTTCAAGGAAGGCCATATGATCCGTGAGTGCCCCTTAAACCAGGAGGCATGGCGTTGCCGTAAAGCAGGCCAGCAAATCAATTTTGGCTAAAAAAAAAAAACTACAAAAGGGTAAAAACAACTGAAAATAACTAGATCTTTAGTTTGTAATTTACCCTATGTGATTTAATCTATTTTAGTCTTATTACATGTGCAAGTAGTGAACTACAACATTTTTATAAACTACGATCTAATCTAAAATTCAATCCAACAGTCTAGGGAAAATTATAACTAGGCTTACTAAAATCCACTTTAAAATTGGTAAAAATGTAACAATACATAGCAGCTGCAAACCGGAAACCTAAAATAGGACCAGTTTTAGTTGTAGTGGAATTTGTTTCCACACACAGACTATACTGAGCGCATCTCACTCTCCTCCCAAAATGGAAGGAGAGAGTGGCAAAGGTGTTTTCAGTGTGTGTGTGTGTGTGTGTGTGTGTGTGTGTGTGTGTGTGTGTGTGTGTGTGTGTGTGTGTGTCAATAAACCCAAATTAGGAATACATTTACAGTTTTGCAAATAAGTAATATGGATCTAAAGTAACTATTCAAAAGTTAGTGTTTCAAGGTGTTAAATCAATAATGTGAAATCGATCATTTAAGATGGCATGGCACAAGGTTAAAAGTCTAATATTATTTTGTCTCCTGTCAATTATTCTGGTTTTACTAGGTAGCCCACGGTAATTCTAATTCCATGTTGAGAATTTATGTTAAAATTCCATGTGATGTATGAATGAATGAAAAAAAAAAAAGGACAAACTTATTTACGAATAGTAAGATCTGCAGTTAAATCGTTCCAGTGAGCTTTCAAAATAGGTCCTTATCTCCGTAGGCTAACTTAAGTAATATAATACAGAAAATGTTGAACGAATGGAGATAATATTTAGACAGAGAAAACCTCACCTTGTTCACATTAGCAACAGTTTAATTTGAATTAATTCAATATTGGAAAATATAAATGTCTGATTTACAGCCTTTATTTCTCTCTCTTTCTCTGTCCAGCTGGCAGGAGGGGGGGGGGGGAAGGTGTTTGTGTGTAACTGAGTTAAAAGTAGCAGAGAGCCTAAAATACAGGATTTGGTCACTGTCAGTCTGTTTATTTATTTATTTCCGGGTGTGAAAAACAAACAGCCTGAGAGGTGGACTAACAGTGGCCATAGTTTTAGTTTTGTTTCAATGGAGAATATCCTAATTTTAAAGTTTTACCAGGTTAAAGTTTTAACCTGGGTAAAGTATTCAAATATTTTAATTGTTGAGTGTTTAAATTCTATCCTAATATAATCCATTTCAATTATTTTCATTCTATTTTATTGTTGAGTGTTTAAATTCTATCCTAATATAATCCATTTCAATTATTTTAATTTGAGTTAAATCATTTCAGTTCATTTGGTTCTTAAACTAACTATTATAGGTATTTTGTAGTGTGGAATTACAAAGTAGTCTGTCCGAGCACGGAAATAGCGTTTGGTTGGTTTTCACAATCAAGTGTCACTGTTGCGCAGCCTAACACACACACACACACACACACACACACACACACACACACACACACACACACACACACACACACACACACACACACACACACATTAACTATATGCTGGGCGGCTTCCTGTGGGTATGGAAGTTCCAGGGACTCCCCGGGGACACCCATTTTTTTCTTTTTCTTTTTTCTTTTCCGAAAAGTAATAGTTTGGGACATTCAAGGTTTCCGTCCGACAGCGACGGTATATTAGATCTCTTAACTCAATGTCTGACATATGGTGCAGTTTAGTGGTCAGGGACACTGACCACACTGTTATCTGGCGCTGAATTGAACAATTCTAATTTGCCCTACTACTGTTAGAAATAGCCATCAAGAATCATAAGCAAGCTAAGAACCTAACATCTGTCTATGTATTTGATGTATTACCATGTGTTGTTCTTGCTTACAGTAAGTCTCTGGATTAACTAGAGCATCTGCTAAATTGTAAATTGTCCTTCAGGGTAACGATGCAATGGACGAAGAGCGTCGGTGGCGAGACCTCATCATGGAGCGTGTGATCAAGTCTGCTGATGCCTGTCTGACTGCCCTCCATGTCATGACATCTCCACGCATGCCCCAGGCCGTTTACCTAGAGGACGTAATTGAGAGGGTGGTGCAGTTCACCAAGTTCCACCTGCAGAACACGCTTTACCCTCAGTATGATGCTGCTTACAGAATGGATCCTCGTGGAGGTAAGCTGCAGATCACATTGTTCCATCCCTCCAGCAGTTTATGCACTTGGAAGCCACTTAAACTCATTGCACGTCCTTGTACGTCAAATAGCGGAAATTGCATGTTGTAGATCAGCTTAGCTGTTCACCTATCTTTGCCGAATGTTTCTCTTATTAAGACATGCCCAGATTTGGGCTGCTAGGGCTCATGTGGTTAATTAAATACACTTTTATTTGTAATGTGAAATAGAATTATAAAATAAAAGCGCTACTAAGGGACATAGATTTATTTACTGGCTTTCTCAAAATACCTGAGTCATTGTTCTTAGAATTGGCTCTTTTGTCCATTTGTCGATTTCCCGCACACTCCTGACCAAAGCCATGTAACCAAAGTGTGTCTGAGTTGTCTATTGTGACAAAAAAGTCACCTCCCAGCCACCAAATGGTTTACTGTGTATTCAGGCAACGATACTCTCTTCCTATTTTGTCATCTTTTTTTATAATCCATTTGTTGTTGCTCTCCAAGGTCTTAGCACGAAGGGCAAACGGGCAAAGTGTTCCACAAACAAACAGAAGGTGATAGTCACGCTGTACAACAGGGTGTGTGACATTGTCAGCAACATCTCAGAGCTCTTGGAAATCCAGCTGTTAACAGACACCAGCATCCTCCAGGTGAGATTGTCGTTTCCTTGGTCTGAGGTCACTCATGGGGTTGTGACCCCTCCCATGAGCTCTTGGAACGCTGATTGACATATCTGTGCTTCCTCATTTTAGGTGTCTTCCATGGGCATCACGCCATTTTTTGTTGAGAATGTCAGTGAGCTACAGTTGTGTGCCATCAATGTTGTAACAGCGGTAAGTCGGTCTACTATGGCAAGATCACACCAGGTCCTGGCTTCTATTTGAGCATTGTTGTACATTTGTGTTCATTCTTGCGTCCAAGTATCAGAAGAAGTTCTTGCAAATGTTATCTCATGCTCAAGCAGTTTTGGTTAGATCCAATACAATCTTAGTTTATAGAGCACAAAAGTGTTGAACCAAAGTGCTGTACACTTTGATTAGATAAAATAAAATAAAATAATATAGAATAGAATAGAATAGAATAGAATAGAATAGAATAGAATAGAATAGAATAGAATAGAATGCATGTTTATTCCCCAATTCAATGGGATTGTCTTCATCATGTGACCTGTCAAAGATCCTTTTGTGGATCAAATTATGATAATATTGTTTTCAAATAAAACGGGTAGCGCATTTTTTCTGATGTGTGTTTGTTCTTCTGCTCTTCCTCAGGTGTTCTCTCGTTATGAGAAACACAGGCAGCTAATTTTTGAGGAGATCTTCACGTCTCTGGCCAGATTGTCTACTAACAAACGCAGCCTCAGGAACTTCAGGTAATTGCAAAAACATACACACTAAATTGCTCTCGCACAATTTAAAACGTGAAAACATTTTTATAGACATGCATGATTTAGTTTTATTCATAGCCTTTTGAATAACATTTCTTTTAGTTTTTGTCATATTTTAGTCACTGAAATGTTTTTAGTTTTAGTCTTTTTTATGTCTGTATGTTTGTAATGCATGATTTCTACCTAGCTGTGTGCTGAAAATAGACAATCTACAAGCTCTCGTCGTACCTCAAAGCTTGGAGATTTTTTGGAGAGTGACACCAATCATAAAATGACTTATCTTAGTTCTACTGGATCTCTTCTCGAATAGTGCCTCCACATTTAGTCTAGTTTTTATTTGACAAAATTGTCATCATAGTTTTAGTCATCATAGCTTAGTTTTCTCCACCAGGCCGAAGGCATGGGGAGAGAGTATGTTTTGCACTCCGTCCGTGTGTGTGTGTGTGTGTGTCCTTCCGTCCGTCTGTTACCAGCTAATCTCCGGCACCGTTAACCCGGTCGATGCCAAACTTTGCACACACACTCCCTGGATGCCAATGATGAACCTCTGCTCCGCATTTTCCAGAACGGCCTGTTATAGCACCACCATGAGGCAGCTTTTCTGCATGCACACTCCCTAGAGGCCAAGGACAAACCTTTGACCTGCATTTTCCGCATCTGCCTTTTATAGCGCCACCAGGAGGCCGACTTTTGTAAAACACATTTTTTTATATTACTCCTCCAGATTCTGTCCAAAAATCTCACAAATCGTTACACAGTATCTCTATGGTCATGTGCTCAAGTCGGATCTGTCCGATATTTCATATTCCATCCTAATTGGCTATAATTGGCTTTCACAGTTTGCAAGATTGCCCCGTTTTGAACAAAAGCCTCAAATCATGAACGCAGCATGCAATTTACGTGAAATCTTTCACACATTTTCTTACTAGGCTGAGGAATATGTCCCACTCTTTTCACATTGGCCTGTTATAGCGCCACCAACAGGTTGATTTTTGCAAAACACATTTTTGGCACAAAATGCCTCAAATCATCCAATTGCCATCAAAGGCAAACATGTTTATATTACTCCTAAACATTTTGCCAAACAGCTCACACAGTCCTATCCTCCTGGTGGAGACCTGTGCCCAGAAGGGCACTTTTTCTAGTTTTATTTAGTTTTGTCAGTGAAAAAAACGTAGTCATTTTTTGTCATAGTTTCAGTCGACAAAGTTAACACTACTGTTGATACTGTACTGATTCTGCTATTTTCCACATAGGCTAAATAGCAGCGACAGTGATGGAGAGGCTTTTTACATCCAGATGGTCACTGCTCTGGTTCTGCAGCTCATCCAGCGCGTGGTGCACCTTCCATCTGAAAAGGATTTACAGGATGAGCATGACAAGAAGAAGGTATGTGACACCATTCTATTGGTTTATGCTGGGACATGGGAAAACAATAGAAATTGTTGGTAGTTTGTTACAGGGATAGTCATTGGTAACGACTGAATTCTTGTATATATATATATATATATATATATATATATCAAATGTTCAATGATTAATTGAACATTAAACAAACCAGACTACACGTCTGTATTGCTCAGCCAGAACATTACTAATCAAATGATTCCCGAGCGCGGTGCACGCTGCGGCTCACCGCTCCAAGATATGGGTAAAATGTGGAGAACAAATTCCACTGCGGTAACGTGTGTGACAAATCGTATGACTTTGACTTTGACTTTGACCAAATCCAACATTAGTATTATCTGGCAACAACTGGCAACTTGCAAACACTGCATTTTATTTTCTAAGTTCCACTGATGTATTTTCCATTGTTCTTGCTGTGTTGCTAGGGGGATCAAGATGTCCTAATCACAAGCTCGTATGAAACTTCCATGAGGACAGCTCAGAACTTCCTGTCAGTCTTTCTCAAGAAGTAAGGCATTGGGGGCATCTTGGTGGCTTTGCCTGTAAGAACATAGACCATATTGCTGCAACTTCCCAGGTTCAGCTCCTAGCTTGGAGCTTCAGTTGCATGTCATCTGTCCTCTGCCTCGCTTTCCTGTCTCCACTGTCCTATCCAGAAAACAAATCCAATAACTAAAAAAAAGGCATTGAGCTCTGTGGCATAGTGTCTTAACAGTTTGACTCCATAAAACGCATTACCCGCGTATTTAATCAAATATTCTACGCTGCCGAGATTGTTTTATTACCTTTAGAGCATACGCTGAAGTATTTGCAGCTTCCAACGAAAAATAGTCCGTCGGCATGTTATGATCATCCACACCAGCGGCCATTACAATGCGCTACAGGATCCGCCTCTATGAGGCATTGTAGTCCAAACAAACCCCCCGTCCACTTACATTGAGCTCAATTTCCCAGCAGCCCAGATGATGACTTGATTTCCGGTTTCGTCATCATAACGCGACGGCCTCGTCATCAGGTCCCGGATAAATCCGCTGTTTCTTTTTAATTATTTTAAAACGGTGAATTAAACGCATTAAACAAATGTTGGGTATAGCGTTTTACGCGCGGTGGAATACTGGATTAAACATTAGCGGCCGTCAAACTGTTAATGCTTAATATTTTATGTAAAGCACTTTGAATTGCCTTGTTGTGGAAATGAACACACTTTGGCTTGCCTTACTTTGAAAATCATGTTCAACCTTTTCCAATACTTTCTGGTTTTGTAAAGTTTGTTTCAAAAACAACTGAGAAACATATGAGATTGTGTTCAGGTGTTTTTAATGCTACAATTTTGGTAAATAAGAATGACAGACAGTTTTACACACCTGAACAAAATGGTGTAGGGTAGGTTTGTGGAACAATAGATACTTCATGTTGAAGAGTGAAGGAGTCACACACACTGTCATAGAACTTTGTCAGGCATGACAAAGGTCTGTGACAGTGTGGGAAGTTTGGGAACCCCTTCACTCTTCAACAAGTAGTTTTGTTAAACTTTGTTGTAAATCTGTTTACAGTGGAACATTTTTACCTAAGGTCTTCTTTCCCTGTGTTAGGTGTGGTAGTAAACAAGGAGAGGACGACTATCGTCCTTTGTTTGTGAACTTTGTCCAAGACTTGCTGTCTTCAGTAAATAAACCTGAGTGGCCAGCAGCTGAACTGCTGCTCGGTCTACTGGGGCGGTTGTTGGTAAGTAATTATTGTCTCCACCAGGCCGAAGGCATGGGGAGAGAGTATGTTTTGCACTCCGTCCGTGTGTGTGTGTGTGTGTGTGTGTGTCCGTCCTTCCTTCCTTCCGTCCTTCCGTCCTTCCGTCCGTCCGTTATCAGCTAATCTCCGGTACCGTTGGCCCGATCCATGCCAAACTTTGCACACACACTCCCTGGATGCCAACATGAACCTCTGCCCCAAATATTCTTCAATGGCCTGTTATAGCGCCACCATGAGGCCGATTTAGGCAAAACACATTTCTGTAGATTACTCGTACACATTTTATCCATACATCACACAATTCGGTATACACTATCTTCATAGTCATGTGATCAACACGGATCTGCACCATTTCCCATCTTCCATCCTGATTGGCTAAGATTGGCTTCCAAAGCTCACATGAATGGTCCGTTTCGAACAAAATGTCACAAATCACAAACACAGTGTGCAATTTCCGTGAAATTATACACGCACATTTCCACTAGGCCGAGGACGACATGCCACTCATTCTTTTCCAAATCAGCCTCATGGTGGCGCTATAACAGGCCAATTCCTGTTTTTAGCTATAACTGCATCGATACTGTAACATATGTATGCGCACTCCCTAGAGGCCATGGAAAAACATTGTCTCTGCATCCCTCCACATCTACCGGTTATAGCGTCACCATGAGGCCGATTTCTGCAAAACACATTGCTTATGTTAGTCGCACACATTTCATCCAAATCTCACGCATATCGGTACACATGATCTCTGTAGTCATGTGAACAAGACAGTCTGTTGGATTTCTCAGATTCTACACTGATTGGCTAACATTGCCTTCCAAAGTTTCAGGAGTGGCCCGTTTTGTTCAAAATGTTGCACATGTCCTGCTCATCCAGAATTCTATCCTCAGAGATGCTATGAGTGATCTGGCTCTGCATTTCCTCAACAAAAGAACATTGTTGCAAAAAACAAACAAACAAACAAACAAACATGTTTATATTACTCCTAAACATTTTGCCAAACATCTCACACAGTCCCATCCTCCTGGTGGAGACCTGTGCCCAGAAGGGCACTTTTTCTAGTTGTAATTATTATCATTCAGTCTAAGGAGGAACTGTTAAAAGTTGTTTGTGAGAAGAGTTGTGCTTGTTGCACATCCAAACGTTCTTCGGCTGAAGTGCTCTTTGTGATATTCTAACTACAGGTGCATCAGTTCAGTAACAAGGGGACAGAGATGGCCCTCAGGGTGGCATCACTAGACTACCTCGGCACTGTCGCGTCACGTCTGCGCAAAGATGCTGTCGCCAGCAAGATGGACCAAAACGCCATTGATCGCATCCTCAAAGGGGTAGATGGATCTGTTGTCAAAATCACTTTTAAGACCTTAGCTTTAAGCATGTGTGTGGTTCTCTGAACTGCTTTCATGACGCTTTTATTGATCCCGATTCAGACCTCAGGCAATGATGAGACACAGCAACTGCAGAAGGTTCTGTTGGACTACCTTGATGAGAACACGGAGACAGAGCCGTCTCTAGTTGTAAGTATGACCTGTATGTCGGGGGATCTCATCAAAGTTATTACTTTTTGATCCCTGTAATAGCCTACTCTCAATATTTGTTTATAAGATCGAGATCTCTTGCCATACGTATATTACTTCGCCAACATTCATTTGTGTCATCCAGTTTGCCAGGAAGTTTTACATTGCCCAGTGGTTCAGGGACACCATAACTGAGAAGGAAAAAATCATGAAGTCTCAGAACCAGAAGGATGAAGACTCGTCAGATGGTCAGCGCCACTCCAAGGACGTTGAATCCACTGCTGAAATCATACAGAGGGCTGAGGCACGGAAGAAGTTCCTCCGCAAACTCATCAAGACTCCACCGTCGCAATTACAAACACTGAGGTACAGCAGGCCAGGCATAGTTTTGTCAGTGTTCGCATGGCACTGTGAATTGAATACTTAGATTTTCCCATAACATGTTATTTTTGCCATCTGGCCTGCGACCCAGGCCCCCTAATTATATTAGTCAAACTGAAATATTCTATATTAGGCGTGTATGATACCAATCTTTCATAAGCTATACTAGTAGAAGCACTTCAGTACTTCTATTTTCAATTATTTAGCTTATTTTTTTAGCAGTCTTAATTAATTTGGCTTTTGGCCTAAATGTATAATTTATCATGATCATTATTACTTATGGCTTAACCCATTTAGACCTGAAGACGCATCTGTGTCATATTATAGCTTTTAACCCATTTTGGGCGGGAACCCCTTTTGGTGTTTTAACTAAGCATTATGTTATACTTTAGCTATTGAAAAATAGCAGATCTACAAGCTCATAGCGCGCCACCGAGTGGCGCGCTATGAACTTGTAGGTCTGCTATTTTTGAAAAATCGTAAAAATGCGGCACAAATCTTTGAATATATATTCTTTCAGAGCGAACGTTTTTTTTATTTCGACGTCAGGCCTGAATGGGTTAACAGCCAATTAGAATGCCTTCATCCCTCTGGGTTATAATACCTAAACAGCCTGAGCCAACCCATCTGAATACAAGCCAGGATACTTTTTGACACTTGCTCACAATAGATCATGATCTTATTTCACTTCCTTTCAGGATGAACTCTGACACTGTGGACTATGAGGACTCCTGTCTAATTGTCAGATATTTGGCCTCTATGAGGCCGTTGGCACAGAGCTCCGATATTTATTTAACACAGGTAAGAGCTACCGTGAGGAGGGGGACATAGAGGGGGAGTAGAGTCAAGGACTGTCTAAAGAGGACGAGACGCGAAGACCGTACGGGTACATGCCCAAATTTGTGCATGTAAAACTTCCTGGTCTCAACTGCGCATATTTCTTTCCTTCCATGGAGCACCATGGAGCAATATGGCGTCGCCCGTACGGTCTTCGCGTCTCGTCCTCTTTAGACAGTCCTTGAGTAGAGTAATGTGTCTGGTTTCTTTGAATAGTAATACTCTATCTTCCACTCCCTCATAGATCCTCCGAGTATTGGGTGAGAATGCTATTGCTGTCAGAACGAAAGCCATGAAATGTCTGTCTGAGGTGGTGGCTGCGGATCCTAGTATTCTGGCTCGGGTAGGTCTGCACCCATATCGGCTTCTCCTCAACAATGTTAAATTGTCTCTCTGTCTGACCTGTGTGCATATTCTGTGGTGTGCTCTGCAGCAGGACATGTCTCTCTGTCTGACCTGTGTGCATATTCTCCGGTGTGCTCTGCAGCAGGACATGTCTCTCTGTCTGACCTGTGTGCATATTCTCTGGTGTGCTCTGCAGCAGGACATGTCTCTCTGTCTGACCTTTGTGCATTTTCTGTGGTGTGCTCTGCAGCAGGACATGTCTCTCTGTCTGACCTGTGTGCATATTCTGTGGTGTGCTCTGCAGCAGGACATGTCTCTCTGTCTGACCTGTGTGCATATTCTCTGGTGTGCTCTGCAGCAGGACATGCAGCGTGGCGTGCACGGCCGTCTGATGGACAACTCCACCAGCGTGAGGGAGGCAGCAGTGGAGCTGCTGGGCCGCTTCGTGCTGAGTCGACCCCAGCTCATTGAGCAGTACTATGGCATGCTCATTGAAAGGATACTGGTACATTTTTTAATGTGTTCGCATCTGCTGGATGTCTGAATATGTAGTTCTAACACCTCATCCTGACATAGAGTGATATGAGTGAGGGAGCAGGCAAGAAAATGAATTAAAATACATTTATTTCAATCAGACTATCCTGACCTCCCGCAAGTGTCCACGCACCGAGCTGCAGTGACATTTTCCCCTCAATATTATTTCACTGTGTCTCTGGTTGAGCAAGTTATCTCGGCAGTGTCCCGACCCCAAACGCTATTATTGATTGAGAAATGCATGTTGATTTGCGTCTGTTCCTGGAATATAGCTAGTATGATTATATCACTGTGGACAGTTCATAAACCTACATGCCAATGACACATCATCATTGGATATTCTAAGCAAATAGAAGCTACAGCCATTTAGGTTTTTTGTTTTGACTTTGACATCTTGTTTCACATTACCAGGCAGGTTTCTGAACTGTCCACAGTCCTTCTTTGACAGTGACACACATTCCAAGTAGACAGAAATGGTACCAATTTATCATCATCATCATCACCTTTATTTTATACTCGGAAATACAGTTGAGGGCAAGCCCTCATTTTCAATGTAGCCGAGGTTACAATTCACAAATACAGTCAAAACAATACATCAACACAACATTATAAATCAGGATAAATTACAAAGGAACTTAAATGCAGAACAACCAGTAAAATAAATCAATTGAAGCAGGAGCAATCACAGTGAAAAATGTTCTGGAGCATTCCTTTGAACTGACCGAAGGATGACGGGGAGCTCAGTTTTAAGGAATTTTGAAGTTCATTCCACGAGGTTGGGCCATAATTATAATTAGCATTTGTGTGGACTGATTATTTGAAGATGGGTTGAAAACAGGTTAAGGGGTCCTTTTTAAGAGAGAAGAAAATTGGAATTTCAAATGTCATAGTGGCCTTGGGCAGACAACGCAACGGCAATTTCTCTTGCTCTGTAGCAGATATTCTTTACACCTCTACTTAATTAAATTTGATTAGTTCAGGCTAGTCTCATTATGACAGGTGACACTACATATCAGGACCACTTCATGAACAATTTTATCAGCAGTTCGCTTTCTCACTGGCTGTCAGGACCTGGTGTGTGAATAGCCACATATGTGCCCTCTCCCTACACTCATTCTGTAGCTCCGAGATGAGGTCACACCCTGGGCCCCTCCCACCGCGGGTTCAGAAACGGCGCATGTTTCCACAAGGAACGCTTCTTACCCCTTTCTGCACAATGAATCCAAAAAGTGAAGGGTCAAAAAGCTTTTACACTAATTCAAACTTAGGATCGGCCAAGAAAATCCAAGTTTAAACGGTTACACGAGCATTTACAGCGGTTGTTTAGTCAACAGCTTCCATGTTTATCAAGGAAGTCGTGCACGTGCATGTTGAGTGAACTGAAGTCAGTTGGAAATCTAATTCTACTTTCGACCAGGGGAGGCGCCAGGGAGGCGCTAAAGCTTTTCAACTTCCTTGAAAAACATGCTAAACAACCGCTGTAAACGCTCGTGTAACCGTTTAAACTTGGCTTTTCTTGGCCGATCCTAAGTTTGAATTAGTGTAAAACTTTTTTGGCCCTTCACTTTTTGGATTCATTGTGCAGAAAAGGGTAAGAAGCGTTCCTTGTGGAAACATGCGCCATTTCTGAACCGCGGTGGGAGGGGCCCAGGGTGTGACCTCATCTCGGAGCTACAGAATGAGCGTAGTGCTGAGGGAACATACTGGGGCTAGTGTGTGAACTGCCCTTTAACAGAAACTATCAATTTCAGGTGTGAAGAGGCTTTATAACTTAATATGCACACATCTGTGACCCCACTCATTGAAAGCAATAAGTACCACAGAACAGTGTGAAATGGTACTTTGTCAAAGACATTGGCCAACTCTAGCTGAAAGTTCATTCTGGGTGTGAAAGTTCAGCTGAGGTAACGTTTTGTTTCTCTCCACACTGCCACCGAGTGGTCAAAAGGACAATTGCAAGCCTCTGAAGAAAACTTGAGATCAAAGTTGTGTTTAAAGTTTTGTTATGGCTGAAATTGTTGCTTGTTAAAAAAATTATATTACCTCACGTGTCAATCATGTTTACGCTTTATGAACTTTAATCCACCATTCAAGATCATTCCGGATTAGGTTAAATTTTCGACGTTTTTTCACATCCATCCCCAGTCTGTATGATGTTGTGTTTTGAGGCTGCCTCTACCCCATTGCCTATCATCCAACCATCTGTGTTTAACAAGTGAGACGACCACACAATCATAATCCTCACTGCTTAATGACTAAGCTTAATGACAACATTTTGTTTCATTCTGTGAACATTTTGAAACTACCGGTAATTAGATAATGCACTTACTAAGTGTAACAATTGTTATTGGATGATGGGAAAAAATGGATACGAAATATTCAGCCTCTGTATGCAAGAATCTTTAGATTGTAAACTTAAACGCAATGTCTTTCTGAAAGTTTGAGCTTTGAGCTGTTGGTTATTTGTTATGTTCAATATTGTTACCAAACAGTATTCATAAATATTTATTGTGGACTGAATATACTCCTCATTTGATTTTGACTCAACAGGACACGGGTATTAGTGTGAGGAAGAGGGTCATTAAGATCTTGCGGGACATCTGCTTGGAGCATCCTGACTTTCACAAGGTCACAGACATGTGTGTCCGGATGATACGAAGGGTCAATGACGAGGAGGGAATCAAGGTGTGTGTGTGTGTGTGTGTGTGTGTGTGTGTGTGTGTGTGTGTGTGTGTGTGTGTGTGTGTGTGTGTGTGTGTGTGTGTGTGTGTGTGTGTGTGTGTGTGTGTGTGTGTGTGTGTGTGTGTGTGTGTGTGTGTGTGTGTGTGTGTGTGTCACGCATACATAAACTAAGTGTTTGACAATTTTCACCTATAATAACTAATCAAATTAGGGTTGCAAAGGTGAGAGTGGTTAAAAGACTGTTTCAGGATGTAGACGATAACAGAGCTGGCCTGAACGTTACTGCTTTGTAAACTTCCTGTTTATAACCCGTAGCACGGGAAATTACATAAACAAGAGAAACGGCTGTTTAAGCTAATTATTCTAGCAAGCTTTAACATGTTTTTAAAGTCCATTATTACTGCTCAAGTTGTTTTAGCGGTACTTGGAACCTTCATATTCTTAGTGTTGTAAAGTTTAAACAGCTGACCGGTTGTTGACAGTTTTCACACGCAATAATTGTCTACTGATGCTGAATATATGCACTAAAGACAAATTGATATGTTGGCACCTACAGAAACTGGTAAATGAGACTTTCCAGAAACTCTGGTTCACTCCAACTCCCAGTCACGATGAAGGTGCTATGACCAGAAAGGTCCTCAATATCACAGATGTGGTGAGTGGCAATTCCAGCTTAGCCACAAATCTAAGCTGTCACACCGGTGCACAAATTGGAAATATTTTTGGACTGTGACAGTGTTGTGATATTAATTGCGTTATGTTTTTTCTTTTCTTTTTAATCTCAGGTGTCCGCTTGTAAAGATACAGGCTATGATTGGTTTGAGCAGCTTCTGGAAAATGTGAGTTTTCTTCTTTTCCCCCCTCTTTTCTGTTTAGGTTTTTTGTGAGCAATATCTCATAATTACAATATATCATAATGAGCCTTTTGTCATCACAATATTGTCTTCCTCTTCAGCTTCTGAAGTCAGAGGAAGCTACTTCACACAAACCAGCCAATAAAGCCTGCATTCAGTTGGTGGATAATCTAGTGGAGCACATGATCAAATACGAGGAGACGCCAACGTTGGAGGGTATTCATATATATTCATGCCCATTGATACAATTGTGCCAAGTGATCATAATCAATTCTGATTATACTTTTATTGTGGTTAATATTAATTTGAGGTGTTTGTGTGTTTCAGACTGTGAGAGCAAAGGGTTCGACTCAAGTCGTTTAGTTGCCTGCATCACTACCCTTTACCTGTTCAGCAAGATCAGAGCCCAGTTAACAGTCAGACATGCCATGACCATGCAGCCATATCTGACCACAAAGTGCAATGTAAGAGCAGTTCTCTCAAGACTTTCCACTATTCACTTCAGTAACATTGCTTTAACCTGACAGACAATGTGCTAAAAAAGGGGCTCACATTAGACGTCCACCCGAACAGAATACCCAACATAACACCGAGACACATGGGTTGCGTTCCCATATTTTGTTATGGTCTATATCTATATACTATAGAGCGTCGCAGTCCTGCCCCTTACCATGGACCAGGAAATGATTCTCCGTTCATTTTCCTCATAGACATTTCAGAAAGTATTTATTTAAAGACGTTTACGCCGCGGACAAAGCCAACTCGAGTCGTGACAAATCATGACAACAAACACAATTTTTGGGGCCGAAAAAATAATTAGAAAGAAGAAAAAAACGGCTTTTTTTGTTGTTTTTCTTCTTTGTAATTATTTGTTGGGTCCAAAATATTGTTTGTGTTGTCATGAGTTGTCACGACTCGAGTTGGCTTTGTCCGCGGCGTAACCGTCTTTAAATAAATACTTTCTGAAATGTCTATGGGAAAAATGCATTGGGATTCATTTCCTGGTCCATGGTAGGGGGCGGGACTGCGACGCTCTATAGGCCAGTGGTTCCCCAAACGTTTTAGCCCGTGTGACCCAAAAGAGAAATTTGCAGTCTTCCCGGGACCCAAGCTACTAAAATAGCAGATCATAGCATCTTATCGGGTATGATTTGGTCCTGTAACTGTTCTACTACCACAGGTCCTTGGTCTGTTTATCATTATGTGTAATACCTGCGTGGATCCAAGAAGACCCGTGGTCAGTGCTGAACAGGAAAGAAACCCATGGCGTGCTGTGGAACTTGCGCGATGATTAGGCTGACTTAGGATCAGATTATACCGGCATGATATAGCCTATGAATATCAATTATAAATTTGAGTTTGTTGGGTCCTGTCTCGTATCCCAGGTCTCTCTGGTTTCTCTCCCGTCGGATATGCTTCGCCCTGTTTTTGTAGCTTCTCAGAAACAGTTGGAACTCGGAACAAATTTGATGGGGCGAATGGGGTTCGGGTCGGTCACTTTATAAACACTGTCGGCACCAATCGAATCTCGGAAACAAATTTCTCGGGTCTGTTAGGGTTTAGTATCATTTTGGACCAGTGAAGACCTCTAGCCCACTTTATGAAAACTTAAAACAAAGACAATTATCTCATATGTAGTGATAGTGCCATCTAGTGGCAGACCATTGAAAACCCAAGGGTAAACACAAAACATACCATCATAACTTTAGCAACAGCTACCGTATTTGCCAACTGGGGAGCTGGGGATTTAAGCAGCAACCTTTACAGATAACCGCTTTGGCTGTCTTCTATCCATACAGTGAGTTATTTCCAACCACTGTACCGTGTAATGAAGTGTTTGTGTCCTGTCCTCAGACGCAGAATGACTTCATGGTGATATGTAATGTTGCCAAGATCCTGGAACTGGTGGTTCCTCTGATGGAAGAGCCCAGTGAGACCTTTCTCACCACTGTAGAAGAAGACCTAATGAAGCTTATCATCAAGCATGGCATGACGGTCAGTCTCCTGTGCAGCTTACTACCATGAGTGACAGTTGGCACACATGCAATTAATGAGACAAAACTCTATTCTTGGATTACAAGAATGCTTTTATCTCATTTCACGTAACCAACTTCCACTTTGTAAACTGATTTGGTTCTGCACCGTTTACACCAAATCTCTTAGCCAAAAATAGTCGATGTAAGCTCACAATTCTATGCATTGTGAGCTTGCAAATCTGCTCTAGATTGCTTTTGTGTAAGCAACAATCTGGTCATTGTAGTCTTTTCTGTGGTTTACTTTTGCTTCTTATCCTGCTTTGTATTTTCTTAACTTGCTTTATTTTCTTTGGGGTTTTAGTTCAGAATCTGTATGTTGAAAGTTACTATGAATGTAATATTTTCATTATTCATTTGTTGTAATCATTTACATCATCAGGTTGTGCAACACTGTGTAAGCTGCCTTGGAGCTGTTGTGAACAAGGTCACACACAACTACACGTTTGTTTGGGCTTCTTTCAATCGGTTCTATGGTAAATGTTTACTATATGTTTATATATTTGTGTCATTCGGTCACTTTGGTGGTAGAACATTTTAATTAATGGCAGGACTGGTAGAAGAACAATTAATTGATAACTTGGATCCTTATTTATCCCAACAATGTAATGTACACTATCGGAATACACTCATAATTACACTTAAAAAGGAGAACCTGAAAATTAGTCTGTGGAAATGTTTATTGGTGCCGGTCATCAGGTTTTAATTGCACAGTGAGACCTTTTTAGCTAAACTGAAATTGACTGTTTTTAACTTAATCTGTCCCAAGTACCAATTGACACACTAATGTATATATTCGTTTTGTGTGAGAACTACTGATTTTAGAAGGCATTTTGTAAAATTGGCCTCAGGTCTCAATAGGTTAACTGGCTCAGTGGCTGTGTGTTATGTCTTTAGGCACTCTCACCAAGTTTAAGACACAGCACCAGGAGGACTCCAACCACCCTTCTCTGGCTGCTAACAAACCTTCCCTGCTGCGCTCGTTATTCACCGTCGGGGCTCTCTGCAGACACTTCGACTTTGACCTAGAGGAATTCAAGGGTACCCACAAGGTAAGAGACAAGTTGATTATTTGAACCTCGTTTGCACAACTAAGAGGGAGTTTTACTCATCCACTGCTACTCTTACTGTGCTTCTTACTTAGGTTGTCATCAAGGACAAAGTGTTGGATGTTCTGCTGTACTTTACCACGCACGAAGATGAGCAGGTTCAGATTAACGCCATCATGGGTCTAGGTACATATAACCGTATCTCATCTATATTAAAAGATGTATTCACCATTTTTACACTTTATGACCACCCTATTATGTTTGAGGGTTATGCGATCTTTGGTTGTTTCCATATTCTGCATTCTCGGATAAAGAAAATGTATATAGATCTGTTTTTCACCCCATTAATCGTTCTCTCTCTCTCTCTCTCTCGCTCTCTCTCTCTCGTCCCTCAAGGTTTCCAGTTCATCATGCACCCAGCGCTGATGTTTGAGCAGGAAGTGAAGGTGATGTACAATGACATCCTGTCGGACGTGAAGAGATCGGTTGCCCTGAAGAACCAAGTACTGAAGAACCTGCAGTCCTACCTCCAGGAGGAGGACTCTAGAATGCAGGAAGCTGACCGCGAGTGTGAGTTTACCCCATTGAGACCTAGAGACCAGATTCTACAAATGTCTTATATATCCTGACAGTTTTCTGAAAATGTTTCTATCAGTGGTTATCAAATGTTTTCATGTCAAGGACCCCCAGAATGATATGTATTGGCCGCAGACCCCCATCTGAAAATAGGTTGTTCTAAGGACCCCCCCCAGAAGCAAATATTGGAGTTAAAAACTGCTGTGAAAGAGTATATATCCAAAGTTTTGCATACATTTTCAGATCTGCAAGCTCGTAGTGCGGCACTCGGTGCCTTGCTAGTTGCTATGAGCTTGTAGATCTGCTATTTTTCAACAGATAAAGTTTAAAATAATGGATAAAGTGGTTAAAAGCTATAAGGTGACACAGATGCGTCCTCAAGTCTAAATGGGTTAACATAAGGCTTGCTGCTTGAATTCCAACAAATCCCTCTCCTGAGTGTGATCGGATGACTAGACTCGCGTCGCCAAGCGATCAAAGATCTCTGCTTGCTGATATGTCTGGTGACAGCTAAAGTCTATGTATTTGCTAGAACAGTGGAGAAAACAGCCACAGACGAACCTAACCCTACTGCTCTGTGCTTCGAAATCCAGTCACATCACAGTCCCAATTTTGAAGGACCACCCTGAAGGCAGAGTTCTCCAATCGGCTGGCCACGTTTGGTGCCCGACAAGATGAACAGATTAAAAGAACATCCAATGGATTTTTTTTTTTTTTTTTTTAAGATATTTTTTTGCGGCTTACGCCTTTTTATTGTTTTTTTGAAGGGACAGACAGTAGGCTGACAGGAAACGGGAGAGAGATGGGGGAAGACATGCAGTAAAGGCCGTGTCGGGCTCGGGAGTCGAACCCGCGGCACACTGCGACTGGATTACCAGTCGGGTGCCCAGACGGTTACGCCACCGCCTGGGCCCATCCAATGGATTCTTGTCTTTGTTTTTTCCAGGGAAGCAGCAGGGGAAGCAGGAGGATCTCAAAGAGATGGGGGACATTTCTTCTGGGATGAGCAGCTCCATCATGCAGCTCTACCTGAAGCAGGTGCTGGAGGTGTTCTTCCATACAGATTCCAGTGTTAGGCACTATGCCCTCAGTGTCATTGTACTGACACTCAACCAGGGTCTCGTCCATCCTGTGCAGGTATGTTCTCTTTCTACATCTCGGTCTCATCTCGTGAGCTATGATTTGTCTGACGATGACGTTACCAATCATTTAACCTTTTTGCGGATGGATCAGAATCTCTGTAGGAGTGGGTGGGAGTGTGGAACATTCCTGGGTATAAATGATGTTTCTGTTATGTCGGAGGGGTCTGTGCAAAAATAATTCTGTTACCTTATAGTTAACCATTGTAACAATTTAATCCAACATTTTGAAGCTCAACCTATCTCAAACCCTCACCCTAACCCTAACCTCCCACGGGGCAGCACACCTAAACCTAACCTTAACCCATGTCTAACCAATGACTAAACCTAACCTTAACCCATGTCTAACCAATGACTAGTCTAAACTAAGTGCACCCCCACCCCAGCATATTCTAATGAAGATAACATTTTCAATCATCAATTTGTTGCTTAGCAAGAACACATTTCTTCTTTCATTTTATTTGATTATAAATCCAAATCACTGTCAATTGTCAAGTTGACAAACAATTATGAGATATTCATATATGGACCATTTGTCTCTCAGTGTGTGCCCTACTTAATTGCTATGGGGACGGACCCTGAACCCACCATGAGGAACAAGGCTGATCAGCAGCTGGTGGAGATCGACAAGAAATACACAGGCTTCATCCACGTGAGTGACTTGTGTGCTGGCTGTCTTATGATGACCAGGAACGTTATTATTATATTCTCTCCTAATAGGTGAACATTCAGAAAACATAGCAGATCTACAAGCTCAGATCTATGTAGCTCCCACAACTTGGATTAGAACATTGCACATGTAAATCTGCATGCCGCATGTGTTCTGAAGATACCGCCCTCCTACTCCTACATCAGCCCTCCTACATCCGCCCTCCTACTCCTACATTTGGCGACCCCTCGGGGGGTCGCCAAATTATTTTAGGGGGTCCCCAAATTATTTTCAAATTTTTTAATTTTATTTTCACGATTTTTCAAAAATAGCAGACCTACAAGCTCGTAGCGCGCCACTCGGTGGCGTGCTATGAGCTTGTAGGTCTGCTATTTTTCCATAGCTAAATTATAACAATGCTTAAAACACCAAAAGGGGTTCCCGCCCAAAATGGTTTAAGGTTATTGTAGCAGTCAATTTATATTGGGGGTCGGGCGGGGCGGGGGTCCCGAGACATTGCCAAAGCATTTCCGGGGGTCCCCGGCCAAAAACGTTGAGAACCCCTGTCCTACATCGCAGTGTTTGTGGACTGGACATGCCACATGCTGTAAATAAAAGTCCTTTATAAGTTGGAAGGCTAGCGTTTTGTGTGGCAATGACCAGCAGCAGTCATCCCATAGCTTGTAGGGCTGTAACCATGGTGGCGATAGGTCCCATAAGCCGAATTTCAAATCTCCGGTGTTGACATGAAAACGTACATAAACAGCTTACATTTTGGGAAAGTGAAAAACGGGCGTTGTTGTTTTGTCAATGTCCGTGTGCAAAATCAGATCAATTGCTCCAGCCACTGAGGAGTACCGGGCAGAACATACAGGTTTTGATGACAGAGGTTTTTGAGGGGCGATAGTCACATACTGTACAACAAAAGCTGGACATAGGAGGGGCTATGTGCTAACACAAACTTTGTCCTACACAAACATTCAATCCCATTGACAATGAATGGAACATTTTGAGTGTTCGGGTAAACACAAACATTGTGTAACACAAACATTGTGTAACACAAACATTGAAGACGAAGGCGAGGAATCCCGAGGATGCAAATTCTGATTGGCCGGAATGAGTTGATGTATGATTATGTACGATGATAAGATTGCCCCTCACTTCACACGGGTGTGATTCTTAATTTATCTTCATTATATGTAGGATGGGGTTTAACCCATTTTGAGCGGGAACCCCTTTTGGTGTTACATACATTATGTTATAATTTAGCTATTAAAAAATAGCAGATCTACAAGCTCATAGCGCGCCACCGAGTGGCGCGCTATGAACTTGTAGGTCTGCTATTTTTGAAAAATCGTTAAAATGTGCCTCAAATCTTTCAGAAAATTGTGATGATTTAGAAAACTTTTTTTTTTTTAAATTTCGACGTCAGGCCTGAATGGGTTAAGTGGTTAATAATTGTGTACAATGTGTTTGCTCTCTGTCTTTACATAGATGAAGGCTGTAGCAGGGATGAAGATGTCTTACCAGGTGCAGCAGGCCATCGCCTCATCTAAAGGTACTAAATTGGTGCGAGGTTACTGTCAGGATGAATCCAGCCCAGCTCTCTGCCACCATCTCTTCTCTATGGTCAGAGGGAACCGACAATACAGACGGGCTCTTCTCCTCTCACTGCTCAACCTGTTTGATGACAGCTCTGTAAGTTCACTTTCAGTTTATTTTTGAGTGGTGTAAACCACTCCTACAACTGGCTTTGTTAGTGCAGAATAAATGAGCATGGTTGCTATGTTCACCCTGTTCACCCGGGTGTGATTGAGTGGTGTAAACCACTCCTACAACTGGCTTTGTTAGTGCAGAATAAATGAGCATGGTTGCTATGTTCACCCTGTTCACCCGGGTGTGATTGAGTGGTGTAAACCACTCCTACAACTGGCTTTGTTAGTCTGTGCAGAAAAAATGAGCATGGTTGCTATGTTCACCCTGTTCACCCGGGTGTGATTTCATTACGTCAGACATGATTTCATTACGTCAGACAGGCCTTACACCACTCAGTTCACACGGGTGTGATTTTTATTTATATAATAGTGCATTATCACCCCAAGGGTTCTCTTTGCACTTTACAACAATACACAGCAAAAAACACAATAGCAAGGAAACACAGTGAAGCATAATAAAATGTTGAAACAAGTACCATGCGATAGGACACAGCTATACATTATCAACAAGTAGGTGTAAAAATACAATCAGAAAATACAACATAAGGTTTTAAAGTAAAAAAGTAAGTAAGGTGAACATAGTGGTTTCAGTGAAACTAGGGGGAACCATAGTGCAGGATAGCTAGATTCAGTCTAGAAGTCTAGAAGTTCAGCACGGGTATTCTCTTAAACTTTTAGTGGCTGTCGTTTTAAATATTGTTCCAGCTCAAGTGGGTGGCACACACCACCATAATGACGACAGTGGGGAATGGTTTCATTGGGATCACGTTCAGAGCGATTTGATGAACGGGTAGAAACACTCAGTTAATCAAAACCCATTCCAATTCACAGGCTGTCATGTTCAACATGTTGACAGACGACGTTGTTCATTGGTGTGGATGCTCACATCATTATAGCTATCTTTATTATTCTTGGGGTGGGTGTTGGAACGTTCTTGTGTAACAAAGCATAGACCTGATGGCTATCAGTCGTTCAATAATAAATGCTATAATATACACTCTTTCTTACCTGCAGAAGACAGATGTGAATATGCTGCTCTTCATAGCAGACAACCTGGCCCACTTCCCTTACCAGAGCCAGGATGAGCCACTGTTCATCATGCACCACATGGACATCACCCTGTCTGTCTCCGGTAGCAACCTGCTGCAGTCTTTCAAGGAGGTGAGAAACATTCACAGTATCATGTGACAGACATTCAAACATCACTCCAGCTCTCACATTAAATATACATTCATGCAATTTTTTGTTCGTTCTATATTTATTTATTTATTTATTTTTAAATGTATTCTCTTAGTTTATAGATACTAGTCCCTACTCAATCATGGCAGGTGGTCCCCCAAGTGGTCCACGAAGCAAGCAAAGCACTGTCTCTGTGTCTCTGTCAACATCAGATCGTAGAGAGAGAGAGAGAGAGAGAGAGGCTCGCCTCATTCTGAAGAGATTAGTAATCATAACGCGATTAGCATCAATAGCTAACATGTGTCCCGTTGGGGCATGACCCGTTGTTTGTCGTTGAGCTGCTAATACTTCTGTGGGGTTAGTAAGTGTGGTGTAGCAGAATTTGCTGTTGATAACATGATTGCGATGTTGCACAGAAAACTGTGACCCATTAAATTAGTTCCCGTCATGCATCTGTATCCCAACATGCATTTTACTGCATGCCACGTGATCTGCGGTAGCCAAGCAGAGCAAGGAAATGGCGGCGCAATGCTAGGAGGTGATTTGAGCGAAAATAAAGTAAATTAAAATAGTGCAAACACATGTTTGGTGCTTATAAGCAGCGTACAATGAGGCCAGAGAACAGGGCAATGTTGCGCGACATTTGGACATGGATCCATAAGTGAGCAGCAGTCTTGCGCAGTGCTACGGAAGAGGTATGACAGACAGACAGACAGACAGACATCTCGGGAATTAATAGTTAGATGTACAGCTTCGTTTAAACTTGGGCATAGCATAACGCTTTTAGCAACAGTTTGTTTGACTGACTTTGCTCTCTGTGCAGTCTTTGCGCAAAGGCCTCACACAGAAGGCGAAAAAGAAGGAGCAGAAGAAACAGACTCGGCAGAGGAAGTACTGCTCTGAGGACGAGGACGAGCGGAACAGTAGCCGATCCAACAGCAGCGACGAGGACAACGAGGACGTCCGGCAGCTGAAGAAGTCCTCAAAGCCTCAAGATTCGGACTCGGACTCTGACATAGAGGACATGGACACAGTGATGGATCGTCTGCCAGACAACCCAGGGCCTCTTTTGGAATTTGCCAACGCCTCCCAGGGCATCCTGCTGCTCCTGGTGCTGAAACAGCATCTGAAGGGCCTCTATGGGTTCTCAGACAGGTAAGCCAGAGCAGTGGTTTTCAAAGCGGGGCTCGCCAACGTGGTCAATTCAAAATACAATACAATGGACTGTAGTCATTTAAATGGGGCATGTAAACTTCCATGTTTGGAATTGGAACAGCTGAAATCAATAATATATCAGTATTCAGATACTGACCGACGGGCCACATTAAGTGTATATGGGGAACCACTGAGCTGCCAGTAGCCCATGTATGCCCGGCCTAGAGTATGACCAGAAGGGACAATTCACACAGCAGCTATCTGTGTGAATTTGAGCAATTGTTCACAAACTGATGCAACCTTAAAGGTGATATAGACAAGTTTTCAGCCAAAATTAAAAATATATATAAATGTATTTTTTGGGCCTTTTCCCCCTCTATCTTTCCCTATATTGTGTTGCTGAGGTGTTCTCCTGCAACAGCACACTCTCCCTTTGCCCCCCTCTGGCTGAATGCACTGTTTATATCCACTACAGTTTACTAGACGGGACGTCGGGGGGGATTTTAAACTTTTAGCCAATTGCAGCGCGAGGCTGTGACGGTGTGTTCAACCCAGCAGTATTATAATGAAAACGCGATGCGATTTCATTGCAATGTATAATAGTATCCCCATATCTTAGTTTCATCAACATTGTTCATGTGAAATTTTATGTTTATGATTTAATATGTAAGCCTATTGAAATTATGAGAATCGCTATGTATAGGCATGGTTGGGTGGTGTGAAAACACCAGCAGCCAGCACCCCTAAGAACTTGGAGGATCCTAGAAGTCACAGAACGTCGGACCCCGACCCCCCCCCCCCCCATAAAATCTCCTGGTTACATCAATATGATCGTTCATGTGGAGTGAGTTGTATGTGCTTATTTGTTGAAATGGTGGAAGTGAGTATTAGTATCATGTCGCGGTTTGTCACCGCCACGGCGACTGCCTGCCCCGGCCGGCTTGAAGCATGCATTCAACCCGTGCTTGCCAACGGTGACAGCCGTCGCGGATCATCATAGCGATTTTCTTCATTGCAATGAATAACCGTGGACAGAGTAGTTCACATGAACGATGCTGTAGTGGCTGTATGCTACCCTTAAAACAACATGTCAACTCAATGTCATTGTTGTAACTAAGATATCGATAGAAATTCATAATTTTTTAATGTCATATTTAGCCATACGAGCGCAATATCCATAGCGTCCCTCCCAGCAGCAACAACAATCCCATAGCCTGAAGTGACCTGGCTCGGCCAATAGAATGACAGGGGGAGGGGGGGGTGGAGCTATTTGAATTCTGCGTACAAACACTGAAAACTTGTCTATATCACCTTTAATCTCTCCTTCCACTGTAGCAAAATCCTGAAGTACTCACCAACAGAGGTTGCCAAAGTGTACGACAAGGCTGTGAATAGGAAAACTAATGTGCACTTCAACCCTCGGCAGACGCTCGACTTCCTGAACAGTAACCTAGCCGACTCGGAACTCGGCTATGAAATCAAGAGGAATATTGTGAAACAGTACCTGGATGTAAGCATTCAATGTCACAACACAAACCTGATGCTTTTACGTTTGTTTGTGTGTAAATGACATGCCTCTGGGGTTGGGTAGAATCCAGCCAGCCACACATCTTTAGCTGGCCCAGTTATTTTTGCCTGTTATTGGTTGTTTCTCTGCATCTCAACTGGAATCCTATTCCTATTCACCTCCCTGCTGTCGGAGATTGCTGTGAAACTCCCTGCTAGATTTGTATACAGGCAAAACACTATCTTTCAGGTCCTACTTGTTGCTAGAGCTTCTCCGAAAATATCACATCACCAAGTTCACAACGTGTGTGTGTGTGTGTGTGTGTGTGTGTGTGTGTGTGTGTGTGTGTGTGTGTGTGTGTGTGTGTGTGTGTGTGTGTGTGTGTGTGTGTGTGTGTGTGTGTGTGTGTGTGTGTGTGTGTGTGTGTGTGTGTGTGTGTGTGTGTGTGTGTGTGTGTGTGTGTGTGTGTGTGGTCATGATTGAGACGCAGGTCCCTTTCCATTGTCGTAGCAGCTTCTAGTGAAGAAGTGGTGTTGAAACAGATGTGAATAGAAGTACATATATTGATTACACATTGTCAAAAGTTGATTTGATCTACTATTGATCAGTAGTTAATCTGAATTTGAGGGAAATATGGTCACACTATCTGCACCTTTGGTCAGAGAGGTTTATATAACTAAGACACAAAAAAGAGAAAATGTCCATTTTTGTTATCAGATTTAAAAAAATAAATAAACGTGTCTTTTTAAGTTTAAGTTACTGATGGAGCATTTGGACCCTGATGAAGAAGATGAGGAGGCTGAAGCGAGCGCCAACGCTAGAAACAAAGCCATTACTTCGCTGCTGGGTGGGCCTACGCCCCGGAACCACAACCACCACCGACACAAAGCTCCTGTTGAGACATCTGAGGAGGAGGAGGATGATGAGAGCGATGATGAAAGCGATGATGACAGAGCCCCTGCAGTAAGTAGACCAGGGGTGTTATATATTTACACACTTACTCCAGAGGGCCACATTGCGTATTAGCCTAATGTCGTCGCAAAAATAGCTGATCTTCTACAAGCTCAAAACGTGTCGCACTGCGACGCGTTTTGAGATCAGCTATTTTTGTATTGAATTGAAATCCTGAATTATTTTTTGCTATTTTTGAATTGGAATCCTGAAAAGTAATATTATTATTTAACTAATGCATTTAGTTAACTAAATACCAAATATATTGGACATAAAAAATACAATAACATTTTAATACTAAGCTACTAATATAGACGCAGGTCGTTTGCATGTTTGGAATTGTAACAACACAAAATAATACTATATCAGTATTCTGATATGAATCTGCGGGCTGGGCCGCATGTGGCCCCCGGGCCGCCAGTTGCCCATGTATGAATTAGACTACAGCACTGGTTTTCAATATCAGGTCTAGGGGTCCAAAATAAATAGACCCTTATGGCTTTGTACCACCGATAGTGTAATAAATTCAACTCTGAGAGTGTACAATATAAAACCAAATGGACCTGTGTGGATCCGTTTCGTTCCATTTGTAATGTACTGTATACTCAAGAGTTACAGACCCGCAAGGGTCCGTTTGGGTCAGTGTTGATTTTGAGTCATTTTTTAGTCATAGTCTCTTGAATAGTTTTCATTTAGTTTTAGTCACATTTTAGTTGACTAAAGCTACAGTTGATTTAGTCGACTAAAATGTATTTTGGCGGGCCTTGATGCCATCATAATGACTGATTTTACACTTGCTGAAAATAGCCCATCTACAAGCTCACAGCATGATGCGTTGTGAGCTTGTAGATCGGCTATTTTCAGCATACAACAAAATGTAAAATGACTGGATATTGGATCTCTTGTCCACTAGTCCCTTCCTAACATTTTAGCCTAGTTTTTATTTGCTGACAATTGTTAATATATTTAGTTTTAGTCATTATAGCTTAGTTTTCATTTAGTTTCCATTTCGTTTTCATCAGTGAAAAAAGGTAGTCGACGAACATTTTTGTCATAGTATTAGTTGACGAAATCAACACTGCCCTGGTGGTCGCTGGACCTGATGCTGAGAACCAGTGGAGCGCAATAGTTTGCAGGGATGCTAGTAATGATCATCAGTACTAAAACTCTGCCAATCATCTCTACAGCGTCGTCCAAAAAAAGGTGGAAAATCCCCAGAAGCAACTGGTCACATGAATGCGAAAGTGGAGGCTAGGGATGTTATCGCCATCTGCTGCTCAAAGGTCAAAGAGCGGCCACAGATCGCTAGGGTCATCAGGAAGACCAGCACTGGCTATAGTATACACTGGATGGCTGGGTCTTACTCTGGCCCCTGGGCTGAGGCAAAGAAGCGCGATGGTCGCAAAAAGGTGCCTTGGGTGGATACCATCAAGGAGTCGGACATAATCTACAAGAAAATAGCCTTGACAAGTGGACACAAGCTTACAAACGGAGTGGTACAAACTTTACGGGCACTGTATGCAGCCAAGGAGGGAAAGTCCCATTAAGCAACCCAAGTTAGTCAGAATACATTTACATTTGCAGCCAACTTAAAGATGGATATAATAATTGGATCTAATGTTTTCCAAACAGGGAGTTTCCTTAAAGTTGCATTGTGGAAAAAGTGTCCCCTACTGATAAAGGAGGGGAACTACAATAATAAGCCATTGTGTCCAAATAATCCAGCTCTCCCCTTCAACTGCAGAAGTTCCTCCAGGCTGCCCATCCCTGGCCTATCAAAGCAATACTGCGCAGGCACCAAACAGACTATGTATGGCTGTTTCAGTTTGTTCTTTCAGGTGACGAGGGTAGTAGTTTGAATGGAGCTTTGTGAAAATTCATTCGCGAAGGCTTATTGAACCACTCAGTTTAGACCAACACTTTTTGTCACTCACACCTCTATCCAATCTCAAAATCATACCTGGTCTTACATAGTATATTCACCCTTGCTTGAGCTCTGTCTGGCATGTTGCTGCTGCCATCTGACCTATGTTTACATGCACACCAAAACCCAGATTGCTGTGAGGAATCTAGTGAAGGCAGGAAATTGGATGCCTTTACATTCATTAATCCGAGTTCTCTAATCCCACTAAATCACACCCACACTACACAGGAAAAATACATGACTGAAACATTAAAAACTATCCTGTTACATATGGTACCGTTTCCATACCTCTATGTAAATAATTAGATTAAACTGTAGTAACGGGAGGGGCCAGAGGCTTTTCACCTTACTGGACTCGGTTTAAGATGTGAAGTGTGGAAGAATCTGAACCGCTTGTGATGTTTATTTTGTGTTTATTTGAGGAAAACCGTTATTTCCCATGGATGCAAATGTAGGTGCTTGTTCGAATAAACCCCGCCTTAGTCAGTTGGAGACCTTCTTGAATGTCACCATTGCAAAAGTCACATCATCCACATAATAAACCATTTCAGCTGGAGTCATACAAAATAAAATAAAAACAAATGTTTTTTTCTTTTTTTTTTTCTTTTTTTCTTCCAAATCCATAATCCCTATCACTCCTGATTGAAATGTATGCAGCAATGTAATATGGTTAGCCTGTACCTTTTGCACAGATATTGGTTCGCTGTAACAGCCCATTCATCAAAAGTGCTATTTTAGTAGCAGGTCCACCGTGTGTCTTGCTCATGGCCAGGGCAAAATGATTGCCAAAGTAGCATCACACAACAGACCAAACAATATTTTTGCATTATAGGGAGAGAAAGTAAAGTTGTTTTCAACCACTGTCACTGAAAATTAGGAAGATTAAAAATAACAAGCTTTTATGTGTTTCACAAATACTCTATACAGATTTCACAAATATGTATTTTTGACATATTATTACAGCAGATTATAGAGGTTTGAGGGCCCTTTGACCTTGATCCAGGGCCTGGGACATAATTGCAATACAATAATGTCCCCCGTCTGTTGGTGGCCCTGGTTAGAAATAATCTTATGCTGGAAAATCTGCCATAACACAGTAGTGGGAAGTATGGGTGGAGGTGATCAGACCTAGAGTGAGGGAAGACAATAAATGACAGGAGCTCAGAAGGGGGGAGCTGGTCTTAACCCATTTAGACCCGAGGCTGCAAAATACTGACCGTAGATTTCTGAGGGGGAAAAAAATCAAATTTGTATTCAAACACAGAGGAGTTCCCGGCTTGAAATGTATAACATATAGGTGTACCAGTTCAAATTTGTTCTTGGAGGGAAAAACATTGACTCAATAAATCAAAAACATTGCACAATGCAGCTTTTAAACAAGTGCAAGGACCTAACGGGGAGGATATTGTGCACAATGGTCAATGATAAAATCGGATTCAGGAAAAAAAATGTTATGCAGGAACAAAAGACAGACACAAATAAGAAATGTTTGTGAAAACATTGTTTGGGAGTGCGTTTGCTGTTGTGCAGCAACTTGGTTGTTAGATTTTTACTCCCACTGTATCATAGTTTAACTAGAAAAAAAAATGTTTATACCTCTCACAAAGTTCTGTAAAATGAAACTGAATGTTGGAAATTTAGTCTGTTGATGTTCTTAATAAAGTGTTCTTGGAGTTTAAACTAGCACCGGATGGTTCTTCAGTTTAGCCTAGTCCCAGCAACTTGACACTTCATTTTTGTCCTGTTTTACTTAATTTACCTCTGCTGTATAATGGAGTCACTTTGATATAATTTATTCTGTAAAAAGCAATGTAGTATCTGTGCCTGTATACAGCGATATTTCTTTAGGTTTTGATATTCAACAGGTCACCCCACAAGGAGATGAGGGATCCCCAAGCACCTCTGGTGGAGAAAATACAATAAACTTTTTTTCTTTTTTACTTCTGTTTGTTACTTGTCTTGTTTGTATTTGAGTATCAGAATGCATAATGTACTGTAGCACTGTACACATGGACATCCGTTTGTTTTCTTTTCATGACCAAACTCAAGATTTACATAAGATGCAGGGTAATGTGCAAAAAACTCTGAAAGGGATTTTTTTCAGACGTTCTAGTAGTTCACAGTACGTTTGGTTAGGAGTTAAAGAGAGAGAACTCTTAATGCTAGCTATGGAAGTATGTACATTGGGGATATATGAACTGTGTAAACTGTAAAGTAACTAGCCTACATTTACTTAAGTACTGTAACTAAGTACAATTAGGTATTTGTACTTTACTTGAGTATTTCCCATTTGTATTACTTTTACTCCACAACATCTCAGTGGCAAGTGTACTTTTACTCCACTACATTTATTTGAAATTTTTAGTTACTTTGTAGACTTTGATTATTACAAAACAATAATCGTACATTAAACCACAAACTTTGTTATGTCAAGGACCCCCAAATTGACACCCGCGGAAAAGATATTCCAGGGACTCCCCATAAGAACGTTTTTTACGGTTCTAGCAGAGATTCTCAACCTGTTTAATTTCAAGGACCCCCAATTTGACATTTAATGGCATTTCTATCTCTGGGACCCCCAATTTATATTGTAAAATCAATATTAATTCCAAACTATCATTTAGCTGGGGACCCCCTGGAACTCCCTCAAAGACCCCTGGGGGTCCCCGGACCCCACTTTGGGAACCACTGCATTAAACCTACAGCCATATGCATTTCGGCCATTTGAAAATAGCCGATCTGCAAGTTCACAATGCGTCGCATGCGCGATGAGCTTGATCTGCTTTTTATTTATTTATTTTCAAAAGATTTTTAGACATTTGAAATTCTGCATAATGAGTACTTTTGGTACTTTAAGTACGTTTTGATGCCAACACTTTTGTACTTTTACTCAAGTACATTTTGAATTCCGGACTTGTATATTTCTATATTGCAGTATTGATACTTTTACTTAAGTAAAACATTGAGTAAGTGGTAACAAGCAGTCTATACCTGTCACTTGTGTTTTTTACCCTGCCTTGGTAAATAAAGTTTTTGGGGAGCTTTCAAAACGGTGTGCAGACTACAAATAAATACATGGTAGGCTAAATGGTGCATTTATCCAAGGCTCTTTACAGAGATTGTGCAATGTGCATTACATTCAGCCATTTACACCCCCGATGGCGGCGGCAACCATGCAAGGCACCAACCAGCAGCAATTAGGGGTTCAGACACCGTCTCCACACCATAGCGCAAAACTTTCTTAAGCTGCGCACTTCTTAAGCTGCGCGCAGCTTAAAGCTTGAGTTTTTAGACAGCTGGTGGATGGAAAAGAAGCTCCACCTCCGCGGAAGACTTGAGCGGAGGAGAGCGTTTCCGGGAATCTGGCCGTCGCGCAAGTATTCGGCGGAGGTGGAGCTTAATTTCCATCCACCAGCTGTCTAAAAACTCAAGCTTTAAGCTGCAAGCAGCCGAGAACGCGCGCAGCTCTTTTCATAGTGTGGCAGCACCTAGAGTCTTGCTCAAGGACACTTCGACACCAACTCTGGGGAGCCCGGGTTCGAACCATGGTTCGAACTGAACTGGCAACCTTGCGTTTACGATCCAGTCACTCTACCCCTTGAGACACACGCACACGCGCGCACAGACACACACGCGCGCGAGTTATTCCTTCTGTAACCGGTAGAGGGCAGCAGTGCTCTATAGCCACATGCCAGTGGTCTATCCCCACCGGAAATACGTCATCTTTCAAGTTCAACAGTTTGCTTTGCTGTAGTGCATGAGGTTGGCGGGCTGCTGCTAGTCTAGTCAGTGCTGTTTTGTTTATTTGTAGACTATATTAGTTTTCATATTCACATCGGTGTCCTTGGAAACTAACTCTACAGCCACATCAGCTACAAGCACCCGACATATATTTTTTTAATACAGGTGAAGTACTCAGGTTTATTTTCAAACATTTTCAATAATACTTGAATGCTACCGGTAGCTGGCTGGCTAACTAGCATGTAGCTTGCGTGTCTGGTAGTAATGTTGTTAAGGGTCCTTCTAGTACAACTAACTACTCGAGCTACTTAGTCAAAAGTCTGTATCTGTTAATGTTTTGTAATGGCATCCTCGTGTTTTATGTTAAATGAAGAAGTTAGTACTATCATAGCTAGTACTATCTGATAGTTTACCACTGTCAACCTGAGCGAAAACTGTCAAAATAGCTAATCTCACAGACCTCACAAGTCACAACGCGTCACGTCGCAATTGTGGACTTGTAGATCTGTAGATCAGTGATCACTTTTTTAGCCTGTCTTGTGTATTAAATCTTGCATTTTTACTTTTGTATTCATTTTGTATGTATGTATTCAGTTATATATATATATATGTATTCAGTTATATATATATATATATATATATATATATATATATATATATAAAACTAATTTCCCCACTGTTTATGGTCAATACTACTGCATATCGTTGATGCAGTTGTTGCAGAAACCTTGTATCTCCATTTTCATTCATTAGTTTCCCCTACTGTCCTACTTCATCATACAAGAGTGTTGCACACAAATAGTGAAAATATAAGATCTCCAGGCTCATGAGCCTGTAGATAAGTTATTATCACTATTTAACCTTTACAATTTAGGCTTTTGACGCTCTTAATCCAGTGATTATTTACAGTAAAATGATAAGGAATGGTGTTAGACATGTGTTGCTGTGATATTGCATACATTCACCCCCTCCATGCAATTTACAATTTAGGCATTTAGCAGACGCTCTTAATCCAGAGCGACTTACATTAAGCAAGAACAAAAAACATGGGAATACATCACATATGTAAAATACATTTATCGCGAAACATGCGTAAGCTAAGAACGTGACTAGAACATATCTATATAATTACACTATACATATAAACTATAACTAGAACATATCTATATAATGACACTATACATATAAACTATACATATATGCTATACTATGCTGTATGCTGTACATATATACTATGAAGTGCTATGACTACATACAATGCACTTATTGTGCTGTCTACATGACATGCTATAAGTCTGTTTCAAATGCTATATAAGTCTAAGAAGTGCTGTCTAAGGGGGTAGGGTAAGTGCTATGGGCCATGGAGGTTGATCTATGGCTGTTTATCTGGAAAAACATGAAATATAGGTCAGTGGTTCCCAAAGTGGGGTCCGGGGACCCCCAGGGATCCTTGAGGGAAGTACAGGGGGTCTGCAGCTAAATGATAGTTTGGAACCAAATGGACCCTTATGGGTGGGTACATTTGGTTCCATTTGTACACTATCATAGTTAAATTAACATTGATATTACAATTATAAATTGGGGGTCCCAGTGATAGAAATGCGATTAAATGGGGGTCCGTACTCTGGCGTAGACTAATGCATGTCAAACTTGGGGTCCTTGAAATTAAACAGGATGAGAATCACTGCTAGAGCCGTAAAAATCTTGTCTTATGGGGGTCCCTGGCATATCTCTTCAAATGGGGGTCCACAGGCTATAATTAGTGTCAGTTTGGGGGTCCTTGACATGAAAAAGTTTGGGAACCACTGATGTAGGTAATATCACACGGCCATTCTAGACTAGAGCTAATAAGTTTCCACGCGTCAGTGATGATTTCATGTTAGCCCTGAGACATGACTTCAACATCAGCCTGTTTTTTGGGACAGCTACATTTACAGAGCAAACATGTAAATAAACAGTGCTCACCCAATGTGCCACGGATGTTAGAAGTTTGCTTGGTCGGCTATTAGCACCTGTGCATCCCGCGTTGTTTAATAAAAAGCATTTTAATCCGATCGCCCACACGCAACACACCTCCCAACTGATAGGGGCGCGTAGTTGAAAGCCTACGCCGAAAAAACCCCATCGGATATTAAACAACGCGGAATGCATGGGTGCTGATAGCCGACCGAGGAAATTTCTAACATCCGTGGCCCTGGGGAGGTGAGCACTTTATATTTGAAATCTGAACGTTTATGTAGACATTTTTTCTGTAAATGTAGCAGTCCCAAAAACAGGCTGAAGTTGAACCATGACGCTCGTCATGTGAACCATGGCTAATGTCATGTATGACTTTTGCGGCTGTATGAACACACTTTGACATATAGAGCCTAAGGGATTAACATGTACTTTGATGTGTCTTATATACAGTGGTGGTGGTGGTAGCATCGTCATCATGCCGTCCAGCATTGGACCCAGCAGCCCTGCTGCTGCGCTAGCCGAGGCGCTGGAGTGCTCTGGTCGGATCATTGACCGGCACCTGCTAGACGACCGCTGCTTTCCTGACCTGTCGGATCTGCTGTCCGTTTCCTCTCACAGTAAGTGATGACATTCATTGCACACTAGAACAGATCAGTTGTGTCCAACCCAAGGAAAAGATATGCATAGACCACCGTTTGACACAACCAATTTTATTTTTGTGGCCAACTTTCTTTCTTTCTTTTTTCAAGGGAAGAGACATTACATTATATGACTATGGATGGGCAAACAGTTCACACAAAATCCCACAATAACTGAAGTGTATCAGTGTATCAGAAGTGTATCTTTTCAGTACATACATAGATTGTCCGTCAGTGCTCCTTATTGTACTCATGTTCTCCATAGTTTGCCTGCTAGCAAATAGCAATAGTAACCGTCTCTTACTCTGATCTGGCGGTCCTGTGGTTGCAAAACAACCCAGACCGATTCTTAACCCCCTCACCAGACAAACAAGACATCAAAAGGAAAGGGAAAAAAATAAAATAAAAGTGAAATTTTTCTTTGGGACATCTATTAATACATCTATGCCATAAAATCCTCCATTATTTTAATTCTGTACATTCAGTGTTCACAAGGGTCCATTTGGTTCCTAGTATCATCCATTTAGTTGGGGACCCCCTGGAACCCCACCAAGGACCCGTGGGAGTCCCCTTGACTCCACGTTCAGAGCCAATGAACGTAGAAGTATCAATACTCTGCTTTGTCAAATCTGTTGTAGCCATCAGTGAATATGACAATAATTTAAACGTGGAGTATTACCGTTATCTTGTTTCCTTGCAGATATGCCATCACTCTCTGGAATGTCAGACATGGACTATCCCCTCCAGGGACCGGGGCTACTTAGTGTGCCAAACCTCCCAGAGCTTAGTGCGGTCCGCAGAGTACCCTTACCTCCTGAGCTGGTGGAGCAATTCAGCCGTATCCTTTATCAAAACAAACTCATTGGCCTGTGCATTGATACCTGCCATACACAAATGTATACTTGTGTTTCTCTTTTGTTTTTTTGTTAGGTTTCCTCTCATACAAAATGATGTGTCCAAGAAATTTGCATTCATCTTAACTAAGCTTTCTAGATATGCAGTGTAATTGCATGATGGGAGTCTTTCCTGAGATAAGTCGAGCATGGCTCACCATAGACAATGACATCTTCATGTGGAACTATGAAGATGGGTGCGTACTGCGTGCAGTTGCCTTATTAAACCATTACAGAGACCACTAAGGAATACAAATGTATTTATGTAATAACATTTTGAACATTTTCCTTGCAGTGGTGATGTGGCATATTTTGATGGTCTCATTGAAACCATCCTGTCAGTGGGTCTCGTGAAACCGAAGCCAGGTAGACCTAACACTTATCTTAAACCACTACAATTGGATCACATATTCTTTTGTAGTTGTATTAAGATTTCCTTTTTTCTTCTCAGGGATTTTCCAGCCTAACATCCACTATCTCTTGGTGCTAGCCACACCAGTGGATGTGGTTATCCTTGGACTCAGTTTCCCTAAAGGCCATACAGGTGAGAACTCCCTCATCCAGACCTGTACACTGCATATATATTAGTTATTACCCACAGCCCCTTTTCCACCGGGTTTGAACCAGTTCAGTTATTTTTCTCGTCTACTATTGAACCAGTTCAGTTATTTTTCTCGTCTACTATTGAACCAGTTCAGAGTATTTCCACTGAAAATAAATTGGTTCAGAACTGTAAAATGTGGCTAGGAACCATAGAGTATATAAAAGGATAGAGACTGAACTGGCGCGAAGCTCCGCCCCCCCAGCTATTCATGTCAGTGGAAGTTGCTCAGTGGCGTTTTGAAGCACCCGGAAGACTGCCGGAAGTACCGTCTCAGAACGTCTACTTCCGCATTTGACCACCAAATTTTGGTGGTCAAATGCGGAAGTGCAACCGAGCGCTCAATGTTAAAGCCCAGCTGCACGGGGTTTCCCGGTCATGAATCCACGGGTCCGCCTGTAGTCCCTCCTCCTACCACTAGGGAGGAGAGCTTCAACGTCGAATAGCCTCACTGGCCCCTTGCTAGGAACTGGAACAAAAAAATGGCCGCCGGTTCCGTGAAAGCACCAAGGTTCCAAGAATCTAGAACGGAACTAGTTCTTGAACCAAAGTTAATGTACAGACCTACTGTATTGGAGTGTCCAGACTCTTTGCCTTTTCTCTTCTAGGGTTGAATGACAGCATGTCTGGTGGGATGCAGCTGCTGCCGGACCCACTCTACTCCATACCAACAGACAATACCCACATCCTGGCCATTGCCTCCACAGACCACGGTCGCATCTTCTTGGCAGGCAAGGACGGCTGCCTGTATGAGATCGCATACCAGGCCGAGGCAGGCTGGTTTAGCCAGCGATGCCAAAAAATCAACCACTCCAAAAGCAGCTTATCCTTTCTTGTTCCCTCCATGGTCCAGTTCTGGTTCTCGGAAGATGGTAAGGAAAGCGATTCAAATTCAAATGATTGAGGGTCATGTCTCTGGTCCAATACAACTTTTTATAATGCAGACACATGTTATGTTCAACAGACCCCCTTATGCAGATAGCCATTGACAACTCCCGCAATACACTCTTCACACGCTCAGAGAAAGGAGTCCTACAGGTGAATTTATTGGATGTTGTGTCACTATTTAAACTGCTAACGTGCCTCTTGTGAAATTGAAGTGTGTCAGAAATGAGTATTTCTTAGTCCTGATTTTAAAATTCTTACCTAGAGGTTTAGTTGATGTTTGTTTGTATTTCAGGTATATGACCTAGGTGCTGATGGCATGGGCATGAGTCGTGTGGCATGCATGTCACAGAGTTACATTGTGGGCGCAGCTGGAAACATTGCCAGGTAAGTCTAGGTTTATCAAGTATAGACATTTTTTCAGCATATCTGTGTTGGATATCTGTTCAGTCCTTTTTTCGCGTTTTCTCCAATTACAGGACAATTGATCGTTCTGTCTTCAAACCTATTGTCCAGATCGCTGTGATTGACAGATCTGAGTCTTCCGACTGTCACCTGCTTGCTATTACTCATGCAGGTGAGGATAATTAGTGAACCAGTGATGTGTATTGTTAATTTCACAATATAAACACATTGGTTGACGTGTGTCATTTGGTATTATTGACCTACTAAAAAAATGTGTTTAGGCGTGCGTCTCTACTTCAGCACCACACAATTTACCCTGCCACATCAGAAGCACGTTGCTGTGAGACCCAGCCTACTTGCTTTGGTGCATGTCCGCCTCCCACCGGGGTTTTCTGCATCTTCAACCCTGCAGAAACCCGCAAAGGTCCACAAGGCTCTACACAGCAAAGGTATACACTGTCTTTGCTCTTATCTCCTGTTGAATACAAGTGGCCACATCTGACTGTAATACATTGATTTTTATCCTCAAAGGAGTTTTACTAATGGCTGCATCTGAGACGGAGGATAGCGACATCCTGTGGTGCATCAACCACGACTCTTTCCCCTTCAAGAAACCCCTTATGGAGACTCAGGTAGAAGCTTATGTTTAGTCATGCAGCAGCAGTACACTCACATTTGGGGTTTGTGTGGGATGTTCTTAATGTTCTATAAATTGTATTGTATTGTAGATCATGTCCAATGTAGATGGTCATTCATGGGCGCTCTGCGCTATTAATGAGGAGAGGCCCACCAAGGTCTCTACTCTGCTGAACAAAGACCTGGTCCCCATTACGGACTCACCTGTGGTGGTTGAACAACACACTATCCCTCCACAAAGATTTGTCCTTCTGTCCGCTAAGGTCAGTATAGCAATACTTGTACTTTAACTTCAACTAATTCCACCACCTCACCGCCTCTCTCTCGTGCAAGTAATTGACAATATATAAAGTCACTCATAACACCAACTTTGATGAGGCAGTATTGCTTCTTTTTTTTTTAAATGTGAGGTTTTTCTTCATTTCCTGAAAAATGAACATTTTGGAGTTAGGTGGTTTCTTCCTGACAGCAGAGATTTATATTTTTTCCTGTACTGCAGGGCAGTCACATCTTCCATAAGCTACGTCCAGTTGACCAACTGCGCCACCTCTTGGTCAGCGGTGCCGGAGGAGAAGGTGAAGAAATTGAACGATTCTTCAAGTTGCACAGGGTAAGAATTGCACATTTTGAACGTCATCGGATTACACACAAACGAATAAGTGCATCACACATTATACAAGAATCATATATGCTTGATTCTTCTCTCTTTTCAGGAGGAGCAAGCATGTGCCACAGCTTTGATCCTGGCTTGTTCTAATGCCGCTTGTGACAGAGAAGTTTCAGTGTGGGCCACCAGAGCCTTCTTCAAGTCAGTGTTGATTTCTATTGAATAGTTCAATCTCCAGTTGATTTAGTCGACTAAAATGTATTTTGGTGGGCCTTGATGCCGTTGTAATGGCTGATTTTACTGCGACACATTGTGAGCTTGTAGATCGGCTATTTTCAGCATTCAAGTAAAATGACTTGTCTTTTATTTATACTGGATCTCTTGTCCACTAGTCCCTTCCTAACATCTTAGTCTAGTTTTTATTTGTTGATGAAATTGTCAATGTATTTAGTCTTAGTTTTAGTCATCATAGCTTAGTTTCCATTTAGTTTTCGTCAGTGAAAAAACGTAGTCGACGAACATTTTTCGTCTTAGTATTAGTCGACAAAATCAACACTGCTTCAAGTCAGTGTTGTGTTTACTCTCCAATGCAGTTGCCCCCACAGCTGGGATTATAAAATATAGTAAAAAATGCTCTCCGCTTAAGAAAATGTGGATGGAACCGATAGCCTGTTTTAAATATTGTAGATGTTGGTGTGCAGTGCTTTAGATGCCTAACGTTCCTATTAAAATGTGATGGGCAAAGAATCGGTTCAAGTTAACGTAATTCATGTTGTGCCTAAGACTTCAATATTAGCTACTTGGCAAGAAAGCATCACCTTGTTAGAATGCCCTCTAGTGGATAGAAGGTACATAACAACCATAATGCTATAGCCCAAGTATGGGCATTGTGGATACTATGTATCTTATCACATACATCATAATCGTCAAGCATTCTAATGGGATTATAGAGGAAGAGTTTTACAAACCATTATTATATAACAATCCCTTGAACTTTTTCATTGCTTTATTAGATATGGAGGAGAAGCACAGATGAGATTCCCCTCAGCCATCACATCTCCAAGCAATGTTGGACCCATGTTTAGCTCTCCTTTACCAGGTAAATATCACAACCCTGGTGGTTTGCTGAAAAAGGTATGCGGCAAACGGGATGTAAAATTGGATGGAGGGGAGCTTTAAGGCCAGGCTTCACCTTTCATGATTGTTTTTGGCACCCTCTAAGCACCCTCCTTTTCTCATTCTTTCCACAGGTGTTTTACCTTCTCTTCCAATGACACCTTTTGTGGCTGCGACCCCCATACCTTCAGGGGCTGCCCCTATTGCTTCGATGTCAGCTGGCCCCGAGGTGGTCTTCTCTGGAAAACACAACGGCATCAGCGTCTACTTCACCCGCATTCTGGGGTCAGTTGTGTAACTGAACTGCAATGTCTGCACAGATTTGGCACATTGGCATGGATTAAATATGGTATCTGGGTCATAATTTACTAGTGGTCTTCACTTCATCTTTGTTGGAACCATTGATGCTGGTGTATGTTCACAATGCAGACGCTAATTCCTTTTTACAGGAGTATCTGGGATGGGAGCCTTGCTGTTGAGAAGACCATTAACAAAGGGAATCAGACTATGACTATTGTGAGTACCACAATAATGCAATTATGGGACGTTTTCAAGTTGAGATCATTTGTATAGCCCTTAATCATATTTACGTTCTCAAAGTTAAATGACCAAGAATTTGATAATGGTAATGGTGGCTAATCAATGTTTCCTTTGCCAGCTGGAGAGCAGTGTTGGCGCTGGTTCTCTGGAGTCGGTCCTTCTGGAGTTAAAAGGTCTGCAGGAATTCCTTGATAAGAACGCTCAGTTCAGCCCCTCATCTTTGGGAGCAGCCAGGTAACGGCTCTCTGTCTCTCCTCACTGTCTGCCAGGGGCTTGAAAAGCACCTGACTACATCAGGTCCCGTGGATCTTCAAAATGAGATGCAAACACAGTAGAATGAATCAATTAATACCTTGCAGTTAATGTGTTAATATGATACTAAAAAGAATGAATTATGCTCAGTAGTTATATTCTTCCAGTGTCAACTGTTATATAGTCCGATAGTACATCTATATATGGCATTATCTGACAACAAATGTTTAAGTGGTTCGTTATAATTATGTGTACCATACAAAAATAATCAATGGCAGAAACATGTCTGGTTGCATATAAGAAGTTGTAGCATACAAGGCCTACAAGGCCATATAAAACCACTTTCTGTAAAATGTACAGCATAATAGCGGCTGTCCTACTCATTGTGTTGCATTTTAATTTGATACAGTTTTGTTGTCCGCTTGTGGTCTGAGAATCGGTAGTAGTTATACCAGGAAAAACAATGTGTACCATACACCCATGGCCACCTTTACTATAATAATTTCTCTCAGATTTAACTGCACTACATGTGAATATTGAGAGAAATGCTGTCCACACACTTTAAGCAACATTCCATTTAATAGGCTTAGCTTTCAGTCTGCTTTTGCATTTAACGGAAGTGCACCTACAGCATCTCTCCTGTCCAATGTTTCTACTGTGTTTACTGTTTTGTGGGTAACATGTTCTCTGTTGGCTGACAGTTTCAGCTCCCCTGCCAACCTGCAACAGAGGCTGCTGGGTTTCATGCGCCCTGATGGAGCCAGCTCACAGCAAGTACAGCAGGAGCTCCAGAGGAAATTTCACAGTGAGTGATGAGCATCATACATTGCTCTGTGTGTGGGTGGGGGGGGGGGGGGGGGGGATTTCCAATACTCCAGTGGTGATCTGATCTCTGACATTCTATCCTGACCTGCACTACTAAAACTACTCAATGGGAGATTCTGTGCAAGTACAAACCATACAAAATACTTACATTGTCTGTTTTTTCAGGGGTTATTATACTTTTACTCACACCATTTCGTTATTTGATTGTCTTTCTATCTCTCTTTCTCTCCGTCTGTCTGTGTGTGTCTCTTATATTCAGCGGAGGCACAGGTCTATGAGAAGATGTCCCTGCAGGGTATCCAGCAGCTGGTTCATCGTTCTTGTCAGACACTGGCCCTTTGGAAGCTTCTCTGTGACCATCAGTTCAGCCTCATCATCTCAGAGCTCCCCAAGGTATTGTATGTTCTCACTCGGACACACGCACGTTCACTTAAACTGTAGAATGAGTGAAGTGCACATGCCTACACTCTTTTTGGTGTTCATGCCCTGGCTTAGCTCGGAGTGTAAATCCTCATATTTATACTTATCCAAGAAATTAGCATAAAATTTGAGCCTGTCTGTCACAGTTAGGGATTTTCTCAACACTGCAGTTTTCAGTATAACGGACACTTTTTCTACCTATGACTTGATTTAGGCTTATCGTCCTTTTAGAAAACTGAAATGAACGTGTGATGAAGCGGTCTGCAGAGTCACTCGTCACGCACTGTGCACAGTGATCTGCGTCAATACATCTCATTGCATTGTCATAATTTCAGTGTACAATTTATTATTCCTTATGAATTTTATAAATAGAAATACCCGTGCAGTAAGTTTGATCGACAGCATTGGCTGCGGCTGGAAACTGAAGGACTCTTAGCGCTGTCCCTCAAAGACAACCAGTGGAGAGAGGCTTATATTTATTCTTAAATGTGTGTGTTTTGTAGGAGTTCCAGGAGCAGATGAAGGGAGTGAGTTTTAAGGATGTGGTGATTCGGGGTAGAGAGCTTACAGGAGCTCTCATCACAGCGCTCATTAACGTTTACATCAAAGACAGTGCCTCCGTGGATGCAGTCAGTACTCACCTGAGGGACATCTGTCCCTTACTGTACAGCAGTGATGACAGTGTGTGCTCTAAGGTAAGTACATATCCACATACCGAGGGGACACAGACACACATTGACACACATACTAGTATGCTTTAACTACATGACAGCCACTGGCTTTTTCAAGTGTCCAGTTGTATCACCCTAATTAACCCTAAACAGGGTTCTGGAAAGGTTGTGGAAATCTGTCTTAAATTAAAAGGGGACTAAAGACCTTCAGGCATTTGCCTAGTTTGTTTTGGTGCTTTTTAACCTTGTAGCTGTATAGGTGACCACTGAATGCATTAATTGTTTCTATTCTTATTTTGTCCTTTTAAATATTTTTGCTTTGTAGCACTTTGAGATTTGCTTCAAATGTAAAGTGCGTTTATAAATAAAACAAAATAATATTATTATTGTTATTAATATTAAATTGGATATTGAAAATTCCATGAAATATGCAAACATCATTAACCCATTTTGGGTTGTTTTAAGCATTATGTTATACTTCAGCTATTGAAAAATAGATCAGTTCTGTAAAAAATAGATCTGCTATTTTTGAAAATGTGGCGCAAATCTTTGAAAATATATTCTTTCAGAGCGAACATTTTAACTAAAATATTTGCTTCTGGGGTGTCCCTGGAACTACATATTTTCAGATGGGAGTCCGTGGCCAAATAGAGATAATTATGGGGGTCCTTGACATGAAAAAGGTTGAACACCACTGACATAGAAACATTTTTTTCAGAAAAGATTTAAGATTTAGAAGCCTTTTTTGTAATCGACCTTAGTCCAAAATAACATTGTCTTGTAAGTCAATTGAAACCATTGAAGGTGCTGCTTAATGTCTGTTCTGGGTGAAATTCATGTGACGTTCGACCTCACATTATATCTAGAGTTTTATTTTGGCATCAAATCTTGCCATTTGTACTAACCATTGATGTCAAAAGTAGGGACACCGATATGGAAATTCTTGGCCGATACCAATGTTTAAAATAACAATTTAGCCGATACTGATACCTATGTTTATTTCGTTTTTGTTGTTTTTATTTTCCCCTTTTGTGCCACAGAAACAAATTCATAATCAATACAAGAAATAAATGTTCAGAATCTACAGCTTGGTAGACGACAGATAACCAACACACCGACATAGCCAATGCAAAATGTATGCTTATCAACAACAGATAAACATCGGCTACTGCCATCGGTTAATGTCAGTTTTATTTGCCGATACGGGTATTGACCGATAGGCTGATACCGATTTATGTGGCCGATACATCGGTGCATCACTAGTCAAAAGCGTATGAACTAGGCTTGTTCCAAATTTGGATAGGAGCGCCGCTCATAATGTCAAATTCCTTTAACACCCCGAACGCCCGGGGTTATTTAATCCATTAAATCATAGCGCCCAGCAATTTATAGCAATCGGAGCACATTTAGCGACGGACCGGATGCTATCCCGGATGTGGCTGAAGTAGCTTGATGTAGCCAAAACACTCTCGATGCGATCGACAACGGGAGGTATGATTCATTCTAACGCGACTAGCAACGGGACCGCGATGGGCTGTCTAACACATAATCTTTTCTTAGAATTGGACGGAATGATTTAGATCAAGAGTTATTCACGTTTTAAGATTGCCGGTCTCGTCGGCTAAAATGGGGGAGAACATTTTTGTCCACAGCCTGTGGAGCGATGCGATTGGTTTTGATATCAATTATCTCCGTCCTTTTTATCAATCTCAGTCCTGGGCGTTGATGTTGATCGCTCAGGGTGTTAACCAGCCAATCAAAATTGATAAAGCGGCTAGACTATATAAATATCAACAAACATGGCGAAGCAGAAGCTGCTGTACGCATACAATAGCCATCACCTGACAGCAGAATCTCCATCAAGATCCGCCACTAGAGAACAACCCCATGATGCCACTAAGCCTAAAAGTTGCACATGCTGGCATTGTTTTCACTGGCCAGTATGCTGACCAGAATACTGCGTGCAGTACTTAACATCAGCAAGACTGTACATGTTACTAACAAGACTCTGTATGAGGGACTACCCAGGGTGAGCCAGAAAATAGCAGCCAGGAGAATGAGACTAGCAGGACACTGCCAAAGGCATCAAGAACTGCCAGCCAGCAAACTGGTGCTCTGGGAAACAACACACGGGCATCGATCACGAGGACGCTAACATATGTGGATGTACTCAAGAGCGATGCAGGAGCGCAAAGTACCAACGAACTGGCCAGATGTATGGAGAGCCGGGATGACTGGAAACGACGATGGAGGGCTCGTCTGAGGACGACCTAGAGAGAGTGGCAAGCTCTGAGCTGTGTAAACTGTAAACCCCCTCCACGGATCGTCTATCACCCATTTTTGAGTGGCCATGAATCACTATATGAAAATAGAGGGGATCGCCCAAGCCTAGTATGATTCCCTGTAAATTCTGGTTTCCATTTCCTCTTGCTCCATCCTTCACAGGCTAATGAGTTGCTGCAGTGCTCTCGGCAGTTCATTCAGAACAAGGCAGATAAAGAGAAAACCCTAAGAGAGTCTCTACGACTGTACCAGCAGATCAGCCACCACACAGACCTGCCCCTCGTCTGTTCTCAGTACAGGCAGGGTAGGAACACACACACACACACCACTGCTATTTTCACTCGTATAGTTATTAGTTGGTAATTGGTATGTATAATAATCATTAATCATGCTCCTTCTAATCTAAGTCCTTCTATTTTGTAAGCTTGTATCTATTGGTTCAATGCCTCTTTTGTATTATTATGCTTCTGCCACACTTTCACTTTATACCACTAATGGTATAACCCCCCTCACACTTTCGTGCACCCCAGATAGTATTTAAGTTGCTTTCTTCAATATTTTATATTCACCCCCCCCCCCCCCCCCCATTGCATGCCAACACAAAACTCCAAACTTCACGTTGGTGTCATTAAACATATACATGGCCCTGCTTCTAATGACTGATATTGTCCCAATGAATGTATCATTTTAATGTCCAGCGTTAGATACAGACCTCAGCCAGCCCAAGGATTGCTCTCACATGATCAGCCTTTAAATTATCTGTCTCTTTCTCCCTCTTCCTGTGTATCCCAGGCTTTAATCGATAGGGCAAAACAATGCTATGATCAAAAACATAATGTCCTTTTGAGAAAAAGAGGCATTTGCAATGTCATTGTTTGCCCACACCAGAAGACACACAATTATATACATCTACTCTGCATTCGTAAAGGAAAGCAACAAAGTGGTTTGAAATATTGGAATAAATAAATAATTAGTCAGGAAAAAAAGGACAATCTTAGTCATGAGAAGCAGGGACGTGTGTTTACAATGAGTCCAACATTGGAGTTGGATGTTGCACAGGAGAATCGAGTACCTGTTTTAATATTTGTATTGGTTTTTAAAAATTTTCACGTACAGTTACTTACTTTACAAACCTTTACAAAATACATACTTTACCAAACTGACAGGCAGACAAAACAAATAAACAAAAAAATAGAATCAAGTATCAAACAAGTATCTAAATACTGAAACAAGCATCGTGAAAACTGTCTGGAGTATGCAGGTGTGAAAATGACCACAGAAGTGAAATTCCTCTTTAAATCTTCCCCCAAATCCCCCCCAGTCCGTTTCTACGAGGGAGTCCTGGAGTTGTGCCTCACGGCAGCAGACAAAAAGGATCCCCAACGTCTTGGACCCCACTTCTATAAGAACGGAGAGCCAGAGGAGGACAGAGCTGGGCAGATGGCATGCCAGGAAAGGTAACACTGCAAACTGTTGAATTAATATTGTGTTAACTACAGTATGACACTTATAGTAGCGGATTGCTACTAATAACAATTTCTCTCTCTCTCTCACTCAGATTGTCGTGTTATAAATGCATCACAGATACCATGCAGGAGCTGGTGAACCAGAGCAAGGCTGCCCCTCAGTCTCCTAGTGTCCCCAAGCAGCCTGGACCACCAGTTCTGACATCTGACCCTAATATGCTGAGTAACGAGGATGCCACTGCCCATGTGAGTAAAACAAACTTTTTGAGTGGTGCAACCACTCGTGTGTGTGTGTGTGTGTGTGTGTGTGTGTGTGTGTGTGTGTGTGTGTGTGTGTGTGTGTGTGTGTGTGTGTGTGTGTGTGTGTGTGTGTGTGTGTGTGTGTGTGTGTGTGTGTGTGTGTGTGTGTGTGTGTGTGTGTGTGTGTGTGTGTGTGTGTGTGTGTGTGTGTGTGTGTGTGTGTGTGTGTGTGTGTGTGTGTGAATATATAGCGTTTGTTCACCACCAGGTGTCACTGTTGCACAGACACAGACCCACACAGCACCACTCACTTCAGACGGGTCTGATTTTATTTTTTATATATCTGGCTAAAATAGAGCATGAGTTACTACTGCTGCTACAGTATATACAAGGTTTCTTATTTCGCACACTTATTGTTCTTTCTCTCCCTTTAATTTGTTATGCTGATCTTGCCAGTGCTGTAGGCTTCTTAGTTTTATCTTTTTTTGTTGTATGTTTGCATAGCTCGAAAGTGATGCTCCACAGTACAAATTGTTGCTGCTACAACGCTAACTTAAGCCGTCAGTTGGTCAGCTAGTGGATATGTTCTTAAAGTTGGACATTGACCCCTAATGCCCCCTTCACGTGACAAGTATCAGGGGTGCCAGTGTACTGTGGAATCCTACACATAAGGTATCAGGGGTGCCAGTGTACTGTGGAATCCTACACATAAGTATCAGGGTTGCCAGTGTACTGTGGAATCCTACACATAAGGTATCAGGGGTGCCAGTGTACTGTGGAATCCTACACATATGTATCAGGGGTGCCAGTGTACTGTGGAATCCTACACAATACACATAAGTATCAGGGGTGCCAGTGCACTGTGGAATCCTACACAACTATCAGGGTTGCCAGTGTACTGTGGAATCCTACACATAAGTATCAGGGGTGCCAGTGTACTGTGGAATCCTACACATAAGTATCAGGGTTGCCAGTGTACTGTGGAATCCTACACAAGTATCAGAGTTGCCAGTGTACTGTGGAATCCTACACATAAGTATCAGGGGTGCCAGTGTACTGTGGAATCCTACACATAAGTATCAGGGGTGCCAGTGTACTGTGGAATCCTACACATAAGTATCAGGGGTGCCAGTGTACTGTGGAATCCTACACAAGTATCAGGGGTGCCAGTGTACTGTGGAATCCTACACATAAGTATCAGGGGTGCCAGTGTACTGTGGAATCCTACACATAAGTATCAGGGGTGCCAGTGTACTGTGGAATCCTACACATAAGTATCAGGGGTGCCAGTGTACTGTGGAATCCTACACATAAGTATCAGGGGTGCCAGTGTACTGTGGAATCCTACACATAAGGTATCAGGGGTGCCAGTGTACTGTGGAATCCTACACATAAGTATCAGGGGTGCCAGTGTACTGTGGAATCCTACACATAAGTATCAGGGGTGCCAGTGTACTGTGGAATCCTACACATAAGTATCAGGGGTGCCAGTGTACTGTGGAATCCTACACATAAGTATCAGGGGTGCCAGTGTACTGTGGAATCCTACACAAGTATCAGGGGTGCCAGTGTACTGTGGAATCCTACACAAGTATCAGGGGTGCCAGTGTACTGTGGAATCCTACACATAAGTATCAGGGTTGCCAGTGTACTGTGGAATCCTACACATAAGTATCAGGGTTGCCAGTGTACTGTGGAATCCTACACATAAAGTATCAGGGGTGCCAGTGTACTGTGGAATCCTACACATAAGTATCAGGGTTGCCAGTGTACTGTGGAATCCTACACATAAGTATCAGGGGTGCCAGTGTACTGTGGAATCCTACACATAAGTATCAGGGTTGCCAGTGTACTGTGGAATCCTACACATAAGTATCAGGGTTGCCAGTGTACTGTGGAATCCTACACATAAGTATCAGGGTTGCCAGTGTACTGTGGAATCCTACACATAAGTATCAGGGTTGCCAGTGTACTGTGGAATCCTACACATAAGCGATAACGTGATTGGGAGTAGAGGGTGGGAGAATAAACAAAAACACCACGTTTACTGGTAACATTAGAACAGTACATGATGTACCTTGTTTTAGATTTTGCAAAAGCTAGTAGACCCACCTGAATACTGACATTATGAGGTTGTGGTATTATATTAATGGTTTTTTTTTTTTTTTTAGAGTCCTCGGAACTCAGGGACACATAAATTGTAATAGTTTCTTCATTTCAGCCAGACTTTCTTGCCCAAATTATTATTCGTGTTGAACACACTGGAGAGTTACAGAAATTCTGGCGTAATGAATCCTCATGAATAATGTATCCTATCATTTTGTTTTGTAGTTTGAACAGATGCTGGGTCTGGCCCAGAGGTCTCAGGATGAGCTGTTTCACATAGCCCTCTACAACTGGCTCATCCAGGCTGACCTTACTGATAAGCTGCTGGAGGTCAATTCTCCATTCCTGGAGGAGCACCTGATGCACATGATAAAGCAAGACCAGAGTAAGGTGCGCAACATGGACCTCTTGTGGCGTTACTACGAGAAGAGCCGCAGCTTTGGAAAGGCAGCCCATGTACTGGCCCGCCTTGCCGACATGTACAGGTTTGGCACAATCTCATACGTTAACCACTTGAACTGTATACCCAAATTGACTAGATTGAACCCCTTTTTTTTCGCTCTACACTACACTTTGTCTTTTCCAAAAGAAAATCTACAAGCTCATGACACATCGCGTTGAGCTCAGTGGCCTTCTGGTTAGAGTGTCAGCCCTGAGATCAGCGACTGTTCCAGAAATGTGTGACTGGGGGGGGAATGGTATTTAGAGCAGGAGCTAATTAATTTTGGTTTACATAGAAGTCATTCAATTGGGTTTGTGTGGAGGGGAGGCTAAGCACCTGCCCCTGGAGCCGTCGCTGCCTGAGACTGGGAGATTGGGGGTTCGATTCCCGGGCCAGGTCATATCAAAGACTATAAAAATGGGACCCAATGCCTCCTTGCTTGGCACTCAGCATTGATTGATTGAATTGTGTATTAGACATAAATGTAAAAACAGCAACAGAGTACAGTCAAACACTCATTCCAAAAGGGATGGCATCAAAAAAAGTCCTTGCGGTCTTGTTTCCATTTAGGCCCTATATAATCAATTCATAGACATAACATGAAGAATAACAACAGAATTCAATATCATCAGTCAACAAAAAATCACACCCGTGTGAAGTGAGTGGTGCAACTGTGGGTGTGTGTGTGTGGTGGGTCGCACCCTGGGTGCGGCCCACAAGAACGCACCCAGGGTGCCGGCCCGATTCCGACGAGCCGTCCCGCGTCTGAAACGGTTGAGAAATGACAGTTACCGTCCCTCTACTGTACCCTCTACTGTTCTGTAGCCTACTGTACTGTCACTGTACTGTACTGGCACACCCGAAATCACCATTTATACAGTTAATATGCGAGTGTGACGTGTTTGTGTGGTGAAAAACAACCATGCTGTTTTCGTGCTCAGACGCACCCACCCACCCACACACATAGTGGTTGAACCAAAATCTATATCATTACAGGAAAAAATAAAACACTGTATGCACAGAGTGGGGGAAAAGGTAAGTGGGGGGTGATATTTTCCTTTCCCTTGGAGAGGAGAGCATAAAGTGCCTGCGACTACTAGCTTCATGACCAGGGGGTGTACACCAAGCTGCCTCACTCTACAGAAATGGGAGATAGACTCTTGCCCTATGAGCCACATGTCTTGGCAAGGCTTACTTGTAGCGAGCTTGTCTTAATCTATTTTTGGTGAAGAGATTTGGTATAGAGGGAAAAGGAGTGGACCCAAGCAGGGGCGGCAGGTTCCTATAACGGCAGTGGGTGCCCCCCGCCCCGCCCCCCAGCCACCCCGCCTCCCTGCCACCCGGCCGCAGCGGGGAAAAAAACTTTTTTTGGTACTTTATTTACAGTTTGCTAATAAATACAGTGGTGCGCGCTTTCAGTTCACAACAATTAACGAACACATTAAATTGTTTCAGCATCTTGTTTCAACATTTCAGCATGATCAACAGTAAATAATTAAATTGTTTCAGCCATAAGCGGCGGGTGGTCTAACAATGTCATGATTTGTATTACCAATCTCGTACACCATTGCTCACGAAAGCAAGATCCTTGACCCAATTACAGCCACTGCATCTTACCTTTTAATTAAAGTAAAAGTAGTCTGAGGAACAGTTCTGTTCCCCGGACATTGTTTTGGGATATTTTGGCTGAGATGGCTCTGTTTGTCAAGTCTCAAGTCAGTGTGGAGATTGGCCGGCGGTGTTGCTGCCCTCCCCTCCCCTCCCAACTCATGGCTCTTTACGGACGGGCCGACGGTACACAGACAGCAGCCTCGCCGCTGACTGTGTTAGTGTTGTGTTGCTGCAGGAGACGGAGTGTGAATGAACCGTGCGGTCACTGGAACAAAGCTACCGTATTAGCATTTGAATACCTGTTCTGTGAACACCGTAAAGGTGTGTGCCTACGTGACAAAATGACCAGGGGGAGGGGATCTTCAGCCTTAATCTCAGTGGGTGCTATTTGTCTTATTCTTTTTTCAGTGGGCGCCCAAGCCCTCAGGCACTCCCAAGCCCTTAGCAACCCTAACCCAAGTGTGACCCCTGGGGGACCCCAGTCAATGGTGTATATAGGGTTTAAGTGGTTAATGCTTGAAAGTAGAAATTGTGTAAAATATATACAATATGCCCAGGAAATGTGAATTTATTTGCTTGTATGTTTCTCTGTTAACGTGCAGCACAGAGATCTCCCTGCAGCAGCGTTTGGAGTACATTTCTAGAGCCATCCTGTCTGCTAAGAGCTCCTCGTGCATCATCGCCCAAGGAGCTGATGGAGAGTTCCTTCATGAGCTTGAAGAAAAGATGGAGGTATGCAGTGGCACATGGAGACCACAATACTCAGTGATTCCCAAATTCTTTCATGTCAAGGACCCCCAAATTATTAGGTTTTTTGTAATCTAACCATTTGTGTAGTTCTTTCAAGATAAAAAAGAAACCCGCTCTCTGTAGCATCACGGCACATTGTGAGCTTGTCATCGACTATATGGCAATAGCCAGAGTATATTGGTTAAACTGATAGCGATAATTGATACTATTATTAACTCATTTTGCTGGGGACCCCCTGGAACACCCTCAAGGACACCTGGCAGGCCCCAAACCCCACCTGAGAACGACTGATGTAAACATCCTCAGACTGTGAAATTAAACATCAGCATTTGTTCAAGACAGGGCGGGGAAAGTTACTTTTAAACCTGGGCGAGGTTTAGCTCTGGACATAGACAGACAGACCGACCCTCTTCTAGACAGCTAAACCCCTGCAGAGCCACACCGCATAAAGTCTTTGTTCAAGATGGTGACTGGTAGTCTTATTATGTTCCCTGTTCCTAGGTGGTGCGTATCCAAGTACAGATCCAGGACACATTGTCCAGACAGTATTCCCAGCATCCCTCAGTGAAGAATGCCATATCACAGTTGGACTCAGAACTTCTGGATATCACTAAGGTGAGGTGACGCATGGTTTGAAAGGGTAAGAAATACATGTATGTACATTATGCAACTTTCATGGACTATTTGTGTACTTTATTTTACCGTACCTGTTACCTTAATGTATCTTAGTTGCTTGTTACTAATAATTCTCAAATGTTACATTAAATTGGCTCTGAAATAATGTAAAGATTATTTTAACATGAGTGGTACATAATTATCAGACCTTCATCATAAGACATTGTGAACTACTTGTTTATCCCCAAAATGACTGGATATCACAGCTTTTGTAGCATTGGTAGAAATATTGTGCCTTGAATGTCGTGGATATTAAACAAATAAATTATTTTAAGAAAATGGTCCACTGTTCGGTTACCAATATAAATAAGTCAGTGGCAGTGCTGTGTATTCCTTAACTTTAAAAAAAAAAAAGTCTTAAACATTGTACTGTGTTCTTTGTTGTAGCTCTATGGAGAGTTTGCTGACCATTTTAAGTTGTCGGAGTGCAAGCTGGCCATCATTCATTGTGCTGGACACTCAGACCCAATTCTAGTGCACTCGCTGTGGCAGGAGATCATGGAGAAAGGCATGTATATATATATATATATATATTATTTGTGTGAATCTCATTATTCTGTGAAAGTCTCACATAACAATTCCCAATGCGTTCTGTCTTGGAGAGCAGAGTCTTAACGGTACTGTAAAACCCCCCACCAGCCTACTTAACCAATTAGCTGCTCGTGGCGGAACGTTCCATCAGAAGGAATCCAGCCAGCAACTGCTTCTGGCGTAATGTTCCATCTGATAAGCTTTATTATTGATATGCTAAAAAGCCCTAAAATGATGCCCTTGAATGCGGGGAAGTATTTTTGCGACCAAAGGTCGCACTTACTATACAAACCTGCACTGCCGCTGTAAAGCAACGCAACGTATCGCTCTACACAGACACACACACACAGGCCACGGAACACTGACTTTCTACAGCCTACTTAGGCTTCACTCACACTGTCATAACAGATTGTTGTATAGCTGATGCATGAGACTTGTTGACTGTTGCAAGCTCGCAATGCATTTCCAATGGAAGTCACATGGTTTGTGACTTTATTTAATCTGTGGGCTATGACCTTCAAAATTGAGATTGGCATTGGACCCCATAATGTGCCATCAGTCGGCTCAACATCATGTGTGTAACTGTGTATCCTGTGTTTCAGAGCTGGCTGACAGTGTAGCCATGAGTCCTGCAGACAGAATGAGGGCCCTCAATTTAAAACTGGTGTCGCTAGGAAAGATCTATGCTGGAACTCCCAGATACTTTCCTCTTGGTAAGTATTCACACACACACACACACACACACCTAGTTTTCCTTTCTTGGCCTTGAATTGCATCTAATATAGACCTGCTTCGAGTCTTCAGTGTTTACCTAGGGGACTGAAAATGTAATTGGCCGGACTTCAGAATCATTGAAATAATATTCGTTCTAAATTAATTGCCAAAATAATTGGTCCAAAACCTGCAGTTGTAGTTGATAATCTCTGCATGTAAAATAATATTTTGGTGAGTCTGTTAGTTACACCAACACTGTTCTTGTGAAATAGTTATGCACGTAGACGTGAAGAATTTATAAAGATCACTATGTCCATTTAGCCTAACAGGGTTACTACCCCAGGCAGTTACTCCCACACAACACTAACCAAAACACCCACATGCTGCCGGCAGCAGATTAACATGATGGTGCATTTGAAAGCAGATACACTTCTTGTCAGCTCTGTGTGTACACATGACTATGTGCAGTGACTCATATATTTGGCAATATAGTGGCAAAGGTGCATTCCCGTTAGAGTTGGTGTCGAAGTGTCCTTGAACAAGATGCTGAACTCCTAATTGCTACTGATGTGCAGGTTGGTGCTTTGCATGGTTTCCTCCGCCATCGGTGTATGAATGGGTAAATGTAATGCACAATCTATGTAAAGCGCCTTGGATAAAGGCGCTATATAATTATACTTCATACCACAACCAAACTCCATCTCTTGCAATACATGTGTTACTTCAAAGTAGCAGAGTTGTATACAAGGATCTCATAGCTCCATGTTTATATTTAAATTATATTAGGGACTTTAAGCAACGACGGTTTTCAGGACGGCTCCGCTAGGCGGAAGTACAGTTTCTATGACGCAATTGCCGTAGCAGTCAAAACAGCTGTCGGTGACGGGTTCCCACCCCTTTTTGGTTCCCATAGTGACGCGTCTATCAGTTGTCTTTTCTCTGAAGGGGCAGAGCTTGTGGCATAGCTTGCATTCAACATGATCTGGTAAGATTGTAAGATCTTACTTTTAGTATTTTGTGAACTGTTCAGTAAATTCGTTTAGACAAAGTACTAAAATCACTGACGATGTAGAAGACACTACATGGAAGGGTAGTTTCTGCCGTAGTATTGAAGGGCTGCGACGGCAAGCAGGTTTATCTATCGAGCACTGATCCACTTTTTGTTGCCGGAGCGGACTGCCGGAGCCGTTGTTGCTTAAAGTCTCTATTTTCGGTGGTGAGACCCGTCTGCTGTAGCAAACATGTCACTATGGTATGTCTATTAGTATACTGTATATTGCCAACGGCCCCAACACTTATCTGTCTGTGTTCCTTAGAATTCCTAGTGAAGTTTTTGGAGCAGGAGGTGTGTAAGCTGAACTGGGACGTGGGCTTTGTCACACACACCATGCAGGAGATTGGAGTGCAGTTGCCTCGCCTGCTGGAAGTCTATGACCAACTCTCCAAAACACGGGTACACCTGTCAAATTATCAGTCATTAAATAGTATTAGATTATAGGGCTGGGCGATATGGACACAAACAAATCACATTGACCAAATACCTCAATATTACGACAATATCATATTGTCGTTATATGCTACTTATTAGCATATAACGAGACAATATCTTGTCTCATATCACAATATTGATGAACAATATTTGATAATACCCAGCCCTACATTAAATTGTCTCATGTGGCACTGGCATCATCTCTGACCCTTCATTTGTAGGATCCCTGTTGGCAACGCCTTAAGAAGGCCCTGCACCTGATAGAGTGTATCCATGTGCTTCTCTCAGGATATGTGGATGACCCCAGTACAGTACCCACATATGACAGGTAATGACTCCAGTACAGTACCCACATATGACAGGTAATGACTCCAGTACAGTACCCATATATGACAGGTAATGGCTCCAGCACAGTACCCACATATGACAGGTAATGACTCCAGTACAGTACCCACATATGACAGGTAATGACTCCAGTACAGTACCCATATATGACAGGTAATGACTCCATTACAGTACCCACATATGACAGGTAATGACTCCATTACAGTACCCATATATGACAGGTAATGACTCCAGCACAGTACCCACATATGACAGGTAATGACTCCAGCACAGTACCCACATATGACAGGTAATGACTCCAGTACAGTACCCATATATGACAGGTAATGACTCCAGTACAGTACCCACATATGACGGGTAGTCGGGTACCCATCACTCTCAAAATGCCCAAAAACATACAGGATAGGAGATTAAAGGCCACCTACATTGCATGGCAGATTGAGTAATCACTTCCCATCGTAAATAATTAGTCATGATTACTCATTTAGCTGCTAATGTGTGCTAAAGAAGCTTTAGTTCTAATTCTCCCTTTTTTAAATGAAGGCATAACGAGTTGCAGCTTCCATTTGAGGAGTGGTGTTCTCATCAAATCGATCCCACAGCTCCCTAATTGCCATGGATTTTCTTTCCTTTTTCCTCTAACTTGGTTAATATTGCATTGAACTTAATATCAATGTATCGGGGGGACGCACAATGTTTTACCCCAAAACTATGGAATGCACTTCCCATTGCAGTCAGAACTGCAGCCTCACTCCCAATCTTCCGCCGTAGTCTGAAAACCCACCTCTTCAGACTCCACCATGGCCCGTAGCACTTGCCCTAGCCTAGCCCCTTAGATAGCACATTATGTAGACTTAGATAGTATTTTAAACAGACTTATAGCTTGTTATGTAGACAGCTCTAGAATTGCACTTTATGTAGTCATAGCACTTTATAGTACACATGTATAATATATTATATAGTATAGTATGTATAGTTTACATAGATACTCCACTGTTACGTTCTTAGTTTACGCATGATTCATGATAACTACTTTTTATACATGTGATGTATGCCATGCTTTTTGTTATTGCTTAATGTAAGTCGCTCTGGATTAAGAGCGTCTGCTAAATGCCTAAATTGTAAATTGTAAATTGTAAAACAAACATCTACCGTCGAATTACTATTTTGTTTTACCGTCCCTGCTCTGAGGTCTGCTCTGAATTATAATATTATAAGATCAATCACAAGTTAAAACATTCTATTTGGGAAGCATAGAATTTCTCTGGGCCTCATCCATGAGCCATTACATTGAAAACCTAGCAACATCACTGCACTTTAACTGTCGTTGGGCATTTCTTTATAAGCCTTTCAAAAATAGCTATTGGACAATCTCACAATGTGACACATTGTAAATGGGCTGTGTTGGCTGCATGACATACAGTAGACATGCTGCTTATTGATTGACTTATTCTATTGCAGACGGCGATTCACCAACGTGTGTCTTGACAACATCTGTGGTTACCTGGTGGAGCTGCAAGGTCTCAGCCCAAACTCTGCCTTGCAACAAAACATTGGCAACTTCAAATCCTTGCAGGCCAAGCTGGAGAAGCTTCACTGAGGTTCTGTGCAACTTATGAATACACCATCAAGGACAAATGATAGACCACTGGAGCTTATACAGTTGGCATACATACATTAACAACAATTACAATCCAAGCCATTCCCATTCTGTCACACACATTGTCAATCGGTGTTCTGTTCATTATATACGTGCACAGAGGTTCCCGGTATTCGATAGACTCCTGTGTTAACTGGGGTTAATGGCTGTTTTGCCGATTCATCTCTAAATGGAGTCATTCTGCATTCAATCAATGTGTTGACGTAAGAAAAGCACAAAGTTCAAACCCATTTTCTTTGTTTGCCACATTTTGTTTGGACCATGAAGTCTTCTGTTGAGCACGTTTAATGCAAAAGGGCTCATTCTCGAGTTGAGATCCCATAGCCCAGATGGACGACCTTTTGGGCAGTCACGCCATAATGGACTAGGTGATTGTGATAGTTTTTTCCGAGCATCAGTGTATAGTATAGGCATCCAAAACAGAGTATTTTCCTTATTGTTCAAGTTGTTGTAAAGCAATGCAGTAATATGCAACAAGCTATTTGGAAAATCATATCACAATCCCCAAAATAGGCTTTTTCTTCTCAGCCTCTTTTTCTGGCTGTGATAAGTGGCTGTCGGACTACACTACAGTAACATCGTCAGACCAATACCTCACTGGTGTTAGGTTTGGCTGCTGTAGTGGACACATTTTGTAACTTATTTGTATAAACATTTATTGTACGTCTAATCACTGCAATTATATTTCTTAGACAGAATGATACTGCTGGCTGGAGGTATTGTTTTTCCTCCAGACATTTGTGATTGTAAAAGTCAGACAATTTCAAATGCAATTGATGCTTTCATAATTGAAAATGTAAACCAATTGTACATGGTAATTGGATTTGAATGATTAGTTGAATCTAGAGTTAAATATTCAAATACAATTGACAAAGAAACTGTATACATTTTTCCTGACTCAGTTTAATTTGTTCTGCTTACTCAAGATTGCCTCTGTTGTTCCACGTGTATCTGATCACATTGGTATTTTCATTTTGTTGTACTTAGTAGGCTCTGTGCATAACTGGAGTTAGTCCCAGGTTTCCTGGTGGCATACCCATTTCCTGTTGATGTTCCTCTAGCCATGTTTGATTGGCTCTGCACGTTTGGCACGTTTAAAAATAAATGTATTTCCATATAGGTAAAATCTGCTGCTAAGCCAATGAAACCGAAGCAGGAAATGCCGCCTTCTGGAAACTTGGGACTACAGTTATGCACAGCCTATTTACTGGTACTTTTGTGTTTTCAGAGAGAAAATGTAAACTAAATTCAGTTGTTACACATGGTGCTTTTCACATTGTATACAGAGAACTTTGGTCAGCAGTGATTGTTTTTTTTAATTAAATGTGTTTTTTTTACAAAGACATTTTTGGCATTGTTTTTACTTTATCATTGTGTATTAAAAGAAACAAAATTCATTATGAAACTGCATTGTGTTCATTCAAATCTGTTTGCTAGTGTAAATGGTCAGCTGTGAACAAAGTTTTTATCCAGTTGCAAAGGACTTTATTTTCCCAAATGCTTATCAACAGAAAGCATATTTTCTGGGTTCATAATTGCACTTAATATTCTTGGTTGGTGTTTGTTGACATATTTTTTTTTAAATTGAAGATAATTTGTAATAGTCTTCAGGGTTGCTTTATCTCATTCCTACATTGCAGTAATTGCTTGCTGAGGGGCTCTTCTCTAATTATTCAGGCACAAAGGTAGAGCCGTAGGGGATATGATGTTTCATGTTTAGTCTTTTTGTAAAGTAAGCAAAGCTATTTGGAAGTGGTTACAGAAATATGCCATCATAGATACCACTACCTCAAACTATTGATTTACAGTGTAAGGATAATTAATATTTGACATGCACAGCAGCTGCAGGATGCAGATATAGGCTACTGTATGTTGGCTATCTGCATGTTTGGATTGATGAGAAAAAGTATAATGAGGGGAAACTTAATTTCATGATAACTATGTATGGGGTCACAGGCTATATTATAGCCGCTATAAGATAATTAACATAATCCTGCTTTAGTGAACATTAAAAGCTTCTGCAAGAAAGACCCCATGCAGAAATATGTAAAAGGGATGATGCAGGATACTGATCCTGCAATATACTGATTGAAGCTAGCCACCTCCACTATTAATGAGGAAGTGTGGATAGTGTTGGTGATGCATACAATGAGATGAGTCAACAGACCAGGAACACTGGCTACAGCCACCACATACAATGAGATGAGTCAGCCAACGGACCAGGAACACTGGCTACAGCCACCACATACAATGAGATGAGTCAGCCAACAGACCAGGAACACTGGCTACAGCCACCACATACAATGAGATGAGTCAGCCAACAGACCAGGAACACTGGCTACAGCCACCACATGCTTGGCTGCCCTGTGCCCTCACTTGTGTGCTTGAACTGGGCTTAGCTGGACGCTGAACTGATCTGGACATTTGGTGGGTTGTACAACTGTTTAATGCACTACAGTAAGCTTCAGTATAGGGGTTATGTAGAATACTATTACCTGAATCATGCCTTTACTTGCAGCTCTGCCTGGTAACTGGATCAAGATAGAGAGATCTATATGGTTCCCAACCTTTTTTGAGCTCTGGACCGGTCCATGGCATATTTCAAACAGTCCAACAAGAACCACACCACCTACCCCACAACATAAATAAAAATGTTACACACGTAAGGCAGATTTGATTAATATTTAATTTAAAGGAGCATTCAGTGATTTGGGTGATTTGGAGAAAAAAAACGGTCCGCCCCGGTAACAAGATGTGCACATGCACACGCTCTACAGTGGGGGAAGTACAACAGACCAACAGCGTGCACCAAGGCCCGCCCCACTCGATCATGATTGGAAGAAGGCCCCTCTCATCCTGATTGGATGAAGGCTTTGCCACCCAAAGCCCAAACCGAAACTAGGGTTTTACTGGGGACAGGGAGGAACTCCTTATATGGTCAGCACTCTTTATAATAAATCTTCTAAACGTCATTAACGTCACACACACGCACACACACTGATTCGTCTGGTTTCCAGGACGCTGCTCCTTGTCTGAGTGTCTGACAAAGAAGTGATTTCAAAATACTACTGTTGGTTTACAATTTACAATTTAGGCATTTAGTAGACACTCTTGATCCAGAGGTATTTACAGTAACTACAAAAAACATGGTAATACATCAAATACATTAAAAATATAGTCATCAAGAATCATAAGAACCTATAGCATCTGTCTAACAGTAGAAACATGGTACAGTAAAGCTATGAGTATACATAACTATAGAGTTCTATGTCTACATAAAATGCTATCTATAGTTAAAGTTACATAACTTTAGCCTTTGCATACCATGCCACGGTCGTCAGGGCTAGTGCAAGTGCTACGGCAAGTGCTATGGGCTAAGATGAAGTCTGAAGAGGTAGGTTTTCAGACTACGGCATAAGATTGGGAGTGAGTCTGCATTTCTGATTGCAATGGGAAGTTCATTACATAGTTTTATATTCCATTTGTTTATAGTCACAGCTAAATGTGGAGAAGCAGCATTCAGTTTTTATGCACCAATATCTGGAGAAAAAATAACCTCCAAAAAATCTCTCCGTTCCACTCAATTAAAACTAAAATACATTTCTGTTTGCAGCTGCTTACTAAGGTTTTTTAATGATTTCTTCTGCACTGTAATTTTATTGTCACCTGGACACTGTCAGCTCCTTCTTTAAAGGGAATTATACCCCAATTCCATATTCCACACATGTACTGATGAAGGCTGGATGTGTAAGCATTATGGAGAAATAATTAACTTTTGCACGTTTTCGCATTTCCAGACTGGAAAAACGCGCAATTGCGCGTTTTCGAATTTCTAGGCTGGAAAAACACGCATTTGCTATTTATTATATACTACTATACATACTGTACATTCTGTACATTCATCAACAAGTGTATTTATTCCCATTACTGCATTACTGTATTGCACTCTGGCTAGACGCCACTATTAATTTCATTGTCAAAGTATTTGTATACTATGTGCAGTGACAATAAATTATCTAATATTGAATCTAATCTAATTTCAAAGATTCCTTTTCAGGCAAACATCCACCATAAGATTAACCTAAATAGGTTTGAATGGGGTTTCTAGGTGTAAGTATGTAGGACTATAGTATCATGCCAAAGTTTGTGCTATTGCCATTGAGAATGCATTGGGCGTTTAAGTTAAATAACTCAGAAACTACAAAACATTTCAAAGTAAAAAGTTCCAGCATGTGTCTCCACAGTAAGCTGAATAATAAAAAGTGTGAATGGAGTTTCTAGGTGAAAGTGATTTTTTGACGTGCCATACGGTCAGGGGACCTTAGTATAATTGCCTTATTTGAAAATGAATCCAACATATGAAAAACATATTTGTGATTTTTGTTTGTTTAATTTGATTCCAGCAAACAGAAATTTGCTAGTTTTTCCTTTTTTTGTTCAGAATTGAAAAATGGGAAAACGTAACTGAAAAATCACAAAAATGGTGGTGCCTTAGTATAATTCTGTTTGAGTCCAGCAAATCGAAATTTGCAAATTTTTCCTTTTTTTGTTCAGAATTGAAAAATGGGATAACGCTAACCGAAAAATCACAAAAATGGTCAGGGGATCTTAGTATAATCTTATCTGACAGAAGGAATTGACTTTAAAGAAACACGTTTTTTCTGTTTTTTGACGTTTGTTTCTGAACAAATATCAAATATTGGTTCACTTTTCTAATATTCTAGCCCACAAAAGAAATCTGGACCATGCTTCAATTTTCGGACCGAACCATGGTATTTTGGCATAACCTGATCAACTGTATGAATTGAATTTTTTAAAAACACATTTTTTCTGTTTTTTTACATTTGTTTCTGAACAAACATCAAATATTGGTTCATTTTTCCAATTTTCTAGCACATACAAAATATCAGGACAATGCTCCAATTTCTGATTGTATCGACCCGTTTGCCGGGATCTTAGTATAATCTGATCGACAATAGGAATTGAGTGGACCACAAGTGTTCTCTGTTTTCTGATGTTTATTTCAGAACAAACATCAAACATTGGGTCATTTTCCCAATTTTCTAACCCACAAAAAAAAATCAGGATAATGTCATTCGTATTTTACCATTATTTGATTTTGAACTGACAATGGTAAGAGCTTTTAAAAAAAAATCTATTTCTTAAATTTTCACCCAGTACAAAAAGCAAAAAATAGGCCCAATATTCAATTTTCTAGCCCACAAAGAAATCATCATCATCATTGTCACTTAGGTCACATGGTCTTCAACTTCACAATAAAAGCTGTGGTCTAGTCAGCGGACAGGCAGACAGGCAGGTAGACAGGCACAGACAGACAGACAGACAGACAGACAGACAGACAGACAGACAGACAGACAGACGCTTAGAACATTGACATACAGTTTTATACCTCAATGCCATACACTAGGCTATAATAATAATAAAATATATATATATATATATTTATTTTTTCCAGATTTTTTTGCGGTTTTCGCCTTATCTAACTATAAATGCACCACGTGTGTACGTGTGTGTGTGTATGTGTGTGTGTGTGTGTGTGTGTGTGTGCGTGCGTGCGTGCGTGCGTGCGTGCGTGCGTGCGTGCGTGCGTACGTACGTACGTAACTCGACAACCCTTTGCCCCACCAACTTCCATCCATGAGTCAGTCAACTCCATCCATGAGTCAGTGGCATGCACCGTTGTCCAGAAACACCACAAAAGGCTCTGGTCATGCTCTGCCAGTGGACCTAATGAGGCCAAGTCCCCTAACCTGTGTAATTTCCAGCCTCTGCCTCAACCAATTGATTGCCATGGCAACCCCACACCTGCCAATTGATTACTTAACCAGTTTGCACTCTTCAAATGAACCCTTACGGATCAATTTGGTTCCATTTATACTCTCTCAAGTTAAATCAACACTCTGGGTGCTATCATTCAGTTTATTTTATAACACAAGGCGAAAATGACATGGGTCAATATATGAAGAATTGACCCTGACTCATTGACCCTAAGCTCATATGTATCTTAGACCAGTCTTAGGCAGCAGATATGGGAATGACACGTACCGTATCCCCCTCACCAGTGACCATGCAGCTGTTTGGTGCAAGGAATCGGATATCACATTTTCTAACTCAAAATAAAAGTTTACAGAAAAGAGGTTACTCTAGGTCTAGGGTATAGGTGACAAAAAAATGGGAAAAAACAATAGTCTGGTTTCCTACAGCAACCACACTAATAATCATTATTTCTTAGATCTCCATATATGGACCTGACCTGTTCTGACATTCCATATGTTGATCTGACCTCATCAAACTCGCTCCATATATGGCACGTGTCATGGAGAAGACTGGATCACCTAGATCTGCATATATGGACCCGGCCAGTAACCTGACCTCATAGACACCACCATAGATTTATAGTTGAACTCCTGCTTTTTAACTGTGCAGTATAGAAGCTCTTTGCCCTTCTCACCCTCAGGGCGTCTTACTGGTAATTATTATTATTGGCTGGTAATCCAGTCTGGCAGTGTGCCGCGGGTTCGACTCCCGATCCCGACGGCCTTTACTGCATGATCACCCCCCCCCCATCTCTCCCCATTTCCTGTCAGCCTACTGGCTATACCTATCCCTCTATTAAAAAATCACACCCGTGTAAAGTGAGGGGCACTAATATATTAAAGTCTAACTCATGTTGATTAGGTGATGTAATGGTGATGACGTAAAACAGTGCAAACACAAACATTAAACGCCATTAACAATAAAGAGACAATATGACGTAATGAGGCACATTATGACGTAAATGTTCCCTTCATTGTCAATGGCGTTTACAAAACAAACATTAAATTAAAGACAAACATTAGCGCCCCTCAAACTAGACCTGTACGTGCCCGCTGGCCACCGGCCTACTTGGGAACGATGCAACTTGGGTACCTAATAATATGCGTTGTCATAGCACCTGTTTTATCTGTCTGTGCCCCTTTTGTGCCCATACTGTATATGGAGATCTCTGTAGTAGGCAATACCCGTTGTCATAGCACCCATTTGCCACATGGAGATCTCTGTATATGTCTGTCTGCCTGTGTCTGAAGAGTGCAAACTGACTGTGAGAAGTGGACTGGTTAAGTAATCAATTGGCAGGTGTGGGGTTGCCATGGCAATCAATTGGTTGAGGCAGAGGCTGGAAATTACACAGGTTAGGGGACTTGGCCTTATTAGGCCTCACACACACACACACACACACACACACACACACACACACACACACACACACACGCACACACACACACACACACACACACACACATGCACGTGCATTTATAATTAAGGCGAAAGCCGCAAAAAATATCTGGAAAAAATATATATATCTTTATTATTATTATTATTATTATTATTATTATTATTATTATAGCCTAGTGTATGGCATTGAGGTATACAACTGTATGTCAATGTTCTAAGCATCTGTCTGTCTGTGCCTGTCTGCCTGCCTGTCTGCCTGCCTGTCCGCTGACTAGACCACAGCTTTTATTGTGAAGTTAAAGACCATGTGACCTAAGTGACAATGATGATGATGATTTGTTAGTGGGCTAGAAAATTGAATATTGGGCCTATTTTTTGCTTTTTGTACTGGGGTGGAAATTTAAGAAATAGATTTTTTTTAAAGCTCTTACCATTGTCAGTTCAAAATCAAATAATGGTAAAATACGAATGACATTTTACTGATTTTTTTTTATGTTGATGTTTGTTCTGAAATAAACATCAGAAAACAGAGAACACTTGTGGTCCACTCAATTCCTATTGTCGATCAGATTATACTAAGATCCCGGCAAACGGGTCGATACAATCAGAAATTGGAGCATTGTCCTGATATTTTGTATGTGCTAGAAAATTGGAAAAATGAACCAATATTTGATGTTTGTTCAGAAACAAATGTCAAAAAACAGAAAAAAAATGTTTTTTTTTTATTCAATTCCTACAGTTGATCAGGTTATGCCAAAATACCAAGGTTCGGTCCGAAAATTGAAGCATGGTCCAGATTTCTTTTGTGGGCTAGAATATTAGAAAAGTGAACCAATATTTGATATTTGTTCAGAAACAAACATCAAAAAACAGAAAAAACGTGTTTCTTTAAAGTCAATTCCTTCTGTCAGATAAGATTATACTAAGATCCCCTGGTGCCTTAGTATAATTCTGTTTGAGTCCACTCAGTCCAGCAAATCGATATTTGCTATTGTTTTCCTTTTTTTGTTCAGAATTGAAAAATGGGAAAACGTTAATCGAAAAATCACAAAAACTGTTCAAGGGACCTTAGTATAAGTATGTTTGTTCAATTTAATCCAGCAAACAGAAATTTGCTATTTTTTCCTTTTTTTGTTCAGAATTGAAAAATGTGAAAACGCTAACTGAAAAATCACAACAATGGTGGTGGCTTAGTATAATTCTGTTTGAGTCCAGCAAACAGAAATTTGCAAATTTTTATTTTTGTTTCCTTATGAATCGAAAAATTATGAAAACACTAATAGAAAAATCACAAAAATGGTCAAAGAAAATGTCTTGGTTCAGTTTGAATCCAACAAACAAATTGTGGTTCGTTTTCCTGTTTTTTAAATATTCAGTCTCATTCCCTAAAGTCAGCACTGCTCCATTAGTCCATTTTTTGTTTCTGAATAATAAAAACAGAAGTCTGTTCCCTTGGTCACGTGATTACATCACATGGTCTTGGTCTTTCTACAACTTCAAAATAAAATACTATAAGTTAGGCAGGCTGACAGACAGACAGATAGTAGACAGAAAGATAGATAGATAGATAGATAGATAGATAGATAGATAGATAGATAGATAGATAGATAGATAGATAGATAGATAGATAGATAGATAGATAGATAGATAGATAGATAGATAGATACGGTGTTATTAAATACCTTGATGCCATACTCGCTGAAACTACAGGTCTGGGATGGACCTTTTTAATTGACGTTTTCGGACTGAGTGGGGCGAAAATTGTGTGCTAATTAGTAAGACCGATTTCAGGAGAAGAAAACCAACAAAAAAGCAGTGTGAATTGTCTGGACCCAGTGGGACAGTGTGTTAAAATGCTCCCACATGATCGGGAGATGGTGAGTTCAAACCCCACTCAAGTCTTTACTTTCAAGACCGATTTCAGAAGAAGAAAACCAACAAAAAAGCAGTGTGAATTGTCTGGACCCAGTGGGACAGTGTGTTAAAATGCTGCCACATGATCTGGAGATGGTAAGTTCAAACCCGACTCAAGTCTTTACTTTCAAGACCGATTTCAGAAGAAAAAAACCAACAAAAAAGCAGTTTGATTTGTCTGGACCCAGTGGCTCAGTGTGTTAGGAAGCTGCCACATGATCAGGAGATGGTGAGTTCAAACCCCACTCAAGTTAAAAACCCAGGGTGCAATCCCACCCCAGTCTTGATGATGAAAAACAGCATGCTATAGTATGCCGTCTGAGATGGGCTACAGCCCATGATCAAAAATCATGAAAAACAAGGATTTGAGAAAATGACGAAAATCACTCTGAGACCATGGGCTATTGTCTCGAGTGATTTCCGTCTTTTTTTCAAATGATGAAAAACGGCATGCTATAGTATGCCGTCTGAGATGGGCTACAGCCCATGGTCAAAAATGAAAAACGAGGATTTGAAAAAAAGACGAAAATCACTCCGACCATGGGCTATAGTCCATTGTCTCGAGTGTTCAAATCCTCAAAAATGATGAAAAACGGCATGCTATAGTATGCCGTCTGAGATGGGCTACAGCCCATGGTCAAAAATTATGAAAAACAAGGATTTGAGAAAAGACGAAAATCACTCCGAGACCATGGGCTATAGTCCATTGTCTCGAGTGATTTCCGTCTGTTTTTCAAATCCTCAAAAATGATGAAAAACGGCATGCTATAGTATGCCGTCTGAGATGGGCTACAGCCCATGGTCAAAAATGAAAAACGAGGATTTGAAAAAAAGACGAAAATCACTCCGAGACCATGGGCTATAGTCCATTGTCTTGAGTGATTTTCGTCTTTTTTTCAAATCCTCAAAAATGATGAAAAACGGCATGCTATAGTATGCCGTCTGAGATGAGCTACATCCCATGGTCAAAAATGATGTAAATGAAGATTTGAGAAAAATACGAAAATCCCTCCGAGACCATGGGCTATAGTCCATTGTCTCGAGTGATTTTCGTCTTTTTTTCAAATCCTCAAAAATGATGAAAAACGGCATGCTATAGTATGCCGTCTGAGATGGGCTACAGCCCATGGTCAAAAATGATGAAAATGAGGATTTGAGAACAAGACGAAAATCACTCCGAGACCATGGGCTATAGTCCATTGTCTAGAGTGATTTTCGTCTTTTTTTCAAATCCTCAAAAATGATGAAAAACGGCATGCTAAAGTATGCCGTCTGAGATGGGCTACAGACCATGGTCAAAAATGATGAAAAACAAGGATTTGAGAAAAAGACGAAAATCACTCCGAGACCATGGGCTATAGTCCATTGTCTCGAGTGATTTCCGTCTTTTTTTCAAATCCTCAAAAATGATGAAAAACGGCATGCTATAGTATGCCGTCTGAGATGGGCTACAGCCCATGGTCAAAAATGAAAAATGAGGATTTGAAAAAAAGACAAAAATCACTCCGAGACCATGGGCTATAGTCCCCCACTCAAGTCTTTACTTTCAAGACCAATTTCAGGAGAACTAAACAAACAAAAGCAGTGTGAATTGTCTGGACCCAGTGGCTCAGTGTGTTAGGACGCTGCCACATGATCGGGAGATGGTGAGTTCAAACCCCACTCAATTCTTTACTTTCAAGACCAATTTCAGAAGAAGAAAACCAACAAAAAAGCAGTGTGAATTGTCTGGACCCAGTGGGTCAGTGTGTTAGGACGCTGCCACATGATCGGGAGATGGTGAGTTCAAACCCCACTCAAGTTCAAACCAAAAAATAAAGGTCCAGGGTGCAATCCCACCCCAGTCTTGATGATGAAAAACGGCATGCTATAGTATGCCTTCTGAGATGGGCTACAGCCCATGGTCAAAAATGATGAAAAACAAGGATTTGAGAAAAAGACAAAAATCACTCTGAGACCATGGGCTATAGTCCATTGTCTCAAGTGTTCAAATCCTCAAAATGATGAAAAACAGCATGCTATAGTATGCCGTCTGAGATGGGCTACAGCCCATGGTCAAAAATGATGTAAATGAGGATTTGAGAAAAAGACAAAAATCACTCCGAGACCATGGGCTATAGTCCATTGTCTCGAGTGATTTTCGTCTTTTTTTCAAATCCTCAAAAATGATGAAAAACGGCATGCTATAGTATGCCGTCTGAGATGGGCTACAGCCCATGGTCAAAAATGATGTAAATGAGGATTTGAGAAAAAGACGAAAATCACTCCGAGACCATGGGCTATAGTCCATTGTCTCGAGTGATTTCCGTCTTTTTTTCAAATCCTCAAAAATGATAAAAAACGGCATGCTTATAGTATGCCGTCTGAGATGGGCTACAGCCCATGGTCAAAAATTATGAAAAACAAGGATTTGAGAAAAGACAAAAATCACTCCGAGACCATGGGCTATAGTCCATTGTCTCGAGTGATTTCCGTCTTTTTTTCAAATAGTCCAAAATCACGAAAAACGACATGCTATAGTATGCCGTCCAAAAAAAATTATAACTTTGGCATGCTACTAGTCCTACATACTTACACCTAGAATCCCCATTCAAACCTATTTAGGTTCATCTTACGGTGGACATGTTTGCCTGAAAAGGAATCTTTGAAATGTTTCATAGTTTTAGAAATATAGTGCTTTAAATTTGAGAAATTTATAATGGCAGATAGTGGCACGTCAAAATCACTTTCACCTAGAAACTCCATTCACACATTTTATAATTCAGCTTACTGTGGAGACACATGCTGGAACTTTTTACTTTGAAATGTTTTGTAGTTTCTGAGTTATTTAAGTTAAACGCCCAATGCATTCCCAATGGCAATAGCACAAACTTTGGCATGCTACTAGTCCTACATACTTACACCTAGAAACCCCCATTCAAACCTATTTAGGTTCATCTTACGGTGGACATGTTTGCCTGAAAAGGAATCTTTGAAATGTTTCATCGTTTTAGAAATATAGTGCTTTCAAATTTGAGACATTTACAATGGGGCTCAATGGCAGATATTGGCACGTCAAAAAAGCACTTTCACCTAGAAACTCCATTCACACTTTTTATAATTCAGCTTTCTGTGGAGACACATGCTGGAACTTTTTACTTTGAAATGTTTTGTAGTTTCTGAGTTATTTAAGTTAAACGCTCAATGCATTCCCAATGGCAATAGCACAAACTTTGGCATGCTACTAGTCCTACATACTTACACCTAGAAACCCCATTCAAACCTATTTAGGTTCATCTTACGGTGGACATGTTTGCCTGAAAAGGAATCTTTGAAAGGTTTCATCGTTTTAGAAATATAGTGCTTTCAAATTTGAGAAATTCAGAATGGGGGTCAATGGCAGATTTTGGCAAGTAAACATTTGAGTGGGGTTTGAACCCACAATCTCCAGATCATGCAGCCAGTGTGCTAAGTCACTGATCTACTTGTTACCTGCCACAACACAGTCTGCTGTTCCCTTTGAGTACAACATTGATACAAAAATAAAATACAAAAAATAAAATAACAGGAGATTTGTCTATTGTTTCTTTTGCTGTTGTTTATCTCTAGACGTTCGAATGTTTATGAACCACAATGGAAACAAGTCTCTGGCTCTTCTGTCATTATCTATTCGGCCTTTTAAGAACAGCATGCACAGTGGCTCACTTGGTACAGAGCCTGCCTGGGACTCAGGAGCCTGCAGGTTCAAGTCCTGGCTCTGACATAGTGTCCCAAAATCATGAAAATATGACAAAATATATTATGCCGTCCCAAACCATGGACTACAGTATGTCATTTTTTCATGATTTTCATCTTTTTTTCAAATCCTCCAAAATCATGAAAAACGACATGCTATAGTATGCCGTCCGAAACCATGAACTATAGTATGTCGTTTTTTCATGATTTTAATCTTTTTATCAAATAGTCCAAAATCACGAAAAACGACATGCTATAGTATGCCGTCCGAAAAAAATTATAACTTTGGCATGCTACTAGTCCTACATACTTACACCTAGAATCCCCATTCAAACCTATTTAGGTTCATCTTACGGTGGACATGTTTGCCTGAAAAGGAATCTTTGAAATGTTTCATAGTTTTAGAAATATAGTGCTTTAAATTTGAGAAATGTATAATGGCAGATAGTGGCACGTCAAAATCACTTTCACCTAGAAACTCCATTCACACATTTTATAATTCAGCTTACTGTGGAGACACATGCTGGAACTTTTTACTTTGAAATGTTTTGTAGTTTCTGAGTTATTTAAGTTAAATGCCCAATGCCTTCCCAATGGCAATAGCACAAACTTTGGCATGCTACTAGTCCTACATACTTACACCTAGAAACCCCATTCAAACCTATTTAGGTTCATCTTACGGTGGACATGTTTGCCTGAAAAGGAATCTTTGAAATGTTTCATCGTTTTAGAAATATAGTGCTTTCAAATTTGAGACATTTACAATGGGGCTCAATGGCAGATATTGGCACGTCAAAAAAGCACTTTCACCTAGAAACTCCATTCACACTTTTTATAATTCAGCTTTCTTTGGAGACACATGCTGGAACTTTTTACTTTGAAATGTTTTGTTGTTTCTGAGTTATTTAAGTTAAACGCCCAATGCATTCCCAATGGCAATAGCACAAACTTTGGCATGCTACTAGTCCTACATACTTACACCTAGAAACCCCATTCAAACCTATTTAGGTTCATCTTACGGTGGACATGTTTGCCTGAAAAGGAATCTTTGAAAGGTTTCATCGTTTTAGAAATATAGTGCTTTCAAATTTGAGAAATTCAGAATGGGGGTCAATGGCAGATTTTGGCAAGTAAACATTTGAGTGGGGTTTGAACCCACAATCTCCAGATCATGCAGCCAGTGTGCTAAGTCACTGATCTACTTGTTACCTGCAACAACACAGTCTGCTGTTCCCTTTGAGTACAACATTGATACAAAAATAAAATACAAAAAATAAAATAACAGGAGATTTGTCTATTGTTTCTTTTGCTGTTGTTTATCTCTAGACGTTCGAATGTTTATGAACCACAATGGAAACAAGTCTCTGGCTCTTATGTCATTATCTATTCGGCCTTTTAAGAACAGCATGCACAGTGGCTCACTTGGTACAGAGCCTGCCTGGGACTCAGGAGCCTGCAGGTTCAAGTCCTGGCTCTGACATAGTGTCCCAAAATCATGAAAATATGACAAAATATATTATGCCGTCCCAAACCATGGACTATAGTATGTCATTTTTTCATGATTTTCATCTTTTTTTCAAATCCTCCAAAATCATGAAAAACGACATGCTATAGTATGCCGTCCGAAACCATGAACTATAGTATGTCGTTTTTTCATGATTTTCATCTTTTTATAGTCCAAAATCACGAAAAACGACATGCTATAGTATGCCGTCCGAAAAAAATTATAGCTTTGGCATGCTACTAGTCCTACATACTTACACCTAGAATCCCCATTCAAACCTATTTAGGTTCATCTTACGGTGGACATGTTTGCCTGAAAAGGAATCTTTGAAATGTTTCATAGTTTTAGAAATATAGTGCTTTAAATTTGAGAAATTTATAATGGCAGATAGTGGCACGTCAAAATCACTTTCACCTAGAAACTCCATTCACACTTTTTATAATTCAGCTTTCTGTGGAGACACATGCTGGAACTTTTTACTTTGAAATGTTTTGTAGTTTCTGAGTTATTTAAGTTAAACGCCCAATGCATTCCCAATGGCAATAGCACAAACTTTGGCATGCTACTAGTCCTACATACTTACACCTAGAAACCCCATTCAAACCTATTTAGGTTCATCTTACGGTGGACATGTTTGCCTGAAAAGGAATCTTTGAAATGGTGCTTTTAAATTTGAGAAATTCAGAATAGGGGTCAATGGCAGATTTTGGCAAGTAAACATTTGAGTGGGGTTTGAACCCACAATCTCCAGATCAACGGCCCTAAACGAGGTCCCGTTCATTCTCTATGGTAGTGAAATTCCACTACGGGCACAGTACCGCTTCCGGCCGCAACGTGGGTGCGGACGGCGGCCGCGGCGCTGTCCTAAACTTCGGTACCGATGTAATATATGTCTGGCCACAGAGTGGGTGTGGATGGGCTGGCTGTGGCGCTGTCCTAATCTCACTGCCGATGTAATATACGTCTGGCCACAGAGTGGGTGTGGATGGGCTGGCTGTGGCGCTGTTCTGAATGTCGCTGCCAAAAAATGCCTCTGTTCTTCTTCTCTCGAGTTATGTTTATCCTCTCGTCTCGTTGTATTTTTTCTTGCTCATCATCATCATCACCTTTGTGTTACTTTATCACAGCGAACAATCACATCAAGGTCTGTGAAATATTTTGTAATGAATAGCTGACTCTCTCGCGATTTTGGCGTTTACGTTTTATATATTTTTGGACGAGATTAATGCCTGGATTCATATATGTCTCTCTGCCTGTTTAATGTTTACGTCATATACATGAAGTCCCGAGCAGCAGCAGAAACTGACAGGTCGGTACAATGCATTGTCTCGACCACAGAAACGCCGATAAAGACGTGTAACATAATGTGTATACATTGACAGATTTTTTATTTTGCACGTCTTTGACAAAGGAAGGGATGCTAATCGAATTAGCGTGTTAGCATCGTTGTAAACAGACGTTGTATGGCTCAATGGGCACGAACAGATCACTCTCTGACTTGTCAAAGGAAACGTTTTAATGCTTATATGTCTTGGGGCATAGTGGATTCGTTTTTAGATCGATCAGGGATCTGTTAATTGAGGGAACAGAGCGGCATTCCGACGCATCGCCATTCCGACCATTGACTTCCATTGATCGGAATGGCGGGGTTTCTCCCCTTTGGTTAAGACCCCGCCACTCCGACGATTAAACACATCGCTATTCCGAACCCCGCCCCCCGCCTCCGATACGTACATCAATCACCCCGTCCCCCGCCTCCGATACGTACATCAATCAACCCCAACCCCCCCGACCCCAAATGTCAACACCGCCAATCGATGCACAGGTATAATTAAGGGCGCAATGATACGCACAGCCTGTGTGTGTGTGTGTGTGTGTGTGTGTGTGTGTGTGTGTGTGTGTGTGTGTGTGTGTGTACGGTCGAGATGTCATGATATGTCTGTCTGACAGACAGTCTCTATCTCTATTATTATTATTATTATTATTATTATTATTATTATTATTATTATTATTATTATTATTATTATTATTATTATTATTATTATTATACTGATGACAGAGTATGATTGCCGGACAGCGAGTCTTCTTCAATGATCGATAAGATATGCTATAGCCCGCATGCTGCATAACCTCAATATAAAGCAGTCACGTGTTGCCCAGTGGGAATATTAAAACGCATTAATGTAATGTTTGTCACATATTGTATTATAAACATTGTCATCATCATCATCATCATCGTTGTCGTCATCATCTTATTATTATTTGTATTATATTATTATTAGTATGTTGTTGTTGTTTGTCACATATTGTATTATAAACATTGTCATCATCATCATCATCGTTGTCGTCATCATCTTATTATTATTTGTATTATATTATTATTAGTATATGTTGTTGTTATTATGCCTATTATTCTTGTTATTGTTGTTATTTTCAATCTTCCGTGAGTACTAATCCAATATTTTCATGTTATCTTCCTTGTGAGTATAATCTAATATGCGCAGCCTATCTTTCACACCCAAATGACTAGAGAGAGACTTATTGCATATAGCCCACTGTGGTAGAATAGTGAAGTGCATCGCTCCTTTGCAGGACTTGTCGACAACCATACAAAGGTTTTTGAACAACGCTTATATATCCACCCAGGTCCCAGACCACAAGACGTGAATGTACTGCATTCTGCAATGCATATATACGGCATGACTTTGCGCGGCGGCGCATACAAAAAAAAGCTAACATTCTAATCTGTAGGCCTACATAGTGTAGGCCTATGTGTCGATAGATTGTAAATCTGTTCTTTTTGCCAGCATGTTAATTTACAACCTTAACCTCATAGAGGGAGAAGAGTCTACTGTATGAATAAGCAAAATTCGTTAAAAGCTGCTCAGAGAGGAATCTCAACATAAGTGGATTTCATAATGTACAGTAGGCCTACAGTGTCATAATAATTAGTAAATCAGTTCTACACAATCTGAAGAAAACCTTAAGACATTCAGTAATAATGATCAAAATGACAACATTAGTGTATATGGACTGTACAGTGCAGTACACATTGATGATAGCGGACACCATTAAATACCATCAGAACCACTTCAAGAAATACAGTTTGTCAGACACCAAATTTACAGCTTGGACTAGCTCAAAAGCAGGCAGACAGGTAACATGTTTTGACGGTTTATTAACAAGCTTGGGGGGGGGGGGGGTGAGGCGACCAGGGGCAAAGGGACCAGGCAGAGACGTCGTCGAAGTGGATAGCGTGGGTCAGGGTTCCGGGGAGGCAGTCGGTTCTGTCCAAACAGGCAGAAGTACAGAAGGCGTTATAGGCATTGAATAATAGGTATGGCAGAGGTCCAAAAACAGGCAGACTATAACAGACATGCAGAATAACGGGTTCAAGATCAAGTTTAGTGTAATCAAACTTTACGTAATCAAACATTATTTGAGTCCCAAAGTGCAAAAGTATCATAGTGTCGAAATGTACAAGCAAAGAACAACTTTCTTTTTTTTCTCCACGGGCACACTGTGGAATGCAACGTGCATGGACTACATTTCCAAATTAAATATATACATTAATTTGGAAATAACTCACCCAGAGAAGATCTAAAGGAAGTTATGGACGCAGTGCTGCACCGCATCCCAGTACTGCTCCAGGGTTCGTGGTCCATGGCGGAACTGGCGAACGAGCCTCCGAATCCTGTTGGGAGAAAATCATTAGATAATTAATATTAGTCATTAGTAGGCTACTATTATTATATTAATGTTAGGTGAACGTATGACCAATTAAGCTAACATGTAAGCCAAAGCCTCCACCTGCTCCCCTGGACCCCATGCTTAAAACCGTTTATTAATGAATTAGTAAAGAAACTCTCAAACCTTCTTTCCAGCTTTCGCCATTTCCTCCGCTGCTGGGGTGGTGGAGACCCGCGTTCGGCGATGGCGCACAAGGTCTCCACCATCCTCTGTTCGTCTTTCATGCGGCGGATGAAGACCCAGATGGAAGGGTGGCGCCTATCAACCCGCGCGTTCCATCTGTGATGCCAACCTGAAACAATCATATTTATAAGAATTAAGAACTACAGGATACATGCAGAACACATAGCACATTGCCCATTGACATTGCATTCACTTGCTGAAGCAAATCGGCCTACAACAGATTTGGAATGAGAAAACAATCAAATAAATAAAAACAATGAACAAATATAATAATAATATTAATAGCATAATAATAATAATAATAATAATAATAATAATAATAATAATAATAATAATAATAATGTAAAAAAGAAAAAATAAGTTGTTACCCTCCACTGCGTTGTTGCTGCGGTTGTCGCCGCGGCGGAGATACACGCTCCAGACCCTCGGCAGGAACAACGCATGCTCCCCTACGTACGTGGCTTCCATATAATTTATGAAGTCACGTAACGTAGGGTAGCGACGGAGCAGATGGCGCGTCTCTCTGCTGGTGCAGAACGTGCGGAAGGCGCGCCTCAGGTGATTGGCAGGGAGGTAGCCTGTGGCCATCACCTTCCTCAGCCACTGTTTGAGGCGCCTGTCACCCCTGTATGGACCTGCAAAAGTTGAGTGAAGAAGTAAGTTAACTTACTAAAATCGAGCTACTACTAATTTCATGAGCACTCAACAATCAATAGTAATATAATGTTTTTATTAAAGAAAAATATAATAAACCATGAGTATAATAAACCATCACTCACCTGCCAATCCAAGTTCCTGGATCTTACGCCATAGGCTCTGGCAGAGGTGAAAGAAACAACCAGTCACCTGGGTTTCTGGCAGCTCCGCTCGAAAGGCGTTCATTAGGCCCATCTCAAAGTCCATCAGGACTGTGACTGGACTCCATCTTGTAGATGTATGAATGGAGGGGTGGATGGACGCAGGGCACATATGAAAGAAGGGGGGAAAAGATTAGCATATTCACACACACATGTAACACACACACACACACACACACACACACACACACACACACACACACACACACACACACACACACACACACACTCACACTCACGCACACACACACACACACTTACTGTTGTTGTGTGACCCGCTGGACCCTCCTCTGAACATGACGGAGGACAGCGCGGTACATGTCCTCCGTCTTGCCGCTCATCAGGGTGAAAATGAACGGGACCACCCTGCCCAGGTATAGTCCGTGGATGGTCACGAACTGATAGTACGGGCGTGGGCAGGTCCGGAAGGTCCCGTCCACGTAGATCTAAAAGAAAATGATAATTTTATTCATGGACCTACTGATAGAAGTTAGTATATTATATTAAAATATTATATAAAAATATTAAAATTTTGACCCCAGCACCTTTTCAAGCATTGATAATATTACATTATTTAAATTAATTATGTGGGAGAGGGATTCTAACCTGGTCACACTGGCCGAGTTTGGACACGCTCTCATCCGTCCCAAACACAAGAAAGCCGTGCTGGAGGTTGTGCCTGGTGAGAAAATCATCCCCCCCCCAGGTCAGGGCCCACTCGCCGTCCACGGCGACCTCCTGCAGGTTTTGCGGGATGGGAGGCATCAGGCCCGCCCGCCGTCTCTCCAGCCTGCTCTTCACGGCATGGAAGGGAGGGATGTGGTGCTGTGCTGCTGCTGCAGTTTGGGCCACCACGTGGTCATAGACCCGCTTGACGGGCAGGGTGGGATCCGCAGCTACCTGCAATTTAGAATTACAATTTACAATTTAGGCATTTAGCAGACGCTCTTACTCCAGAGCGACTCACAGTAAGCAAGAGCAAACACATGATAATGGTAATACATCAAATTCATGAAAGACAGTCATCAAGAATCATAAGAACTAACAAACCTGCTCAAGCATTTGCTCAATTAGAGCTGTGGTGGCCACAAGGTCATCCTCCGGCGGGTGGGCATGGTCCCCTGGAGGCCTCAGCACGACGATGGCTGGATCATCGGCCTCGAGATCCAGCCACCGCGTGTGCAGGAACACACCGCACCCACGGTGGGCACATCGCCAATACATTTTGTCTGGTTTGGTTTTATTTCGGACGTACCGAAAGTTCTCCAATATGAGGGCTTTCCCTCCGCGACTGTTCGCTATTTGTATGTATGCTTCTACAATAGGTTCTGCCATGTTGAAGTTTTGTTGAACAATTTCCGGTGGGACGCTAATTTATAGACGTAAACTTGATTATCACCTGTTTCCAATACATTGGATGACCGCCCCAAACTCATTGGCCTTGGCAAATGGAATACTTTAATTGCAACACGTAAAACCAATTTTAATGATGAGCGGTCTATCTGTGGTGATCAGGAACTGTCCGTGGTGCTGAACTGTCTGTATAGTGTTGAGGGCCGCGCGGGCTTATGCCCGTTGCAACGTAGCCTCTAAGCCTGCATCGCTGATAGAGTCTAAGGTGTATCAGCGATACAAAATCGTTAAGCCATATAGTAAAACAAAGGCCTACAGTAGGAGTGGTAGAGGAGGCTAAACATAGCCACAACTAACACGCACATCTATGCTGGGTGCTGGATCACCCGATCCCCAAGAAATCAAGCCATAGTATGGGTTCCAATCAGCAAGCATATTTTCTTGCATATGGGCATTATGTATGGTATAATTCTCACACTAATATGGACTTTCTGTTAGGGTTGCTATGACAACGTGGGCTCATTTCAGCATATATTATGGTGGTTTTGGCATTTAAATGCACTTTGATAACATTTAAAGTGTTATGTTTATAATGCATTTTATTTTATCTTCCATCAGTGATTTTATATGATTTTTAATGTATTAATTTATTCATTCATGTATTTATTTTGTGCCAACTTTGCCAAGCACTGCCAACCGAAATGATCATTGTTTTTAATTAATAATTTTTTAATGTGTAAATTAACATTTTTGTTTACTCTAGACTCAGGTTATTAATATTATTATTATTATTATTATTATTATTATTATTAGGGCAACCAGACTATTGTAATTGTAACACTTTATTAGTGTGGTTGTCCTAAAGGGCAACCAGACTATTGTAATTGTAACACTTTTTTTTCTTTTTACTGGAGTAACCTTTTTTTTAAACGCTACTCCTCCCACAGTTTTAACTGTACACACTTGACCCATATGTCAAATTGACCGGCTTCATCGGGAAGGATGTGCTTGTATTTTTTTAAGAGAAATGTTGTATAGTTTAATTGATATGAATTTATTAGTGAATAGAATTTCCCCATTGACATGAATGGGAAAATGCGATTTTTCGCATTTTGTCACATTCAAGTATTTTTTCCTCAGAGACTGTAAGCACTATAGTTACAAAACTTGGAGGGTAGGTTCATAATAATTACTAAAATTAATCAACTTATAATGTTATCGGTCGGCCTCATGGTGGCGCTATAACAGCCCACTTTACATTTTGGCTTATAACTCTTGAACCGTAGGTTGTAAAATCAAAATTATTTTTTCCCTGATTTCCTTGAGTCATGACGCATCTCCTCATATAGGCCACGCCCATTTGCGTCATGATAGATTTTCCGCCATTTTGAATTTTCTCCAAAACACACTTTTTGCTCCTCCTCCTACAGATTTTGTCCAAATCTCACAAAAATTGGTACACATGATCTCTGGACCTTTCCGGTTAAAACACCATTTATTATTATTATTAAGGTAATTGTTGGGGGGATTTTTCTGCCTTGATTGCCAGAAAATGATGATGGGAGAGTGACATTTATAGCCCATAGCTATAAAGGATATTCCGCCAACAGAAAAGGGGCGTTCCCTTGTTCCCTTCAGTCCGCCGTCCCGGACGCGCTCCCGGGGGTCTTGTGCCCAGGTGGGGGTCCGCGGGGGTCCGCGGGGTATCTCGGCCGTCCCTGGGCCGTTTCGTACGGGGGGAATCTCGTTCGAACCGGGCCGCCGTCCCGGACGCGCTCCCGGTGGTCTCGTGCCCAGGTGGGGGTCCGCGGGGGTCCGCGGGGGTCCGCGGGGTATGCACACACACGCACGCGCGCACGCCGCACACACACGCGTGTGTATAGAGGAAGGGCGGGGGGTCTCAAGGTTCGGGGACCCCTAGGGACCCCCAGGGACCCCCACATGGTAACTCTTTCATTTCTCTACCATTTTGGACGGGGGTGGGTTCGTTGGAATCGTGTCGCCCCCCTGGGTGCGTTTTTGGGGGTCTCAAGGTTCGGGGACCCCTGGGGACTCCCCAGGGACCCCCACATGGTAACTCTTTCATTTCTCTACCATTTTGGACGGGGGTGGGTTCGTTGGAATCGTGTCGCCCCCTGGGGGTGTCTTTGGGGTTCTCAAGGTACCTATGTAGACTCAATTTTTGACGCTGCATCCAATGCACATATTGCTGTTGCTGTGCGACGTCTAGAAAGTGGTGAAATAGCAGACGGAAGGGGAAACACATAGTATAAAAATGAACATGTACTTATCTAGACTTACTTTTCGACGCTGAATCCAGATATCATAATGTCGAGACTGTCCGATCCCAGGAAAGTGGTCAAAATGGCACCAAGGTTTTGTAAAAGTGTCACAAATGCACCCAGAAACGATATATTTCCAATGTTTTAAAATAATCAAGGGGTATGTATCCCCACTTACTTTTTCGACCCGATTCCAACGGTGGTGGTCTTATCTCTCTACGATGTCAGGAAGTGTAAACGCCTCCTATCGGTCCCTTGCCCTCGAAACACATCTGGAAAAAATGTCGGACTCAACACGACAAGCTGAACACGCTGATATGTGTTTCGCAGCACACGGACTTACGGTTCTCTTAATTGGCTAGCGTTAGGGTTAGTTTTCAATGCGCGATAGCTCGGGAACGATAGGTCCGTGGGGACCTATCGTGTATTTGTGTAGGAGTGTCGTACGGAAATGAGAGACATGTCAAATTGTTCGTCCTGACAAGCTATACAACATACTAAAAGATGGCCCTAATGACCACGGGTTTTTGACTTAGAGGCCTTATAGAGGTTAGAAAAAGAACAAAACATTTTTGTTCAACGGGACCAATTCCATTAAATCCAGCGTGAGAAAGTGAGTCAGAGTAAGTAGTTTTTGAAAATAAAAATATATATTTGTGTTTGTGGGGTAAGAAAAACGTGTCTAAAAAAAGATGTAAAATATTTACAAGTGTCGTAGAGAGTTGAAACCAAATCCATTGGATTCAGAATTGTTCAGACATGGATAAGCACCCTTTGTTTTTTTTAAATCGGTTATTCCCTTCCGAAAATAGCCTTAAAAGGTCCCTTCGGCCTCCAAAGGTCAACGTGTGACCTTTGGAATGTTCCAAGTGTCGTAGAGACCTAGGACCAACTTCATTGGATTCGGCTGGATGAGATGATGAAGAATTTGTCCTGCTCAAAACAAACGGACCAATTTTGGATTTTTAATGGATTTTAACGCGTTGCAGGTGATCAAAAATCTAATTTTTTAAAGATTCCTATAAATACACTCCCCCCCCCCTATTTCAAGTAAGGGAAATCTAATGGTGCTGGTTTTAAATGTGTAGCTGACTTAGAAATGGGTGAAATTACTGTTTGAAAGTTTCAAAAATTCATAATGTCATGAATTTACGTCATGTTTTTCCAAGACTTGTTCTACCCCCACTAAATCAATGGCGCTGAATCCGAATATGTAGGTTATATTGCGAGTCAACAACAGGAAGTACCTTAATTGGCTGCTAATTGGCTAAAACTGTATCTTCTTGTAGGAATATCGCAGAGGGCTGAAACTTATATTAAAATGTTCGTCTCGGAAAGTTCTATAACATTCCCAAAGATGGGCCCCTAATACAATTTCCCCATTGAAATAAAGCCCCTAAGAAGCTAGGAAATAACAGATCTACAAGTCCAAAGAGAATTACACTAGGAACGCCAGGATTTTGGCTACTTCCGGTGGTGTTTTTTGGGGTTTTCTTAGGGTTATTGGTGTTATTTTGCTCCAAAGTATTTTCTCCCAAAAATAACTTAAAAATTAGGGCCTGACCACGAAACACCGACCCTTAATACCCTATAGTGATTTTAGGAAAAAATCCAGACTTCTAGACCCTGTAACATCGCGTAGGAAGGTCGCACAGAAACGTGACACCCCTCCACACGATCATCTTGAGGAGCTTAATACGGACATATAAGTGTGGTCCCACGAAGATTGTCCTAGGAGAAGCTTCTTCCAAAAAGTTGTCTTTCAAGGTCCTGTAAGGAGTATACCCCCTATGTATGTCGCTCAAACTGGCACCCTCAGGAAAAAAGTGTCGTACACATATCCACGTGTTCGTCTGGGTTAGCTCTACAACATATCCGAAGATGGGCCTCTGACGTCACTTCCCCTTGGTTTTATAGCCCCTAGAAGGTTAAACATCAACTTTGTGTAGGAGTGTCGTGCGGAAATGAGAGACATGTCAAATTGTTCGTCCTGACAAGCTATACAACATACTAAAAGATGACTTAGAGGCTTTATAGAGGTTAGAAAAAGAAAAAAACATTTTTGTTCAACGGGACCAATTCCATTAAATCCAGCGTGAGAAAGTGAGTCAGAGTAAGTAGTTTTTGAAAATAAAAATATATATTTGTGTTTGTGGGGTAAGAAAAACGTGTCTAAAAAAAATATCTAAAATATTTAGAAGTGTCGTAGAGACTTGAAACCAATTCCATTGGATTCCCCGTGCTTCAGACATGGATAAACATCCTTTGTTTTAGAAAATTTGGTTATTCCCTGTCGATTATAGCCTTAAAGGGCCTTGATGCCATACAAAGGTCTCGGGCGTGACCTTTGATAGTTAGAAGTGTCGTAGAGACTCAGGACCAAGTTCATTGGATTCAGCTGGATGAGAAGAAGAAAGAATTTGCCTGCTCAAAACAAACAGACAAATTTTGGATTTTTAATTGATTTTAACGCGTTGGAGGCCACTAAGAATCAAATTTTTTAAGGATTCCTCTAAATACACTCCCCCCCCCTATGTCAAGTAAGGGAAATCTAATGGTGTTAGTTTTAACTGTCTAGAAGACTTAGAAACTTTCAAATTGCTGTTTGAAAGTTAAAAAAAAATCATATTTTCTCGAATTTTAGTCATTTTGCTCCAAAACTCCTTCTACCCCCACTAAACCAATGGCGCTGAATCAGAATATGTAGGTTATATCTCAATCCGACAACCAGAAGTGCCTTAATTGGCCCCTAGTTGGCTAATTATAGAGTTCGCGTAGAAAACATGAAACGCCTCAGATTGTTCATCTTGACGAGCTCTATAACATATCCAAAGATGGGCTTCTAATATTATTTCCCCATGGAGATATAGCCCCTAGAAGGTTTACAAAATAGCCAATCTACAAGTAGGGTTGTGTGCTAGGGTTGTGTGTTGTGTGCTAGGGTTGTGTGCTAGGGTTGTGTGCTAGGGTTGTCTCTCTCTTCAAACATGATGGGGCATGATCTCTGTCTCTCTCTCTGTCTGAACATGATCTCTGTCTCTCTCTACATAGGTACCTTGAGACCCCCAAAAACGCACCGAGGGGGGCGACACGATTCCAACGAACCCACCCCCGTCCAAAATGGTAGAGAAATGAAAGAGTTACCATGTGGGGGTCCCTGGGGGGTCCCTGGGGGTCCCCAGGGGTCCCCGAACCTTGAGACCCCCAAAAACTCCCCCAGGGGGGTGACACGATTCCAACGAACCCCCCCTTGTCCAAAACTGTTGAGAAATGAAAGAGTTACCATGTGGGGGTCCCTGGGGGGTCCCCAGGGGTCCCCGAACCTTGAGACCCCCAAAAACGCACCGAGGGGGGCGACACGATTCCAACGAACCCACCCCCGTCCAAAATGGTAGAGAAATGAAAGAGTTACCATGTGGGGGTCCCTGGGGGGTCCCTGGGGGTCCCCAGGGGTCCCCGAACCTTGAGACCCCCAAAAACTCCCCCAGGGGGGTGACACGATTCCAACGAACCCCCCCTTGTCCAAAACTGTTGAGAAATGAAAGAGTTACCATGTGGGGGTCCCTGGGGGGTCCACAGGGGTCCCCGAACCTTGAGACCCCCAAAAACGCACCCAGGGGGGCGACACGATTCCAACGAACCCACCCCCGACAAAAACGGTAGAGAAATGAAAGAGTTACCATGTGGGGGTCCCTGGGGGGTCCCTGGGGGTCCCCAGGGGTCCCCGAACCTTGAGACCCCCAAAAACTCCCCCAGGGGGGTGACACGATTCCAACGAACCCCCCCTTGTCCAAAACTGTTGAGAAATGAAAGAGTTACCATGTGGGGGTCCCTGGGGGGTCCCCAGGGGTCCCCGAACCTTGAGACCCCCAAAAACGCACCGAGGGGGGCGACACGATTCCAACGAACCCACCCCCGTCAAAAACGGTAGAGAAATGAAAGAGTTACCATGTGGGGGTCCCTGGGGGGTCCCTTGAGGTCCCTAGGGGTCCCCGAACCTTGAGACCCCCAAAAACTCCCCCAGGGGGGTGACACGATTCCAACGAACCCCCCCCTGTCCAAAACTAAATCATATGCGCTGAGTTTGAATATGCAAGAACTTTTCAAATCGGACAACGGGAAGTGCCTTAACATCTACTTCCGGTGGTGTTTTTTGGGGTTTTCTTAGGGTTATTGGTGTTATTTTGCTCCAAAGTATTTTCTCCCAAAAATAACTTAAAAATTAGGGCCTGACCACGAAACACCGACCCTTAATACCCTATAGTGATTTTAGGAAAAAATCCAGACTTCTAGACCCTGTAACATCGCGTAGGAAGGTCGCACTCCTTCTACCCCCACTAAACCAATGGCGCTGAATCAGAATATGTAGGTTATATCTCAATCCGACAACCAGAAGTGCCTTAATTGGCCCCTAGTTGGCTAATTATAGAGTTCGCGTAGAAAACATGAAACGCCTCAGATTGTTCATCTTGACGAGCTCTATAACATATCCAAAGATGGGCTTCTAATATTATTTCCCCATGGAGATATAGCCCCTAGAAGGTTTACAAAATAGCCAATCTACAAGTAGGGTTGTGTGCTAGGGTTGTGTGTTGTGTGCTAGGGTTGTGTGCTAGGGTTGTGTGCTAGGGTTGTCTCTCTCTTCAAACATGATGGGGCATGATCTCTGTCTCTCTCTCTGTCTGAACATGATCTCTGTCTCTCTCTACATAGGTACCTTGAGACCCCCAAAAACGCACCGAGGGGGGCGACACGATTCCAACGAACCCACCCCCGTCCAAAATGGTAGAGAAATGAAAGAGTTACCATGTGGGGGTCCCTGGGGGGTCCCTGGGGGTCCCCAGGGGTCCCCGAACCTTGAGACCCCCAAAAACTCCCCCAGGGGGGTGACACGATTCCAACGAACCCCCCCTTGTCCAAAACTGTTGAGAAATGAAAGAGTTACCATGTGGGGGTCCCTGGGGGGTCCCCAGGGGTCCCCGAACCTTGAGACCCCCAAAAACGCACCGAGGGGGGCGACACGATTCCAACGAACCCACCCCCGTCCAAAATGGTAGAGAAATGAAAGAGTTACCATGTGGGGGTCCCTGGGGGGTCCCTGGGGGTCCCCAGGGGTCCCCGAACCTTGAGACCCCCAAAAACTCCCCCAGGGGGGTGACACGATTCCAACGAACCCCCCCTTGTCCAAAACTGTTGAGAAATGAAAGAGTTACCATGTGGGGGTCCCTGGGGGGTCCACAGGGGTCCCCGAACCTTGAGACCCCCAAAAACGCACCCAGGGGGGCGACACGATTCCAACGAACCCACCCCCGACAAAAACGGTAGAGAAATGAAAGAGTTACCATGTGGGGGTCCCTGGGGGGTCCCTGGGGGTCCCCAGGGGTCCCCGAACCTTGAGACCCCCAAAAACTCCCCCAGGGGGGTGACACGATTCCAACGAACCCCCCCTTGTCCAAAACTGTTGAGAAATGAAAGAGTTACCATGTGGGGGTCCCTGGGGGGTCCCCAGGGGTCCCCGAACCTTGAGACCCCCAAAAACGCACCGAGGGGGGCGACACGATTCCAACGAACCCACCCCCGTCAAAAACGGTAGAGAAATGAAAGAGTTACCATGTGGGGGTCCCTGGGGGGTCCCTTGAGGTCCCTAGGGGTCCCCGAACCTTGAGACCCCCAAAAACTCCCCCAGGGGGGTGACACGATTCCAACGAACCCCCCCTTGTCCAAAACTAAATCATATGCACTGAGTTTGAATATGCAAGAACTTTTCAAATCGGACAACGGGAAGTGCCTTAACATCTACTTCCGGTGGTGTTTTTTGGGGTTTTCTTAGGGTTATTGGTGTTATTTTGCTCCAAAGTATTTTCTCCCAAAAATAACTTAAAAATTAGGGCCTGACCACGAAACACCGACCCTTAATACCCTATAGTGATTTTAGGAAAAAATCCAGACTTCTAGACCCTGTAACATCGCGTAGGAAGGTCGCACTCCTTCTACCCCCACTAAACCAATGGCGCTGAATCAGAATATGTAGGTTATATCTCAATCCGACAACCAGAAGTGCCTTAATTGGCCCCTAGTTGGCTAATTATAGAGTTCGCGTAGAAAACATGAAACGCCTCAGATTGTTCATCTTGACGAGCTCTATAACATATCCAAAGATGGGCTTCTAATATTATTTCCCCATGGAGATATAGCCCCTAGAAGGTTTACAAAATAGCCAATCTACAAGTAGGGTTGTGTGCTAGGGTTGTGTGTTGTGTGCTAGGGTTGTGTGCTAGGGTTGTGTGCTAGGGTTGTCTCTCTCTTCAAACATGATGGGGCATGATCTCTGTCTCTCTCTCTGTCTGAACATGATCTCTGTCTCTCTCTACATAGGTACCTTGAGACCCCCAAAAACGCACCGAGGGGGGCGACACGATTCCAACGAACCCACCCCCGTCCAAAATGGTAGAGAAATGAAAGAGTTACCATGTGGGGGTCCCTGGGGGGTCCCCAGGGGTCCCCGAACCTTGAGACCCCCAAAAACGCACCGAGGGGGGCGACACGATTCCAACGAACCCACCCCCGTCCAAAATGGTAGAGAAATGAAAGAGTTACCATGTGGGGGTCCCTGGGGGGTCCCTGGGGGTCCCCAGGGGTCCCCGAACCTTGAGACCCCCAAAAACTCCCCCAGGGGGGTGACACGATTCCAACGAACCCCCCCTTGTCCAAAACTGTTGAGAAATGAAAGAGTTACCATGTGGGGGTCCCTGGGGGGTCCCTGGGGGTCCCCAGGGGTCCCCGAACCTTGAGACCCCCAAAAACTCCCCCAGGGGGGTGACACGATTCCAACGAACCCCCCCTTGTCCAAAACTGTTGAGAAATGAAAGAGTTACCATGTGGGGGTCCCTGGGGGGTCCACAGGGGTCCCCGAACCTTGAGACCCCCAAAAACGCACCGAGGGGGGCGACACGATTCCAACGAACCCACCCCCGTCCAAAATGGTAGAGAAATGAAAGAGTTACCATGTGGGGGTCCCTGGGGGGTCCCTGGGGGTCCCCAGGGGTCCCCGAACCTTGAGACCCCCAAAAACTCCCCCAGGGGGGTGACACGATTCCAACGAACCCCCCCTTGTCCAAAACTGTTGAGAAATGAAAGAGTTACCATGTGGGGGTCCCTGGGGGGTCCCTGGGGGTCCCCAGGGGTCCCCGAACCTTGAGACCCCCAAAAACTCCCCCAGGGGGGTGACACGATTCCAACGAACCCCCCCTTGTCCAAAACTGTTGAGAAATGAAAGAGTTACCATGTGGGGGTCCCTGGGGGGTCCCCAGGGGTCCCCGAACCTTGAGACCCCCAAAAACGCACCGAGGGGGTCGACACGATTCCAACGAACCCACCCCCGTCCAAAATGGTAGAGAAATGAAAGAGTTACCATGTGGGGGTCCCTGGGGGGTCCCTGGGGGTCCCCAGGGGTCCCCGAACCTTGAGACCCCCAAAAACTCCCCCAGGGGGGTGACACGATTCCAACGAACCCCCCCTTGTCCAAAACTGTTGAGAAATGAAAGAGTTACCATGTGGGGGTCCCTGGGGGGTCCCTGGGGGTCCCCAGGGGTCCCCGAACCTTGAGACCCCCAAAAACTCCCCCAGGGGGGTGACACGATTCCAACGAACCCCCCCTTGTCCAAAACTGTTGAGAAATGAAAGAGTTACCATGTGGGGGTCCCTGGGGGGTCCCCAGGGGTCCCCGAACCTTGAGACCCCCAAAAACGCACCGAGGGGGGCGACACGATTCCAACGAACCCACCCCCGTCCAAAATGGTAGAGAAATGAAAGAGTTACCATGTGGGGGTCCCTGGGGGGTCCCTGGGGGTCCCCAGGGGTCCCCGAACCTTGAGACCCCCAAAAACTCCCCCAGGGGGGTGACACGATTCCAACGAACCCCCCCTTGTCCAAAACTGTTGAGAAATGAAAGAGTTACCATGTGGGGGTCCCTGGGGGGTCCACAGGGGTCCCCGAACCTTGAGACCCCCAAAAACGCACCCAGGGGGGCGACACGATTCCAACGAACCCACCCCCGACAAAAACGGTAGAGAAATGAAAGAGTTACCATGTGGGGGTCCCTGGGGGGTCCCTTGAGGTCCCTAGGGGTCCCCGAACCTTGAGACCCCCAAAAACTCCCCCAGGGGGGTGACACGATTCCAACGAACCCCCCCTTGTCCAAAACTAAATCATATGCGCTGAGTTTGAATATGCAAGAACTTTTCAAATCGGACAACGGGAAGTGCCTTAACATCTACTTCCGGTGGTGTTTTTTGGGGTTTTCTTAGGGTTATTGGTGTTATTTTGCTCCAAAGTATTTTCTCCCAAAAATAACTTAAAAATTAGGGCCTGACCACGAAACACCGACCCTTAATACCCTATAGTGATTTTAGGAAAAAATCCAGACTTCTAGACCCTGTAACATCGCGTAGGAAGGTCGCACAGAAACGTGACACCCCTCCACACGATCATCTTGAGGAGCTTAATACGGACATATAAGTGTGGTCCCACGAAGATTGTCCTAGGAGAAGCTTCTTCCAAAAAGTTGTCTTTCAAGGTCCTGTAAGGAGTATACCCCCTATGTATGTCGCTCAAACTGGCACCCTCAGGAAAAAAGTGTCGTACAGGAATGAGACACATATCCACGTGTTCGTCTGGGTTAGCTCTACAACATATCCGAAGATGGGCCTCTGACGTCACTTCCCCTTGGTTTTATAGCCCCTAGAAGGTTAAACATCAACTTTGTGTAGGAGTGTCGTGCGGAAATGAGAGACATGTCAAATTGTTCGTCCTGACAAGCTATACAACATACTAAAAGATGGGCCCCTAATGACCAAGGGTTTTTGACTTAGAGAAGTGCCTTAATTGGCCCCTAGTTGGCTAATTATAGAGTTCGCGTAGAAAACATGAAACACGCCTCAGATTGTTCATCTTGACGAGCTCTATAACATATCCAAAGATGGGCTTCTAATATTATTTCCCCATGGAGATATAGCCCCTAGAAGGTTTACAAAATAGCCAATCTACAAGTAGGGTTGTGTGCTAGGGTTGTGTGTTGTGTGCTAGGGTTGTGTGCTAGGGTTGTGTGCTAGGGTTGTCTCTCTCTTCAAACATGATGGGGCATGATCTCTGTCTCTCTCTCTGTCTGAACATGATCTCTGTCTCTCTCTACATAGGTACCTTGAGACCCCCAAAAACGCACCGAGGGGGGCGACACGATTCCAACGAACCCACCCCCGTCCAAAATGGTAGAGAAATGAAAGAGTTACCATGTGGGGGTCCCTGGGGGGTCCCTGGGGGTCCCCAGGGGTCCCTGAACCTTGAGACCCCCAAAAACTCCCCCAGGGGGGTGACACGATTCCAACGAACCCCCCCTTGTCCAAAACTGTTGAGAAATGAAAGAGTTACCATGTGGGGGTCCCTGGGGGGTCCACAGGGGTCCCCGAACCTTGAGACCCCCAAAAACGCACCCAGGGGGGCGACACGATTCCAACGAACCCACCCCCGACAAAAACGGTAGAGAAATGAAAGAGTTACCATGTGGGGGTCCCTGGGGGGTCCCTGGGGGTCCCCAGGGGTCCCCAGGGGTCCCCGAACCTTGAGACCCCCAAAAACTCCCCCAGGGGGGTGACACGATTCCAACGAACCCCCCCTTGTCCAAAACTGTTGAGAAATGAAAGAGTTACCATGTGGGGGTCCCTGGGGGGTCCCCAGGGGTCCCCGAACCTTGAGACCCCCAAAAACGCACCGAGGGGGGCGACACGATTCCAACGAACCCACCCCCGTCCAAAATGGTAGAGAAATGAAAGAGTTACCATGTGGGGGTCCCTGGGGGGTCCCTGGGGGTCCCCAGGGGTCCCCGAACCTTGAGACCCCCAAAAACTCCCCCAGGGGGGTGACACGATTCCAACGAACCCCCCCTTGTCCAAAACTGTTGAGAAATGAAAGAGTTACCATGTGGGGGTCCCTGGGGGGTCCACAGGGGTCCCCGAACCTTGAGACCCCCAAAAACGCACCCAGGGGGGCGACACGATTCCAACGAACCCACCCCCGACAAAAACGGTAGAGAAATGAAAGAGTTACCATGTGGGGGTCCCTGGGGGGTCCCTGGGGGTCCCCAGGGGTCCCCGAACCTTGAGACCCCCAAAAACTCCCCCAGGGGGGTGACACGATTCCAACGAACCCCCCCTTGTCCAAAACTGTTGAGAAATGAAAGAGTTACCATGTGGGGGTCCCTGGGGGGTCCCCAGGGGTCCCCGAACCTTGAGACCCCCAAAAACGCACCGAGGGGGGCGACACGATTCCAACGAACCCACCCCCGTCAAAAACGGTAGAGAAATGAAAGAGTTACCATGTGGGGGTCCCTGGGGGGTCCCTTGAGGTCCCTAGGGGTCCCCGAACCTTGAGACCCCCAAAAACTCCCCCAGGGGGGTGACACGATTCCAACGAACCCCCCCTTGTCCAAAACTAAATCATATGCGCTGAGTTTGAATATGCAAGAACTTTTCAAATCGGACAACGGGAAGTGCCTTAACATCTACTTCCGGTGGTGTTTTTTGGGGTTTTCTTAGGGTTATTGGTGTTATTTTGCTCCAAAGTATTTTCTCCCAAAAATAACTTAAAAATTAGGGCCTGACCACGAAACACCGACCCTTAATACCCTATAGTGATTTTAGGAAAAAATCCAGACTTCTAGACCCTGTAACATCGCGTAGGAAGGTCGCACTCCTTCTACCCCCACTAAACCAATGGCGCTGAATCAGAATATGTAGGTTATATCTCAATCCGACAACCAGAAGTGCCTTAATTGGCCCCTAGTTGGCTAATTATAGAGTTCGCGTAGAAAACATGAAACGCCTCAGATTGTTCATCTTGACGAGCTCTATAACATATCCAAAGATGGGCTTCTAATATTATTTCCCCATGGAGATATAGCCCCTAGAAGGTTTACAAAATAGCCAATCTACAAGTAGGGTTGTGTGCTAGGGTTGTGTGTTGTGTGCTAGGGTTGTGTGCTAGGGTTGTGTGCTAGGGTTGTCTCTCTCTTCAAACATGATGGGGCATGATCTCTGTCTCTCTCTCTGTCTGAACATGATCTCTGTCTCTCTCTACATAGGTACCTTGAGACCCCCAAAAACGCACCGAGGGGGGCGACACGATTCCAACGAACCCACCCCCGTCCAAAATGGTAGAGAAATGAAAGAGTTACCATGTGGGGGTCCCTGGGGGGTCCCCAGGGGTCCCCGAACCTTGAGACCCCCAAAAACGCACCGAGGGGGGCGACACGATTCCAACGAACCCACCCCCGTCCAAAATGGTAGAGAAATGAAAGAGTTACCATGTGGGGGTCCCTGGGGGGGTCCCTGGGGGTCCCCAGGGGTCCCCGAACCTTGAGACCCCCAAAAACTCCCCCAGGGGGGTGACACGATTCCAACGAACCCCCCCTTGTCCAAAACTGTTGAGAAATGAAAGAGTTACCATGTGGGGGTCCCTGGGGGGTCCCTGGGGGTCCCCAGGGGTCCCCGAACCTTGAGACCCCCAAAAACTCCCCCAGGGGGGTGACACGATTCCAACGAACCCCCCCTTGTCCAAAACTGTTGAGAAATGAAAGAGTTACCATGTGGGGGTCCCTGGGGGGTCCACAGGGGTCCCCGAACCTTGAGACCCCCAAAAACGCACCGAGGGGGGCGACACGATTCCAACGAACCCACCCCCGTCCAAAATGGTAGAGAAATGAAAGAGTTACCATGTGGGGGTCCCTGGGGGGTCCCTGGGGGTCCCCAGGGGTCCCCGAACCTTGAGACCCCCAAAAACTCCCCCAGGGGGGTGACACGATTCCAACGAACCCCCCCTTGTCCAAAACTGTTGAGAAATGAAAGAGTTACCATGTGGGGGTCCCTGGGGGGTCCCTGGGGGTCCCCAGGGGTCCCCGAACCTTGAGACCCCCAAAAACTCCCCCAGGGGGGTGACACGATTCCAACGAACCCCCCCTTGTCCAAAACTGTTGAGAAATGAAAGAGTTACCATGTGGGGGTCCCTGGGGGGTCCCCAGGGGTCCCCGAACCTTGAGACCCCCAAAAACGCACCGAGGGGGTCGACACGATTCCAACGAACCCACCCCCGTCCAAAATGGTAGAGAAATGAAAGAGTTACCATGTGGGGGTCCCTGGGGGGTCCCTGGGGGTCCCCAGGGGTCCCCGAACCTTGAGACCCCCAAAAACTCCCCCAGGGGGGTGACACGATTCCAACGAACCCCCCCTTGTCCAAAACTGTTGAGAAATGAAAGAGTTACCATGTGGGGGTCCCTGGGGGGTCCCTGGGGGTCCCCGAACCTTGAGACCCCCAAAAACGCACCCAGGGGGGCGACACGATTCCAACGAACCCACCCCCGACAAAAACGGTAGAGAAATGAAAGAGTTACCATGTGGGGGTCCCTGGGGGGTCCCTGGGGGTCCCCAGGGGTCCCCAGGGGTCCCCGAACCTTGAGACCCCCAAAAACTCCCCCAGGGGGGTGACACGATTCCAACGAACCCCCCCTTGTCCAAAACTGTTGAGAAATGAAAGAGTTACCATGTGGGGGTCCCTGGGGGGTCCCCAGGGGTCCCCGAACCTTGAGACCCCCAAAAACGCACCGAGGGGGGCGACACGATTCCAACGAACCCACCCCCGTCCAAAATGGTAGAGAAATGAAAGAGTTACCATGTGGGGGTCCCTGGGGGGTCCCTGGGGGTCCCCAGGGGTCCCCGAACCTTGAGACCCCCAAAAACTCCCCCAGGGGGGTGACACGATTCCAACGAACCCCCCCTTGTCCAAAACTGTTGAGAAATGAAAGAGTTACCATGTGGGGGTCCCTGGGGGGTCCACAGGGGTCCCCGAACCTTGAGACCCCCAAAAACGCACCCAGGGGGGCGACACGATTCCAACGAACCCACCCCCGACAAAAACGGTAGAGAAATGAAAGAGTTACCATGTGGGGGTCCCTGGGGGGTCCCTGGGGGTCCCCAGGGGTCCCCGAACCTTGAGACCCCCAAAAACTCCCCCAGGGGGGTGACACGATTCCAACGAACCCCCCCTTGTCCAAAACTGTTGAGAAATGAAAGAGTTACCATGTGGGGGTCCCTGGGGGGTCCCCAGGGGTCCCCGAACCTTGAGACCCCCAAAAACGCACCGAGGGGGGCGACACGATTCCAACGAACCCACCCCCGTCAAAAACGGTAGAGAAATGAAAGAGTTACCATGTGGGGGTCCCTGGGGGGTCCCTTGAGGTCCCTAGGGGTCCCCGAACCTTGAGACCCCCAAAAACTCCCCCAGGGGGGTGACACGATTCCAACGAACCCCCCCTTGTCCAAAACTAAATCATATGCGCTGAGTTTGAATATGCAAGAACTTTTCAAATCGGACAACGGGAAGTGCCTTAACATCTACTTCCGGTGGTGTTTTTTGGGGTTTTCTTAGGGTTATTGGTGTTATTTTGCTCCAAAGTATTTTCTCCCAAAAATAACTTAAAAATTAGGGCCTGACCACGAAACACCGACCCTTAATACCCTATAGTGATTTTAGGAAAAAATCCAGACTTCTAGACCCTGTAACATCGCGTAGGAAGGTCGCACAGAAACGTGACACCCCTCCACACGATCATCTTGAGGAGCTTAATACGGACATATAAGTGTGGTCCCACGAAGATTGTCCTAGGAGAAGCTTCTTCCAAAAAGTTGTCTTTCAAGGTCCTGTAAGGAGTATACCCCCTATGAATGTCGCTCAAACTGGCACCCTCAGGAAAAAAGTGTCGTACAGGAATGAGACACATAAATTGTTCGTCCTGACAAGCTATACAACATACTAAAAGATGGGCCCCTAATGACCAAGGGTTTTTGACTTAGAGGCTTTATAGAGGTTAGAAAAAGAAAAAAACATGGGTCCCCGAACCTTGAGACCCCCAAAAACTCCCCCAGGGGGGTGACACGATTCCAACGAACCCCCCCTTGTCCAAAACTGTTGAGAAATGAAAGAGTTACCATGTGGGGGTCCCTGGGGGGTCCCCAGGGGTCCCCGAACCTTGAGACCCCCAAAAACTCCCCCAGGGGGGTGACACGATTCCAACGAACCCCCCCTTGTCCAAAACTGTTGAGAAATGAAAGAGTTACCATGTGGGGGTCCCTGGGGGGTCCCCAGGGGTCCCCGAACCTTGAGACCCCCAAAAACGCACCGAGGGGGGCGACACGATTCCAACGAACCCACCCCCGTCAAAAACGGTAGAGAAATGAAAGAGTTACCATGTGGGGGTCCCTGGGGGGTCCCTTGAGGTCCCTAGGGGTCCCCGAACCTTGAGACCCCCAAAAACTCCCCCAGGGGGGTGACACGATTCCAACGAACCCCCCCTTGTCCAAAACTAAATCATATGCGCTGAGTTTGAATATGCAAGAACTTTTCAAATCGGACAACGGGAAGTGCCTTAACATCTACTTCCGGTGGTGTTTTTTGGGGTTTTCTTAGGGTTATTGGTGTTATTTTGCTCCAAAGTATTTTCTCCCAAAAATAACTTAAAAATTAGGGCCTGACCACGAAACACCGACCCTTAATACCCTATAGTGATTTTAGGAAAAAATCCAGACTTCTAGACCCTGTAACATCGCGTAGGAAGGTCGCACAGAAACGTGACACCCCTCCACACGATCATCTTGAGGAGCTTAATACGGACATATAAGTGTGGTCCCACGAAGATTGTCCTAGGAGAAGCTTCTTCCAAAAAGTTGTCTTTCAAGGTCCTGTAAGGAGTATACCCCCTATGAATGTCGCTCAAACTGGCACCCTCAGGAAAAAAGTGTCGTACAGGAATGAGACACATAAATTGTTCGTCCTGACAAGCTATACAACATACTAAAAGATGGGCCCCTAATGACCAAGGGTTTTTGACTTAGAGGCTTTATAGAGGTTAGAAAAAGAAAAAAACATGGGTCCCCGAACCTTGAGACCCCCAAAAACTCCCCCAGGGGGGTGACACGATTCCAACGAACCCCCCCTTGTCCAAAACTGTTGAGAAATGAAAGAGTTACCATGTGGGGGTCCCTGGGGGGTCCCCAGGGGTCCCCGAACCTTGAGACCCCCAAAAACGCACCGAGGGGGGCGACACGATTCCAACGAACCCACCCCCGTCCAAAATGGTAGAGAAATGAAAGAGTTACCATGTGGGGGTCCCTGGGGGGTCCCTGCCCCCAGGGGTCCCCGAACCTTGAGACCCCCAAAAACTCCCCCAGGGGGGTGACACGATTCCAACGAACCCCCCCTTGTCCAAAACTGTTGAGAAATGAAAGAGTTACCATGTGGGGGTCCCTGGGGGGTCCCTGGGGGTCCCCAGGGGTCCCCGAACCTTGAGACCCCCAAAAACTCCCCCAGGGGGGTGACACGATTCCAACGAACCCCCCCTTGTCCAAAACTGTTGAGAAATGAAAGAGTTACCATGTGGGGGTCCCTGGGGGGTCCCCAGGGGTCCCCGAACCTTGAAAAAAGCGCATCGTGGCATTTTGACCTTTCTAGCGATTTTTGACCTTTCTAGCGTTTTGACCTTTGACCTTTTGACATTTTGACCTTTTGACCTTTCTAGCGATTTTTGACCTTTCTAGCGTTTTGACCTTTCTAGCGTTTTGACCTTTCTAGCGATGAAAAAAGCGCATCGTGGCGTTTTGACCTTTCTAGCGATTTTTGACCTTTCTAGCGTTTTGACCTTTGACCTTTTGACATTTTGACCTTTTGACCTTTCTAGCGATTTTTTTGACCTTTCTAGCGTTTTGACCTTTGACCTTTTGACCTTTTGACCTTTCTAGCGATTTTTGACCTTTCTAGCGTTTTGACCTTTCTAGCGATGAAAAAAGCGCATCGTGGCGTTTTGACCTTTCTAGCGATTTTTGACCTTTCTAGCAGTTTGACCTTTGACCTTTTGACCTTTTGACCTTTCGCGATTTTTGACCTTTCTAGCGTTTTGACCTTTCTAGCGTTTTGACCTTTCTAGCGATGAAAAAAGCGCATCGTGGCGTTTTGACCTTTCTAGCGATTTTTGACCTTTCTAGCGTTTTGACCTTTCTAGCGATGAAAAAAGCGCATCGTGGCGTTTTGACCTTTCTAGCGTTTTGACCTTTGACCTTTTGACCTTTTGACCTTTTGACCTTTCGCGATTTTTGACCTTTCTAGCGTTTTGACCTTTCTAGCGTTTTGACCTTTCTAGCGATGAAAAAAGCGCATCGTGGCGTTTTGACCTTTCTAGCGATTTTTGACCTTTCTAGCATTTTGACCTTTGACCTTTTGACCTTTCGCGATTTTTGACCTTTCTAGCGTTTTGACCTTTCTAGCGTTTTGACCTTTCTAGCGATGAAAAAAGCGCATCGTGGCGTTTTGACCTTTCTAGCGATTTTTGACCTTTCTAGCGTTTTGACCTTTGACCTTTTGACATTTTGACCTTTTGACCTTTCTAGCGATTTTTGACCTTCTAGCGTTTTGACCTTTCTAGCGATGAAAAAAGCGCATCGTGGCGCTTTGACCTTTCTAGCGATTTTTGACCTTTCTAGCAGTTTGACCTTTGACCTTTTGACCTTTTGACCTTTCGCGATTTTTGACCTTTCTAGCGTTTTGACCTTTCTAGCGTTTTGACCTTTCTAGCGATGAAAAAAGCGCATCGTGGCGTTTTGACCTTTCTAGCGATTTTTGACCTTTCTAGCATTTTGACCTTTGACCTTTTGACCTTTTGACCTTTTGACCTTTCGCGATTTTTGACCTTTCTAGCGTTTTGACCTTTCTAGCGTTTTGACCTTTCTAGCGATGAAAAAAGCGCATCGTGGCGTTTTGACCTTTCTAGCGATTTTTGACCTTTCTAGCGTTTTGACCTTTGACCTTTTGACATTTTGACCTTTTGACCTTTCTAGCGATTTTTGACCTTCTAGCGTTTTGACCTTTCTAGCGATGAAAAAAGCGCATCGTGGCGTTTTGACCTTTCTAGCGATTTTTGACCTTTCTAGCAGTTTGACCTTTGACCTTTTGACCTTTTGACCTTTCGCGATTTTTGACCTTTCTAGCGTTTTGACCTTTCTAGCGTTTTGACCTTTCTAGCGATGAAAAAAGCGCATCGTGGCGTTTTGACCTTTCTAGCGATTTTTGACCTTTCTAGCATTTTGACCTTTGACCTTTTGACCTTTCGCGATTTTTGACCTTTCTAGCGTTTTGACCTTTCTAGCGTTTTGACCTTTCTAGCGATGAAAAAAGCGCATCGTGGCGTTTTGACCTTTCTAGCGATTTTTGACCTTTCTAGCGTTTTGACCTTTGACCTTTTGACCTTTCTAGCGATTTTTGACCTTCTAGCGTTTTGACCTTTCTAGCGATGAAAAAAGCGCATCGTGGCGCTTTGACCTTTCTAGCGATTTTTGACCTTTCTAGCAGTTTGACCTTTTGACCTTTTGACATTTCGCGATTTTTGACCTTTCTAGCGTTTTGACCTTTCTAGCGTTTTGACCTTTCTAGCGATGAAAAAAGCGCATCGTGGCGTTTTGACCTTTCTAGCGATTTTTGACCTTTCTAGCATTTTGACCTTTGACCTTTTGACCTTTTGACCTTTCGCGATTTTTGACCTTTCTAGCGTTTTGACCTTTCTAGCGTTTTGACCTTTCTAGCGATGAAAAAAGCGCATCGTGGCGTTTTGACCTTTCTAGCGATTTTTGACCTTTCTAGCATTTTGACCTTTGACCTTTTGACCTTTTGACCTTTCGCGATTTTTGACCTTTCTAGCGTTTTGACCTTTCTAGCGTTTTGACCTTTCTAGCGATGAAAAAAGCGCATCGTGGCGTTTTGACCTTTCTAGCGATTTTTGACCTTTCTAGCGTTTTGACCTTTGACCTTTTGACCTTTTGACCTTTCTAGCGATTTTTGACCTTTCTAGCGTTTTGACCTTTCTAGCGTTTTGACCTTTCTAGCGATGAAAAAACGCATCATGGCGTTTTGACCTTTCTAGCGTTTTTTGACCTTTCTAGCGTTTTGACCTTTTGACCTTTTGACCTTTCTAGCGATTTGACCTTTCTAGCGTTTTGACCTTTCTAGCGTTTTGATCTTTCTAGCGATGAAAAAACGCATCGTGGCGTTTTGACCTTTCTAGCGTTTTTGACCTTTCTAGCGTTTTGACCTTTTGACCTTTTGACCTTTCTAGCGATTTTTGACCTTTCTAGCGATTTTTGACCTTTCTAGCAGTTTGACCTTTGACCTTTTGACCTTTTGACCTTTTGACCTTTCACGATTTTTGACCTTTCTAGCGTTTTGACCTTTCTAGCGTTTTGACCTTTCTAGCGATGAAAAAAGCGCATCGTGGCGTTTTGACCTTTCTAGCGATTTTTGACCTTTCTAGCATTTTGACCTTTGACCTTTTGACCTTTTGACCTTTCTAGCGATTTTTGACCTTTCTAGCGTTTTGACTAGGCCTGTCAGTCGATTAAAATATTTAATCGCGATTAATCGCATGATTGCCCATAGTTAATCGCTGATTAATCGCAAATTAATCGCATATTTTTTATCCGTTCTAAATATACCTTAAATCAGTGGTTTTCAAGATTTTTCATATCAAGGTCCATTATTTATTCTGCATTTGAGCCACGGACCACCATTTGATGACATTTAGCCTTCCAGACCCAAACTAAAGAACTGTATTGATGTTGGTACAATTAGGAAAGATAACAGGCCAATGTTGATCAAAATAACATGTTTTCTAAGTTCTCTAATTGTGTAGACTTCTTGTAAATTAACTTTAAGTAATGTATTTGTTTAACAATTATTCAACTCTTGAGAGTGTAAAATTTAACCAAATGGACCCACTTGGTTTCATTTTACACTCTCAAAAGTTAAAGATATATAAGGGTTCATTTGGTTACCAACCCTCCATCATTTAGCTGTGGGCCACCTGGAATCCCCACTGCTTTTCAAGTTTTAAATACTCAACATGGGAGAATGCTTGCTTTATTGCAAATGCCATGGAAGAGGGAAACAAAATCATAAACTCCACTCACACACACACACACACACACACACACACACGAGAGCCCCTGCCCCTCTCTCTCTCCTGCAAGTCAACATTAGCTTTAGCACTCATTAGCATGGTCTGTGTAGCATGATTAGCATCAAGCTTTCACAACTAACTAACTATGTTTGTCAACCAAAACTGCCAGAGTTTTGCTTTTGCCCAATGCCCACTTCAAAGAGCTTCTGATCTAACACATTGTGAAGCAAATCAATTAATAACGAGCCCAACGGAGGCATTCAGCCTAGCTGACGTGACGACTGCTCACAGCTCAACTGACAACTGCCCAGTGCCCTGACGGTCCGGAGTCCGGACTGAGTGGGAATGGTAGAGAGAGAGTGGGGGGGGAACGATAGGCTATTGGAATCTGCCTGCCTGCATTCACATGTATGCATCTCTCAACCGTTCTGTCAAACTTCACCGTGCGTTAATCGCGCGTTAATTAAATTAACGCCGTTAAAAGGACTTTGAGTTAACGCACGATTAACGCGTTAACTTTGACAGCCTTAGTTTTGACCTTTCTAGCGTTTTGACCTTTTGACCTTTTGACCTTTTGACCTTTCTAGCGATTTTTGACCTTTCTAGCGTTTTGACCTTTCTAGCGATGAAAAAAGCGCATCGTGGCGTTTTGACGTTTCTAGTGATTTTTGACCTTTCTAGCGTTTTGACCTTTGACCTTTTGACATTTTGACCTTTTGACCTTTCTAGCGATTTTTGACCTTTCTAGCGTTTTGACCTTTCTAGCGATGAAAAAAACGCATCGTGGCGTTTTGACCTTTCTAGCGATTTTTGACCTTTCTAGCGTTTTGACCTTTGACCTTTTGACCTTTTGACCTTTTGACCTTTCACGATTTTTGACCTTTCTAGCGTTTTGACCTTTCTAGCGTTTTGACCTTTCTAGCGATGAAAAAAGCGCATCGTGGCGTTTTGACCTTTCTAGCGATTTTTGACCTTTCTAGCATTTTGACCTTTGACCTTTTGACCTTTTGACCTTTCTAGCGATTTTTGACCTTTCTAGCGTTTTGACTAGGCCTGTCAGTCGATTAAAATATTTAATCGCGATTAATCGCATGATTGCCCATAGTTAATCGCTGATTAATCGCAAATTAATCGCATATTTTTTATCCGTTCTAAATATACCTTAAATCAGTGGTTTTCAAGATTTTTCATATCAAGGTCCATTATTTATTCTGCATTTGAGCCACGGACCACCATTTGATGACATTTAGCCTTCCAGACCCAAACTAAAGAACTGTATTGATGTTGGTACAATTAGGAAAGATAACAGGCCAATGTTGATCAAAATAACATGTTTTCTAAGTTCTCTAATTGTGTAGACTTCTTGTAAATTAACTTTAAGTAATGCATTTGTTTAACAATTATTCAACTCTTGAGAGTGTCAAATTTAACCAAATGGACCCACTTGGTTTCATTTTACACTCTCAAAAGTTAAAGATATATAAGGGTTCATTTGGTTACCAACCCTCCATCATTTAGCTGTGGGCCACCTGGAATCCCCACTGCTTTTCAAGTTTTAAATACTCAACATGGGAGAATGCTTGCTTTATTGCAAATGCCATGGAAGAGGGAAACAAAATCATAAACTCCACTCACTCACACACACACACACACACACACACACACACACGAGAGCCCCTGCCCCTCTCTCTCTCCTGCAAGTCAACATTAGCTTTAGCACTCATTAGCATGGTCTGTGTAGCATGATTAGCATCAAGCTTTCACAACTAACTAACTATGTTTGTCAACCAAAACTGCCAGAGTTTTGCTTTTGCCCAATGCCCACTTCAAAGAGCTTCTGATCTAACACATTGTGAAGCAAATCAATTAATAACGAGCCCAACGGAGGCATTCAGCCTAGCTGACGTGACGACTGCTCACAGCTCAACTGACAACTGCCCAGTGCCCTGACGGTCCGGAGTCCGGACTGAGTGGGAATGGTAGAGAGAGAGTGGGGGGGGAACGATAGGCTATTGGAATCTGCCTGCCTGCATTCACATGTATGCATCTCTCAACCGTTCTGTCAAACTTCACCGTGCGTTAATCGCGCGTTAATTAAATTAACGCCGTTAAAAGGACTTTGAGTTAACGCACGATTAACGCGTTAACTTTGACAGCCTTAGTTTTGACCTTTCTAGCGTTTTGACCTTTTGACCTTTTGACCTTTTGACCTTTCTAGCGATTTTTGACCTTTCTAGCGTTTTGACCTTTCTAGCGATGAAAAAAGCGCATCGTGGCGTTTTGACGTTTCTAGCGATTTTTGACCTTTCTAGCGTTTTGACCTTTGACCTTTTGACATTTTGACCTTTTGACCTTTCTAGCGATTTTTGACCTTTCTAGCGTTTTGACCTTTCTAGCGATGAAAAAAGCGCATCGTGGCGTTTTGACCTTTCTAGCGATTTTTGACCTTTCTAGCATTTTGACCTTTGACCTTTTGACCTTTTGACCTTTCTAGCGATTTTTTACCTTTCTAGCGTTTTGACTAGGCCTGTCAGTCGATTAAAATATTTAATCGCGATTAATCGCATGATTGCCCATAGTTAATCGCTGATTAATCGCAAATTAATCGCATATTTTTTATCCGTTCTAAATATACCTTAAATCAGTGGTTTTCAAGATTTTTCATATCAAGGTCCATTATTTATTCTGCATTTGAGCCACGGACCACCATTTGATGACATTTAGCCTTCCAGACCCAAACTAAAGAACTGTATTGATCTTGGTACAATTAGGAAAGATAACAGGCCAATGTTGATCAAAATAACATGTTTTCTAAGTTCTCTAATTGTGTAGACTTCTTGTAAATTAACTTTAAGTAATGCATTTGTTTAACAATTATTCAACTCTTGAGAGTGTAAAATTTAACCAAATGGACCCACTTGGTTTCATTTTACACTCTCAAAAGTTAAAGATATATAAGGGTTCATTTGGTTACCAACCCTCCATCATTTAGCTGTGGGCCACCTGGAATCCCCACTGCTTTTCAAGTTTTAAATACTCAACATGGGAGAATGCTTGCTTTATTGCAAATGCCATGGAAGAGGGAAACAAAATCATAAACTCCACTCACACACACACACACACACACACACACACACACACGAGAGCCCCTGCCCCTCTCTCTCTCCTGCAAGTCAACATTAGCTTTAGCACTCATTAGCATGGTCTGTGTAGCATGATTAGCATCAAGCTTTCACAACTAACTAACTATGTTTGTCAACCAAAACTGCCAGAGTTTTGCTTTTGCCCAATGCCCACTTCAAAGAGCTTCTGATCTAACACATTGTGAAGCAAATCAATTAATAACGAGCCCAACGGAGGCATTCAGCCTAGCTGACGTGACGACTGCTCACAGCTCAACTGACAACTGCCCAGTGCCCTGACGGTCCGGAGTCCGGACTGAGTGGGAATGGTAGAGAGAGAGTGGGGGGGGAACGATAGGCTATTGGAATCTGCCTGCCTGCATTCACATGTATGCATCTCTCAACCGTTCTGTCAAACTTCACCGTGCGTTAATCGCGCGTTAATTAAATTAACGCCGTTAAAAGGACTTTGAGTTAACGCACGATTAACGCGTTAACTTTGACAGCCTTAGTTTTGACCTTTCTAGCGTTTTGACCTTTTGACCTTTTGACCTTTTGACCTTTCTAGCGATTTTTGACCTTTCTAGCGTTTTGACCTTTCTAGCGATGAAAAAAGCGCATCGTGGCGTTTTGACGTTTCTAGCGATTTTTGACCTTTCTAGCGTTTTGACCTTTGACCTTTTGACATTTTGACCTTTTGACCTTTCTAGCGATTTTTGACCTTTCTAGCGTTTTGACCTTTCTAGCGATGAAAAAATTGCATCGTGGCGTTTTGACCTTTCTAGCGATTTTTGACCTTTCTAGCGTTTTGACCTTTGACCTTTTGACCTTTTGACCTTTCTAGCGATTTTTGACCTTTCTAGCGTTTTGACCTTTCTAGCGTTTTGACCTTTCTAGCGATGAAAAAACGCATCGTGGCGTTTTGACCTTTCTAGCGTTTTTTGACTTTTCTAGCGTTTTGACCTTTTGACCTTTCTAGCGATTTTTGACCTTTCTAGCGATTTTTGACCTTTCTAGCGTTTTGACCTTTCTAGCGATGAAAAAAGCGCATCGTGGCATTTTGACCTTTCTAGCGATTTTTGACCTTTCTAGCGTTTTGACCTTTGACCTTTTGACATTTTGACCTTTTGACCGTTCTAGCGATTTTTGACCTTTCTAGCGTTTTGACCTTTCTAGCGTTTTGACCTTTCTAGCGTTTTGACCTTTCTAGCGATGAAAAAAGCGCATCGTGGCGTTTTGACCTTTCTAGCGATTTTTGACCTTTCTAGCGTTTTGACCTTTGACCTTTTGACATTTTGACCTTTCTAGCGATTTTTTTTGACCTTTCTAGCGTTTTGACCTTTGACCTTTTGACCTTTTGACCTTTCTAGCGATTTTTGACCTTTCTAGCGTTTTGACCTTTCTAGCGATGAAAAAAGCGCATCGTGGCGTTTTGACCTTTCTAGCGATTTTTGACCTTTCTAGCAGTTTGACCTTTGACCTTTTGACCTTTTGACCTTTTGACCTTTCGCGATTTTTGACCTTTCTAGCGTTTTGACCTTTCTAGCGTTTTGACCTTTCTAGCGATGAAAAAAGCGCATCGTGGCGTTTTGACCTTTCTAGCGATTGTTGACCTTTCTAGCATTTTGACCTTTGACCTTTTGACCTTTTGACCTTTCGCGATTTTTGACCTTTCTAGCGTTTTGACCTTTCTAGCGTTTTGACCTTTCTAGCGATGAAAAAAGCGCATCGTGGCGTTTTGACCTTTCTAGCGATTTTTGACCTTTCTAGCATTTTGACCTTTGACCTTTTGACCTTTCGCGATTTTTGACCTTTCTAGCGTTTTGACCTTTCTAGCGTTTTGACCTTTCTAGCGATGAAAAAAGCGCATCGTGGCGTTTTGACCTTTCTAGCGATTTTTGACCTTTCTAGCATTTTGACCTTTGACCTTTTGACCTTTTGACCTTTTGACCTTTCGCGATTTTTGACCTTTCTAGCGTTTTGACCTTTCTAGCGATGAAAAAAGCGCATCGTGGCGTTTTGACCTTTCTAGCGATTTTTGACCTTTCTAGCGTTTTGACCTTTGACCTTTTGACATTTTGACCTTTTGACCTTTCTAGCGATTTTTGACCTTTCTAGCGTTTTGACCTTTGACCTTTTGACATTTTGACCTTTTGACCTTTCTAGCGATTTTTGACCTTTCTAGCATTTTGACCTTTGACCTTTTGACCTTTTGACCTTTCGCGATTTTTGACCTTTCTAGCGTTTTGACCTTTCTAGCGTTTTGACCTTTCTAGCGATGAAAAAAGCGCATCGTGGCGTTTTGACCTTTCTAGCGATTTTTGACCTTTCTAGCATTTTGACCTTTGACCTTTTGACCTTTTGACCTTTCTAGCGATTTTTGACCTTTCTAGCGTTTTGACTAGGCCTGTCAGTCGATTAAAATATTTAATCGCGATTAATCGCATGATTGCCCATAGTTAATCGCTGATTAATCGCAAATTAATCGCATATTTTTTATCCGTTCTAAATATACCTTAAATCAGTGGTTTTCAAGATTTTTCATATCAAGGTCCATTATTTATTCTGCATTTGAGCCACGGACCACCATTTGATGACATTTAGCCTTCCAGACCCAAACTAAAGAACTGTATTGATGTTGGTACAATTAGGAAAGATAACAGGCCAATGTTGATCAAAATAACATGTTTTCTAAGTTCTCTAATTGTGTAGACTTCTTGTAAATTAACTTTAAGTAATGCATTTGTTTAACAATTATTCAACTCTTGAGAGTGTCAAATTTAACCAAATGGACCCACTTGGTTTCATTTTACACTCTCAAAAGTTAAAGATATATAAGGGTTCATTTGGTTACCAACCCTCCATCATTTAGCTGTGGGCCACCTGGAATCCCCACTGCTTTTCAAGTTTTAAATACTCAACATGGGAGAATGCTTGCTTTATTGCAAATGCCATGGAAGAGGGAAACAAAATCATAAACTCCACTCACTCACACACACACACACACACACACACACACACGAGAGCCCCTGCCCCTCTCTCTCTCCTGCAAGTCAACATTAGCTTTAGCACTCATTAGCATGGTCTGTGTAGCATGATTAGCATCAAGCTTTCACAACTAACTAACTATGTTTGTCAACCAAAACTGCCAGAGTTTTGCTTTTGCCCAATGCCCACTTCAAAGAGCTTCTGATCTAACACATTGTGAAGCAAATCAATTAATAACGAGCCCAACGGAGGCATTCAGCCTAGCTGACGTGACGACTGCTCACAGCTCAACTGACAACTGCCCAGTGCCCTGACGGTCCGGAGTCCGGACTGAGTGGGAATGGTAGAGAGAGAGTGGGGGGGGAACGATAGGCTATTGGAATCTGCCTGCCTGCATTCACATGTATGCATCTCTCAACCGTTCTGTCAAACTTCACCGTGCGTTAATCGCGCGTTAATTAAATTAACGCCGTTAAAAGGACTTTGAGTTAACGCACGATTAACGCGTTAACTTTGACAGCCTTAGTTTTGACCTTTCTAGCGTTTTGACCTTTTGACCTTTTGACCTTTTGACCTTTCTAGCGATTTTTGACCTTTCTAGCGTTTTGACCTTTCTAGCGATGAAAAAAGCGCATCGTGGCGTTTTGACGTTTCTAGCGATTTTTGACCTTTCTAGCGTTTTGACCTTTGACCTTTTGACATTTTGACCTTTTGACCTTTCTAGCGATTTTTGACCTTTCTAGCGTTTTGACCTTTCTAGCGATGAAAAAAGCGCATCGTGGCGTTTTGACCTTTCTAGCGATTTTTGACCTTTCTAGCATTTTGACCTTTGACCTTTTGACCTTTTGACCTTTCTAGCGATTTTTTACCTTTCTAGCGTTTTGACTAGGCCTGTCAGTCGATTAAAATATTTAATCGCGATTAATCGCATGATTGCCCATAGTTAATCGCTGATTAATCGCAAATTAATCGCATATTTTTTATCCGTTCTAAATATACCTTAAATCAGTGGTTTTCAAGATTTTTCATATCAAGGTCCATTATTTATTCTGCATTTGAGCCACGGACCACCATTTGATGACATTTAGCCTTCCAGACCCAAACTAAAGAACTGTATTGATGTTGGTACAATTAGGAAAGATAACAGGCCAATGTTGATCAAAATAACATGTTTTCTAAGTTCTCTAATTGTGTAGACTTCTTGTAAATTAACTTTAAGTAATGCATTTGTTTAACAATTATTCAACTCTTGAGAGTGTCAAATTTAACCAAATGGACCCACTTGGTTTCATTTTACACTCTCAAAAGTTAAAGATATATAAGGGTTCATTTGGTTACCAACCCTCCATCATTTAGCTGTGGGCCACCTGGAATCCCCACTGCTTTTCAAGTTTTAAATACTCAACATGGGAGAATGCTTGCTTTATTGCAAATGCCATGGAAGAGGGAAACAAAATCATAAACTCCACTCACACACACACACACACACACACACACGAGAGCCCCTGCCCCTCTCTCTCTCCTGCAAGTCAACATTAGCTTTAGCACTCATTAGCATGGTCTGTGTAGCATGATTAGCATCAAGCTTTCACAACTAACTAACTATGTTTGTCAACCAAAACTGCCAGAGTTTTGCTTTTGCCCAATGCCCACTTCAAAGAGCTTCTGATCTAACACATTGTGAAGCAAATCAATTAATAACGAGCCCAACGGAGGCATTCAGCCTAGCTGACGTGACGACTGCTCACAGCTCAACTGACAACTGCCCAGTGCCCTGACGGTCCGGAGTCCGGACTGAGTGGGAATGGTAGAGAGAGAGTGGGGGGGGAACGATAGGCTATTGGAATCTGCCTGCCTGCATTCACATGTATGCATCTCTCAACCGTTCTGTCAAACTTCACCGTGCGTTAATCGCGCGTTAATTAAATTAACGCCGTTAAAAGGACTTTGAGTTAACGCACGATTAACGCGTTAACTTTGACAGCCTTAGTTTTGACCTTTCTAGCGTTTTGACCTTTTGACCTTTTGACCTTTTGACCTTTCTAGCGATTTTTGACCTTTCTAGCGTTTTGACCTTTCTAGCGATGAAAAAAGCGCATCGTGGCGTTTTGACGTTTCTAGCGATTTTTGACCTTTCTAGCGTTTTGACCTTTGACCTTTTGACATTTTGACCTTTTGACCTTTCTAGCGATTTTTGACCTTTCTAGCGTTTTGACCTTTCTAGCGATGAAAAAAACGCATCGTGGCGTTTTGACCTTTCTAGCGATTTTTGACCTTTCTAGCGTTTTGACCTTTGACCTTTTGACCTTTTGACCTTTCTAGCGATTTTTGACCTTTCTAGCGTTTTGACCTTTCTAGCGTTTTGACCTTTCTAGCGATGAAAAAACGCATCGTGGCGTTTTGACCTTTCTAGCGTTTTTTGACTTTTCTAGCGTTTTGACCTTTTGACCTTTCTAGCGATTTTTGACCTTTCTAGCGATTTTTGACCTTTCTAGCGTTTTGACCTTTCTAGCGATGAAAAAAGCGCATCGTGGCATTTTGACCTTTCTAGCGATTTTTGACCTTTCTAGCGTTTTGACCTTTGACCTTTTGACATTTTGACCTTTTGACCTTTCTAGCGATTTTTGACCTTTCTAGCGTTTTGACCTTTCTAGCGTTTTGACCTTTCTAGCGTTTTGACCTTTCTAGCGATGAAAAAAGCGCATCGTGGCGTTTTGACCTTTCTAGCGATTTTTGACCTTTCTAGCGTTTTGACCTTTGACCTTTTGACATTTTGACCTTTTGACCTTTCTAGCGATTTTTTTTGACCTTTCTAGCGTTTTGACCTTTGACCTTTTGACCTTTTGACCTTTTGACCTTTCTAGCGATTTTTGACCTTTCTAGCGTTTTGACCTTTCTAGCGATGAAAAAAGCGCATCGTGGCGTTTTGACCTTTCTAGCGATTTTTGACCTTTCTAGCAGTTTGACCTTTGACCTTTTGACCTTTTGACCTTTTGACCTTTTGACCTTTCGCGATTTTTGACCTTTCTAGCGTTTTGACCTTTCTAGCGTTTTGACCTTTCTAGCGATGAAAAAAGCGCATCGTGGCGTTTTGACCTTTCTAGCGATTTTTGACCTTTCTAGCGTTTTGACCTTTCTAGCGATGAAAAAAGCGCATCGTGGCGTTTTGACCTTTCTAGCGATTTTTGACCTTTCTAGCAGTTTGACCTTTGACCTTTTGACCTTTTGACCTTTTGACCTTTTGACCTTTCGCGATTTTTGACCTTTCTAGCGTTTTGACCTTTCTAGCGTTTTGACCTTTCTAGCGATGAAAAAAGCGCATCGTGGCGTTTTGACCTTTCTAGCGATTTTTGACCTTTCTAGCATTTTGACCTTTGACCTTTTGACCTTTTGACCTTTCGCGATTTTTGACCTTTCTAGCGTTTTGACCTTTCTAGCGTTTTGACCTTTCTAGCGATGAAAAAAGCGCATCGTGGCGTTTTGACCTTTCTAGCGATTTTTGACCTTTCTAGCATTTTGACCTTTGACCTTTTGACCTTTCGCGATTTTTGACCTTTCTAGCGTTTTGACCTTTCTAGCGTTTTGACCTTTCTAGCGATGAAAAAAGCGCATCGTGGCGTTTTGACCTTTCTAGCGATTTTTGACCTTTCTAGCATTTTGACCTTTGACCTTTTGACCTTTTGACCTTTTGACCTTTCGCGATTTTTGACCTTTCTAGCGTTTTGACCTTTCTAGCGTTTTGACCTTTCTAGCGATGAAAAAAGCGCATCGTGGCGTTTTGACCTTTCTAGCGATTTTTGACCTTTCTAGCGTTTTGACCTTTGACCTTTTGACATTTTGACCTTTTGACCTTTCTAGCGATTTTTGACCTTTCTAGCGTTTTGACCTTTCTAGCGATGAAAAAAGCGCATCGTGGCGTTTTGACCTTTCTAGCGATTTTTGACCTTTCTAGCATTTTGACCTTTGACCTTTTGACCTTTTGACCTTTCTAGCGATTTTTGACCTTTCTAGCGTTTTGACTAGGCCTGTCAGTCGATTAAAATATTTAATCGCGATTAATCGCATGATTGCCCATAGTTAATCGCTGATTAATCGCAAATTAATCGCATATTTTTTATCCGTTCTAAATATACCTTAAATCAGTGGTTTTCAAGATTTTTCATATCAAGGTCCATTATTTATTCTGCATTTGAGCCACGGACCACCATTTGATGACATTTAGCCTTCCAGACCCAAACTAAAGAACTGTATTGATGTTGGTACAATTAGGAAAGATAACAGGCCAATGTTGATCAAAATAACATGTTTTCTAAGTTCTCTAATTGTGTAGACTTCTTGTAAATTAACTTTAAGTAATGCATTTGTTTAACAATTATTCAACTCTTGAGAGTGTCAAATTTAACCAAATGGACCCACTTGGTTTCATTTTACACTCTCAAAAGTTAAAGATATATAAGGGTTCATTTGGTTACCAACCCTCCATCATTTAGCTGTGGGCCACCTGGAATCCCCACTGCTTTTCAAGTTTTAAATACTCAACATGGGAGAATGCTTGCTTTATTGCAAATGCCATGGAAGAGGGAAACAGTTTGACCTTTGACCTTTTGACCTTTTGACCTTTTGACCTTTCGCGATTTTTGACCTTTCTAGCGTTTTGACCTTTCTAGCGTTTTGACCTTTCTAGCGATGAAAAAAGCGCATCGTGGCGTTTTGACCTTTCTAGCGATTTTTGACCTTTCTAGCATTTTGACCTTTGACCTTTTGACCTTTTGACCTTTCGCGATTTTTGACCTTTCTAGCGTTTTGACCTTTCTAGCGTTTTGACCTTTCTAGCGATGAAAAAAGCGCATCGTGGCGTTTTGACCTTTCTAGCGATTTTTGACCTTTCTAGCGTTTTGACTAGGCCTGTCAGTCGATTAAAATATTTAATCGCGATTAATCGCATGATTGCCCATAGTTAATCGCTGATTAATCGCAAATTAATCGCATATTTTTTATCCGTTCTAAATATACCTTAAATCAGTGGTTTTCAAGATTTTTCATATCAAGGTCCATTATTTATTCTGCATTTGAGCCACGGACCACCATTTGATGACATTTAGCCTTCCAGACCCAAACTAAAGAACTGTATTGATGTTGGTACAATTAGGAAAGATAACAGGCCAATGTTGATCAAAATAACATGTTTTCTAAGTTCTCTAATTGTGTAGACTTCTTGTAAATTAACTTTAAGTAATGCATTTGTTTAACAATTATTCAACTCTTGAGAGTGTCAAATTTAACCAAATGGACCCACTTGGTTTCATTTTACACTCTCAAAAGTTAAAGATATATAAGGGTTCATTTGGTTACCAACCCTCCATCATTTAGCTGTGGGCCACCTGGAATCCCCACTGCTTTTCAAGTTTTAAATACTCAACATGGGAGAATGCTTGCTTTATTGCAAATGCCATGGAAGAGGGAAACAAAATCATAAACTCCACTCACACACACACACACACACGAGAGCCCCTGCCCCTCTCTCTCTCCTGCAAGTCAACATTAGCTTTAGCACTCATTAGCATGGTCTGTGTAGCATGATTAGCATCAAGCTTTCACAACTAACTAACTATGTTTGTCAACCAAAACTGCCAGAGTTTTGCTTTTGCCCAATGCCCACTTCAAAGAGCTTCTGATCTAACACATTGTGAAGCAAATCAATTAATAACGAGCCCAACGGAGGCATTCAGCCTAGCTGACGTGACGACTGCTCACAGCTCAACTGACAACTGCCCAGTGCCCTGACGGTCCGGAGTCCGGACTGAGTGGGAATGGTAGAGAGAGAGTGGGGGGGGAACGATAGGCTATTGGAATCTGCCTGCCTGCATTCACATGTATGCATCTCTCAACCGTTCTGTCAAACTTCACCGTGCGTTAATCGCGCGTTAATTAAATTAACGCCGTTAAAAGGACTTTGAGTTAACGCACGATTAACGCGTTAACTTTGACAGCCTTAGTTTTGACCTTTCTAGCGTTTTGACCTTTTGACCTTTTGACCTTTTGACCTTTCTAGCGATTTTTGACCTTTCTAGCGTTTTGACCTTTCTAGCGATGAAAAAAGCGCATCGTGGCGTTTTGACGTTTCTAGCGATTTTTGACCTTTCTAGCGTTTTGACCTTTGACCTTTTGACATTTTGACCTTTTGACCTTTCTAGCGATTTTTTACCTTTCTAGCGTTTTGACCTTTCTAGCGATGAAAAAAACGCATCGTGGCGTTTTGACCTTTCTAGCGATTTTTGACCTTTCTAGCGTTTTGACCTTTGACCTTTTGACCTTTTGACCTTTCTAGCGATTTTTGACCTTTCTAGCGTTTTGACCTTTCTAGCGTTTTGACCTTTCTAGCGATGAAAAAACGCATCGTGGCGTTTTGACCTTTCTAGCGTTTTTTGACTTTTCTAGCGTTTTGACCTTTTGACCTTTCTAGCGATTTTTGACCTTTCTAGCGATTTTTGACCTTTCTAGCGTTTTGACCTTTCTAGCGATGAAAAAAGCGCATCGTGGCATTTTGACCTTTCTAGCGATTTTTGACCTTTCTAGCGTTTTGACCTTTGACCTTTTGACATTTTGACCTTTTGACCTTTCTAGCGATTTTTGACCTTTCTAGCGTTTTGACCTTTCTAGCGTTTTGACCTTTCTAGCGTTTTGACCTTTCTAGCGATGAAAAAAGCGCATCGTGGCGTTTTGACCTTTCTAGCGATTTTTGACCTTTCTAGCGTTTTGACCTTTGACCTTTTGACATTTTGACCTTTTGACCTTTCTAGCGATTTTTTTTGACCTTTCTAGCGTTTTGACCTTTGACCTTTTGACATTTTGACCTTTTGACCTTTCTAGCGATTTTTGACCTTTCTAGCGTTTTGACCTTTGACCTTTTGACATTTTGACCTTTTGACCTTTCTAGCGATTTTTTTTGACCTTTCTAGCGTTTTGACCTTTGACCTTTTGACCTTTTGACCTTTTGACCTTTCTAGCGATTTTTGACCTTTCTAGCGTTTTGACCTTTCTAGCGATGAAAAAAGCGCATCGTGGCGTTTTGACCTTTCTAGCGATTTTTGACCTTTCTAGCAGTTTGACCTTTGACCTTTTGACCTTTTGACCTTTCGCGATTTTTGACCTTTCTAGCGTTTTGACCTTTCTAGCGTTTTGACCTTTCTAGCGATGAAAAAAGCGCATCGTGGCGTTTTGACCTTTCTAGCGATTTTTGACCTTTCTAGCATTTTGACCTTTGACCTTTTGACCTTTTGACCTTTTGACCTTTCGCGATTTTTGACCTTTCTAGCGTTTTGACCTTTCTAGCGTTTTGACCTTTCTAGCGATGAAAAAAGCGCATCGTGGTGTTTTGACCTTTCTAGCGATTTTTGACCTTTCTAGCATTTTGACCTTTGACCTTTTGACCTTTCGCGATTTTTGACCTTTCTAGCGTTTTGACCTTTCTAGCGATGAAAAAAGCGCATCGTGGCGTTTTGACGTTTCTAGCGATTTTTGACCTTTCTAGCGTTTTGACCTTTGAGCTTTTGACCTTTTGACCTTTCTAGCGATTTTTGACCTTTCTAGCGTTTTGACCTTTCTAGCGTTTTGACCTTTCTAGCGATGAAAAAACGCATCGTGGCGTTTTGACCTTTCTAGCGTTTTTGACTTTTCTAGCGTTTTGACCTTTTGACCTTTCTAGCGATTTTTGACCTTTCTAGCGATTTTTGACCTTTCTAGCGTTTTGACCTTTCTAGCGATGAAAAAAGCGCATCGTGGCATTTTGACCTTTCTAGCGATTTTTGACCTTTCTAGCGTTTTGACCTTTGACCTTTTGACATTTTGACCTTTTGACCTTTCTAGCGATTTTTGACCTTTCTAGCGTTTTGACCTTTCTAGCGTTTTGACCTTTCTAGCGTTTCTAGCGATGAAAAAAGCGCATCGTGGCGTTTTGACCTTTCTAGCGATTTTTGACCTTTCTAGCGTTTTGACCTTTGACCTTTTGACATTTTGACCTTTTGACCTTTCTAGCGATTTTTTTTGACCTTTCTAGCGTTTTGACCTTTGACCTTTTGACCTTTTGACCTTTTGACCTTTCTAGCGATTTGACCTTTCTAGCGTTTTGACCTTTCTAGCGATGAAAAAAGCGCATCGTGGCGTTTTGACCTTTCTAGCGATTTTTGACCTTTCTAGCATTTTGACCTTTGACCTTTTGACCTTTTGACCTTTCGCGATTTTTGACCTTTCTAGCGTTTTGACCTTTCTAGCGTTTTGACCTTTCTAGCGATGAAAAAAGCGCATCGTGGCGTTTTGACCTTTCTAGCGATTTTTGACCTTTCTAGCATTTTGACCTTTGACCTTTTGACCTTTTGACCTTTTGACCTTTCGCGATTTTTGACCTTTCTAGCGTTTTGACCTTTCTAGCGTTTTGACCTTTCTAGCGATGAAAAAAGCGCATCGTGGCGTTTTGACCTTTCTAGCGATTTTTGACCTTTCTAGCATTTTGACCTTTGACCTTTTGACCTTTCGCGATTTTTGACCTTTCTAGCGTTTTGACCTTTCTAGCGTTTTGACCTTTCTAGCGATGAAAAAAGCGCATCGTGGCGTTTTGACCTTTCTAGCGATTTTTGACCTTTCTAGCATTTTGACCTTTGACCTTTTGACCTTTTGACCTTTTGACCTTTCGCGATTTTTGACCTTTCTAGCGTTTTGACCTTTCTAGCGTTTTGACCTTTCTAGCGATGAAAAAAGCGCATCGTGGCGTTTTGACCTTTCTAGCGATTTTTGACCTTTCTAGCGTTTTGACCTTTGACCTTTTGACCTTTCTAGCGATTTTTGACCTTTCTAGCGATTTTTGACCTTTCTAGCGTTTTGACCTTTGACCTTTTGACCTTTTGACCTTTCTAGCGATTTTTGACCTTTCTAGCATTTTGACCTTTGACCTTTTGACCTTTTGACCTTTCGCGATTTTTGACCTTTCTAGCGTTTTGACCTTTCTAGCGTTTTGACCTTTCTAGCGATGAAAAAAGCGCATCGTGGCGTTTTGACCTTTCTAGCGATTTTTGACCTTTCTAGCATTTTGACCTTTGACCTTTTGACCTTTTGACCTTTCTAGCGATTTTTGACCTTTCTAGCGTTTTGACTAGGCCTGTCAGTCGATTAAAATATTTAATCGCGATTAATCGCATGATTGCCCATAGTTAATCGCTGATTAATCGCAAATTAATCGCATATTTTTTATCCGTTCTAAATATACCTTAAATCAGTGGTTTTCAAGATTTTTCATATCAAGGTCCATTATTTATTCTGCATTTGAGCCACGGACCACCATTTGATGACATTTAGCCTTCCAGACCCAAACTAAAGAACTGTATTGATGTTGGTACAATTAGGAAAGATAACAGGCCAATGTTGATCAAAATAACATGTTTTCTAAGTTCTCTAATTGTGTAGACTTCTTGTAAATTAACTTTAAGTAATGCATTTGTTTAACAATTATTCAACTCTTGAGAGTGTAAAATTTAACCAAATGGACCCACTTGGTTTCATTTTACACTCTCAAAAGTTAAAGATATATAAGGGTTCATTTGGTTACCAACCCTCCATCATTTAGCTGTGGGCCACCTGGAATCCCCACTGCTTTTCAAGTTTTAAATACTCAACATGGGAGAATGCTTGCTTTATTGCAAATGCCATGGAAGAGGGAAACAAAATCATAAACTCCACTCACACACACACACACACACGAGAGCCCCTGCCCCTCTCTCTCTCCTGCAAGTCAACATTAGCTTTAGCACTCATTAGCATGGTCTGTGTAGCATGATTAGCATCAAGCTTTCACAACTAACTAACTATGTTTGTCAACCAAAACTGCCAGAGTTTTGCTTTTGCCCAATGCCCACTTCAAAGAGCTTCTGATCTAACACATTGTGAAGCAAATCAATTAATAACGAGCCCAACGGAGGCATTCAGCCTAGCTGACGTGACGACTGCTCACAGCTCAACTGACAACTGCCCAGTGCCCTGACGGTCCGGAGTCCGGACTGAGTGGGAATGGTAGAGAGAGAGTGGGGGGGGAACGATAGGCTATTGGAATCTGCCTGCCTGCATTCACATGTATGCATCTCTCAACCGTTCTGTCAAACTTCACCGTGCGTTAATCGCGCGTTAATTAAATTAACGCCGTTAAAAGGACTTTGAGTTAACGCACGATTAACGCGTTAACTTTGACAGCCTTAGTTTTGACCTTTCTAGCGTTTTGACCTTTTGACCTTTTGACCTTTTGACCTTTCTAGCGATTTTTGACCTTTCTAGCGTTTTGACCTTTCTAGCGATGAAAAAAGCGCATCGTGGCGTTTTGACGTTTCTAGCGATTTTTGACCTTTCTAGCGTTTTGACCTTTGACCTTTTGACCTTTCGCGATTTTTGACCTTTCTAGCATTTTGACCTTTGACCTTTTGACCTTTCGCGATTTTTGACCTTTCTAGCGTTTTGACCTTTCTAGCGTTTTGACCTTTCTAGCGATGAAAAAAGCGCATCGTGGCGTTTTGACCTTTCTAGCGATTTTTGACCTTTCTAGCATTTTGACCTTTGACCTTTTGACCTTTTGACCTTTTGACCTTTCGCGATTTTTGACCTTTCTAGCGTTTTGACCTTTCTAGCGTTTTGACCTTTCTAGCGATGAAAAAAGCGCATCGTGGCGTTTTGACCTTTCTAGCGATTTTTGACCTTTCTAGCGTTTTGACCTTTGACCTTTTGACCTTTTGACCTTTCTAGCGATTTTTGACCTTTCTAGCGTTTTGACCTTTGACCTTTTGACATTTTGACCTTTTGACCTTTCTAGCGATTTTTGACCTTTCTAGCATTTTGACCTTTGACCTTTTGACCTTTTGACCTTTCGCGATTTTTGACCTTTCTAGCGTTTTGACCTTTCTAGCGTTTTGACCTTTCTAGCGATGAAAAAAGCGCATCGTGGCGTTTTGACCTTTCTAGCGATTTTTGACCTTTCTAGCATTTTGACCTTTGACCTTTTGACCTTTTGACCTTTCTAGCGATTTTTGACCTTTCTAGCGTTTTGACTAGGCCTGTCAGTCGATTAAAATATTTAATCGCGATTAATCGCATGATTGCCCATAGTTAATCGCTGATTAATCGCAAATTAATCGCATATTTTTTATCCGTTCTAAATATACCTTAAATCAGTGGTTTTCAAGATTTTTCATATCAAGGTCCATTATTTATTCTGCATTTGAGCCACGGACCACCATTTGATGACATTTAGCCTTCCAGACCCAAACTAAAGAACTGTATTGATGTTGGTACAATTAGGAAAGATAACAGGCCAATGTTGATCAAAATAACATGTTTTCTAAGTTCTCTAATTGTGTAGACTTCTTGTAAATTAACTTTAAGTAATGCATTTGTTTAACAATTATTCAACTCTTGAGAGTGTCAAATTTAACCAAATGGACCCACTTGGTTTCATTTTACACTCTCAAAAGTTAAAGATATATAAGGGTTCATTTGGTTACCAACCCTCCATCATTTAGCTGTGGGCCACCTGGAATCCCCACTGCTTTTCAAGTTTTAAATACTCAACATGGGAGAATGCTTGCTTTATTGCAAATGCCATGGAAGAGGGAAACAAAATCATAAACTCCACTCACTCACACACACACACACACACACACACACACGAGAGCCCCTGCCCCTCTCTCTCTCCTGCAAGTCAACATTAGCTTTAGCACTCATTAGCATGGTCTGTGTAGCATGATTAGCATCAAGCTTTCACAACTAACTAACTATGTTTGTCAACCAAAACTGCCAGAGTTTTGCTTTTGCCCAATGCCCACTTCAAAGAGCTTCTGATCTAACACATTGTGAAGCAAATCAATTAATAACGAGCCCAACGGAGGCATTCAGCCTAGCTGACGTGACGACTGCTCACAGCTCAACTGACAACTGCCCAGTGCCCTGACGGTCCGGAGTCCGGACTGAGTGGGAATGGTAGAGAGAGAGTGGGGGGGAACGATAGGCTATTGGAATCTGCCTGCCTGCATTCACATGTATGCATCTCTCAACCGTTCTGTCAAACTTCACCGTGCGTTAATCGCGCGTTAATTAAATTAACGCCGTTAAAAGGACTTTGAGTTAACGCACGATTAACGCGTTAACTTTGACAGCCTTAGTTTTGACCTTTCTAGCGTTTTGACCTTTTGACCTTTTGACCTTTTGACCTTTCTAGCGATTTTTGACCTTTCTAGCGTTTTGACCTTTCTAGCGATGAAAAAAGCGCATCGTGGCGTTTTGACGTTTCTAGCGATTTTTGACCTTTCTAGCGTTTTGACCTTTGACCTTTTGACATTTTGACCTTTTGACCTTTCTAGCGATTTTTGACCTTTCTAGCGTTTTGACCTTTCTAGCGATGAAAAAAGCGCATCGTGGCGTTTTTACCTTTCTAGCGATTTTTGACCTTTCTAGCATTTTGACCTTTGACCTTTTGACCTTTTGACCTTTCTAGCGATTTTTGACCTTTCTAGCGTTTTGACTAGGCCTGTCAGTCGATTAAAATATTTAATCGCGATTAATCGCATGATTGCCCATAGTTAATCGCTGATTAATCGCAAATTAATCGCATATTTTTTATCCGTTCTAAATATACCTTAAATCAGTGGTTTTCAAGATTTTTCATATCAAGGTCCATTATTTATTCTGCATTTGAGCCACGGACCACCATTTGATGACATTTAGCCTTCCAGACCCAAACTAAAGAACTGTATTGATGTTGGTACAATTAGGAAAGATAACAGGCCAATGTTGATCAAAATAACATGTTTTCTAAGTTCTCTAATTGTGTAGACTTCTTGTAAATTACCTTTAAGTAATGCATTTGTTTAACAATTATTCAACTCTTGAGAGTGTCAAATTTAACCAAATGGACCCACTTGGTTTCATTTTACACTCTCAAAAGTTAAAGATATATAAGGGTTCATTTGGTTACCAACCCTCCATCATTTAGCTGTGGGCCACCTGGAATCCCCACTGCTTTTCAAGTTTTAAATACTCAACATGGGAGAATGCTTGCTTTATTGCAAATGCCATGGAAGAGGGAAACAAAATCATAAACTCCACTCACACACACACACACACACGAGAGCCCCTGCCCCTCTCTCTCTCCTGCAAGTCAACATTAGCTTTAGCACTCATTAGCATGGTCTGTGTAGCATGATTAGCATCAAGCTTTCACAACTAACTAACTATGTTTGTCAACCAAAACTGCCAGAGTTTTGCTTTTGCCCAATGCCCACTTCAAAGAGCTTCTGATCTAACACATTGTGAAGCAAATCAATTAATAACGAGCCCAACGGAGGCATTCAGCCTAGCTGACGTGACGACTGCTCACAGCTCAACTGACAACTGCCCAGTGCCCTGACGGTCCGGAGTCCGGACTGAGTGGGAATGGTAGAGAGAGAGTGGGGGGGGAACGATAGGCTATTGGAATCTGCCTGCCTGCATTCACATGTATGCATCTCTCAACCGTTCTGTCAAACTTCACCGTGCGTTAATCGCGCGTTAATTAAATTAACGCCGTTAAAAGGACTTTGAGTTAACGCACGATTAACGCGTTAACTTTGACAGCCTTAGTTTTGACCTTTCTAGCGTTTTGACCTTTTGACCTTTTGACCTTTTGACCTTTCTAGCGATTTTTGACCTTTCTAGCGTTTTGACCTTTCTAGCGATGAAAAAAGCGCATCGTGGCGTTTTGACGTTTCTAGCGATTTTTGACCTTTCTAGCGTTTTGACCTTTGACCTTTTGACATTTTGACCTTTTGACCTTTCTAGCGATTTTTTACCTTTCTAGCGTTTTGACCTTTCTAGCGATGAAAAAAACGCATCGTGGCGTTTTGACCTTTCTAGCGATTTTTGACCTTTCTAGCGTTTTGACCTTTGACCTTTTGACCTTTTGACCTTTCTAGCGATTTTTGACCTTTCTAGCGTTTTGACCTTTCTAGCGTTTTGACCTTTCTAGCGATGAAAAAACGCATCGTGGCGTTTTGACCTTTCTAGCGTTTTTTGACTTTTCTAGCGTTTTGACCTTTTGACCTTTCTAGCGATTTTTGACCTTTCTAGCGATTTTTGACCTTTCTAGCGTTTTGACCTTTCTAGCGATGAAAAAAGCGCATCGTGGCATTTTGACCTTTCTAGCGATTTTTGACCTTTCTAGCGTTTTGACCTTTGACCTTTTGACATTTTGACCTTTTGACCTTTCTAGCGATTTTTGACCTTTCTAGCGTTTTGACCTTTCTAGCGTTTTGACCTTTCTAGCGTTTTGACCTTTCTAGCGATGAAAAAAGCGCATCGTGGCGTTTTGACCTTTCTAGCGATTTTTGACCTTTCTAGCGTTTTGACCTTTGACCTTTTGACCTTTTGACCTTTCTAGCGATTTTTTTTTACCTTTCTAGCGTTTTGACCTTTGACCTTTTGACATTTTGACCTTTTGACCTTTCTAGCGATTTTTGACCTTTCTAGCGTTTTGACCTTTCTAGCGTTTTGACCTTTCTAGCGTTTTGACCTTTCTAGCGATGAAAAAAGCGCATCGTGGCGTTTTGACCTTTCTAGCGATTTTTGACCTTTCTAGCGTTTTGACCTTTGACCTTTTGACATTTTGACCTTTTGACCTTTCTAGCGATTTTTTTTGACCTTTCTAGCGTTTTGACCTTTGACCTTTTGACCTTTTGACCTTTTGACCTTTCTAGCGATTTTTGACCTTTCTAGCGTTTTGACCTTTCTAGCGATGAAAAAAGCGCATCGTGGCGTTTTGACCTTTCTAGCGATTTTTGACCTTTCTAGCAGTTTGACCTTTGACCTTTTGACCTTTTGACCTTTTGACCTTTCGCGATTTTTGACCTTTCTAGCGTTTTGACCTTTCTAGCGTTTTGACCTTTCTAGCGATGAAAAAAGCGCATCGTGGCGTTTTGATCTTTCTAGCGATTTTTGACCTTTCTAGCATTTTGACCTTTGACCTTTTGACCTTTTGACCTTTTGACCTTTCGCGATTTTTGACCTTTCTAGCGTTTTGACCTTTCTAGCGTTTTGACCTTTCTAGCGATGAAAAAAGCGCATCGTGGCGTTTTGACCTTTCTAGCGATTTTTGACCTTTCTAGCATTTTGACCTTTCGCGATTTTTGACCTTTCTAGCGTTTTGACCTTTCTAGCGTTTTGACCTTTCTAGCGATGAAAAAAGCGCATCGTGGCGTTTTGACCTTTCTAGCGATTTTTGACCTTTCTAGCATTTTGACCTTTGACCTTTTGACCTTTTGACCTTTTGACCTTTCGCGATTTTTGACCTTTCTAGCGTTTTGACCTTTCTAGCGTTTTGACCTTTCTAGCGATTTTTGACCTTTCTAGCATTTTGACCTTTGACCTTTTGACCTTTCGCGATTTTTGACCTTTCTAGCGTTTTGACCTTTCTAGCGTTTTGACCTTTCTAGCGATGAAAAAAGCGCATCGTGGCGTTTTGACCTTTCTAGCGATTTTTGACCTTTCTAGCATTTTGACCTTTGACCTTTTGACCTTTTGACCTTTTGACCTTTCGCGATTTTTGACCTTTCTAGCGTTTTGACCTTTCTAGCGTTTTGACCTTTCTAGCGATGAAAAAAGCGCATCGTGGCGTTTTGACCTTTCTAGCGATTTTTGACCTTTCTAGCGTTTTGACCTTTGACCTTTTGACCTTTCTAGCGATTTTTGACCTTTCTAGCGATTTTTGACCTTTCTAGCGTTTTGACCTTTTGACATTTTGACCTTTTGACCTTTCTAGCGATTTTTGACCTTTCTAGCATTTTGACCTTTGACCTTTTGACCTTTTGACCTTTCGCGATTTTTGACCTTTCTAGCGTTTTGACCTTTCTAGCGTTTTGACCTTTCTAGCGATGAAAAAAGCGCATCGTGGCGTTTTGACCTTTCTAGCGATTTTTGACCTTTCTAGCATTTTGACCTTTGACCTTTTGACCTTTTGACCTTTCTAGCGATTTTTGACCTTTCTAGCGTTTTGACTAGGCCTGTCAGTCGATTAAAATATTTAATCGCGATTAATCGCATGATTGCCCATAGTTAATCGCTGATTAATCGCAAATTAATCGCATATTTTTTATCCGTTCTAAATATACCTTAAATCAGTGGTTTTCAAGATTTTTCATATCAAGGTCCATTATTTATTCTGCATTTGAGCCACGGACCACCATTTGATGACATTTAGCCTTCCAGACCCAAACTAAAGAACTGTATTGATGTTGGTACAATTAGGAAAGATAACAGGCCAATGTTGATCAAAATAACATGTTTTCTAAGTTCTCTAATTGTGTAGACTTCTTGTAAATTAACTTTAAGTAATGCATTTGTTTAACAATTATTCAACTCTTGAGAGTGTCAAATTTAACCAAATGGACCCACTTGGTTTCATTTTACACTCTCAAAAGTTAAAGATATATAAGGGTTCATTTGGTTACCAACCCTCCATCATTTAGCTGTGGGCCACCTGGAATCCCCACTGCTTTTCAAGTTTTAAATACTCAACATGGGAGAATGCTTGCTTTATTGCAAATGCCATGGAAGAGGGAAACAAAATCATAAACTCCACTCACTCACACACACACACACACACACACACGAGAGCCCCTGCCCCTCTCTCTCTCCTGCAAGTCAACATTAGCTTTAGCACTCATTAGCATGGTCTGTGTAGCATGATTAGCATCAAGCTTTCACAACTAACTAACTATGTTTGTCAACCAAAACTGCCAGAGTTTTGCTTTTGCCCAATGCCCACTTCAAAGAGCTTCTGATCTAACACATTGTGAAGCAAATCAATTAATAACGAGCCCAACGGAGGCATTCAGCCTAGCTGACGTGACGACTGCTCACAGCTCAACTGACAACTGCCCAGTGCCCTGACGGTCCGGAGTCCGGACTGAGTGGGAATGGTAGAGAGAGAGTGGGGGGGGAACGATAGGCTATTGGAATCTGCCTGCCTGCATTCACATGTATGCATCTCTCAACCGTTCTGTCAAACTTCACCGTGCGTTAATCGCGCGTTAATTAAATTAACGCCGTTAAAAGGACTTTGAGTTAACGCACGATTAACGCGTTAACTTTGACAGCCTTAGTTTTGACCTTTCTAGCGTTTTGACCTTTTGACCTTTTGACCTTTTGACCTTTCTAGCGATTTTTGACCTTTCTAGCGTTTTGACCTTTCTAGCGATGAAAAAAGCGCATCGTGGCGTTTTGACGTTTCTAGCGATTTTTGACCTTTCTAGCGTTTTGACCTTTGACCTTTTGACATTTTGACCTTTTGACCTTTCTAGCGATTTTTGACCTTTCTAGCGTTTTGACCTTTCTAGCGATGAAAAAAACGCATCGTGGCGTTTTGACCTTTCTAGCGATTTTTGACCTTTCTAGCGTTTTGACCTTTGACCTTTTGACCTTTTGACCTTTCTAGCGATTTTTGACCTTTCTAGCGTTTTGACCTTTCTAGCGTTTTGACCTTTCTAGCGATGAAAAAACGCATCGTGGCGTTTTGACCTTTCTAGCGTTTTTTGACTTTTCTAGTGTTTTGACCTTTTGACCTTTCTAGCGATTTTTGACCTTTCTAGCGATTTTTGACCTTTCTAGCGTTTTGACCTTTCTAGCGATGAAAAAAGCGCATCGTGGCATTTTGACCTTTCTAGCGATTTTTGACCTTTCTAGCGTTTTGACCTTTGACCTTTTGACATTTTGACCTTTTGACCTTTCTAGCGATTTTTGACCTTTCTAGCGTTTTGACCTTTCTAGCGTTTTGACCTTTCTAGCGTTTTGACCTTTCTAGCGATGAAAAAAGCGCATCGTGGCGTTTTGACCTTTCTAGCGATTTTTGACCTTTCTAGCGTTTTGACCTTTGACCTTTTGACATTTTGACCTTTTGACCTTTCTAGCGATTTTTTTTTGACCTTTCTAGCGTTTTGACCTTTGACCTTTTGACATTTTGACCTTTTGACCTTTCTAGCGATTTTTGACCTTTCTAGCGTTTTGACCTTTCTAGCGTTTTGACCTTTCTAGCGTTTTGACCTTTCTAGCGATGAAAAAAGCGCATCGTGGCGTTTTGACCTTTCTAGCGATTTTTGACCTTTCTAGCGTTTTGACCTTTGACCTTTTGACATTTTGACCTTTTGACCTTTCTAGCGATTTTTTTTGACCTTTCTAGCGTTTTGACCTTTGACCTTTTGACCTTTTGACCTTTTGACCTTTCTAGCGATTTTTGACCTTTCTAGCGTTTTGACCTTTCTAGCGATGAAAAAAGCGCATCGTGGCGTTTTGACCTTTCTAGCGATTTTTGACCTTTCTAGCAGTTTGACCTTTGACCTTTTGACCTTTTGACCTTTTGACCTTTCGCGATTTTTGACCTTTCTAGCGTTTTGACCTTTCTAGCGTTTTGACCTTTCTAGCGATGAAAAAAGCGCATCGTGGCGTTTTGACCTTTCTAGCGATTTTTGACCTTTCTAGCATTTTGACCTTTGACCTTTTGACCTTTTGACCTTTTGACCTTTCGCGATTTTTGACCTTTCTAGCGTTTTGACCTTTCTAGCGTTTTGACCTTTCTAGCGATGAAAAAAGCGCATCGTGGCGTTTTGACCTTTCTAGCGATTTTTGACCTTTCTAGCATTTTGACCTTTGACCTTTTGACCTTTCGCGATTTTTGACCTTTCTAGCGTTTTGACCTTTCTAGCGTTTTGACCTTTCTAGCGATGAAAAAAGCGCATCGTGGCGTTTTGACCTTTCTAGCGATTTTTGACCTTTCTAGCATTTTGACCTTTGACCTTTTGACCTTTTGACCTTTTGACCTTTCGCGATTTTTGACCTTTCTAGCGTTTTGACCTTTCTAGCGTTTTGACCTTTCTAGCGATGAAAAAAGCGCATCGTGGCGTTTTGACCTTTCTAGCGATTTTTGACCTTTCTAGCGTTTTGACCTTTGACCTTTTGACCTTTCTAGCGATTTTTGACCTTTCTAGCGATTTTTGACCTTTCTAGCGTTTTGACCTTTGACCTTTTGACATTTTGACCTTTTGACCTTTCTAGCGATTTTTGACCTTTCTAGCATTTTGACCTTTGACCTTTTGACCTTTTGACCTTTCGCGATTTTTGACCTTTCTAGCGTTTTGACCTTTCTAGCGTTTTGACCTTTCTAGCGATGAAAAAAGCGCATCGTGGCGTTTTGACCTTTCTAGCGATTTTTGACCTTTCTAGCATTTTGACCTTTGACCTTTTGACCTTTTGACCTTTCTAGCGATTTTTGACCTTTCTAGCGTTTTGACTAGGCCTGTCAGTCGATTAAAATATTTAATCGCGATTAATCGCATGATTGCCCATAGTTAATCGCTGATTAATCGCAAATTAATCGCATATTTTTTATCCGTTCTAAATATACCTTAAATCAGTGGTTTTCAAGATTTTTCATATCAAGGTCCATTATTTATTCTGCATTTGAGCCACGGACCACCATTTGATGACATTTAGCCTTCCAGACCCAAACTAAAGAACTGTATTGATGTTGGTACAATTAGGAAAGATAACAGGCCAATGTTGATCAAAATAACATGTTTTCTAAGTTCTCTAATTGTGTAGACTTCTTGTAAATTAACTTTAAGTAATGCATTTGTTTAACAATTATTCAACTCTTGAGAGTGTAAAATTTAACCAAATGGACCCACTTGGTTTCATTTTACACTCTCAAAAGTTAAAGATATATAAGGGTTCATTTGGTTACCAACCCTCCATCATTTAGCTGTGGGCCACCTGGAATCCCCACTGCTTTTCAAGTTTTAAATACTCAACATGGGAGAATGCTTGCTTTATTGCAAATGCCATGGAAGAGGGAAACAAAATCATAAACTCCACTCACACACACACACACACACGAGAGCCCCTGCCCCTCTCTCTCTCCTGCAAGTCAACATTAGCTTTAGCACTCATTAGCATGGTCTGTGTAGCATGATTAGCATCAAGCTTTCACAACTAACTAACTATGTTTGTCAACCAAAACTGCCAGAGTTTTGCTTTTGCCCAATGCCCACTTCAAAGAGCTTCTGATCTAACACATTGTGAAGCAAATCAATTAATAACGAGCCCAACGGAGGCATTCAGCCTAGCTGACGTGACGACTGCTCACAGCTCAACTGACAACTGCCCAGTGCCCTGACGGTCCGGAGTCCGGACTGAGTGGGAATGGTAGAGAGAGAGTGGGGGGGGAACGATAGGCTATTGGAATCTGCCTGCCTGCATTCACATGTATGCATCTCTCAACCGTTCTGTCAAACTTCACCGTGCGTTAATCGCGCGTTAATTAAATTAACGCCGTTAAAAGGACTTTGAGTTAACGCACGATTAACGCGTTAACTTTGACAGCCTTAGTTTTGACCTTTCTAGCGTTTTGACCTTTTGACCTTTTGACCTTTTGACCTTTCTAGCGATTTTTGACCTTTCTAGCGTTTTGACCTTTCTAGCGATGAAAAAAGCGCATCGTGGCGTTTTGACGTTTCTAGCGATTTTTGACCTTTCTAGCGTTTTGACCTTTGACCTTTTGACATTTTGACCTTTTGACCTTTCTAGCGATTTTTGACCTTTCTAGCGTTTTGACTAGGCCTGTCAGTCGATTAAAATATTTAATCGCGATTAATCGCATGATTGCCCATAGTTAATCGCTGATTAATCGCAAATTAATCGCATATTTTTTATCCGTTCTAAATATACCTTAAATCAGTGGTTTTCAAGATTTTTCATATCAAGGTCCATTATTTATTCTGCATTTGAGCCACGGACCACCATTTGATGACATTTAGCCTTCCAGACCCAAACTAAAGAACTGTATTGATGTTGGTACAATTAGGAAAGATAACAGGCCAATGTTGATCAAAATAACATGTTTTCTAAGTTCTCTAATTGTGTAGACTTCTTGTAAATTAACTTTAAGTAATGCATTTGTTTAACAATTATTCAACTCTTGAGAGTGTAAAATTTAACCAAATGGACCCACTTGGTTTCATTTTACACTCTCAAAAGTTAAAGATATATAAGGGTTCATTTGGTTACCAACCCTCCATCATTTAGCTGTGGGCCACCTGGAATCCCCACTGCTTTTCAAGTTTTAAATACTCAACATGGGAGAATGCTTGCTTTATTGCAAATGCCATGGAAGAGGGAAACAAAATCATAAACTCCACTCACACACACACACACACACACACACACACGAGAGCCCCTGCCCCTCTCTCTCTCCTGCAAGTCAACATTAGCTTTAGCACTCATTAGCATGGTCTGTGTAGCATGATTAGCATCAAGCTTTCACAACTAACTAACTATGTTTGTCAACCAAAACTGCCAGAGTTTTGCTTTTGCCCAATGCCCACTTCAAAGAGCTTCTGATCTAACACATTGTGAAGCAAATCAATTAATAACGAGCCCAACGGAGGCATTCAGCCTAGCTGACGTGACGACTGCTCACAGCTCAACTGACAACTGCCCAGTGCCCTGACGGTCCGGAGTCCGGACTGAGTGGGAATGGTAGAGAGAGAGTGGGGGGGGAACGATAGGCTATTGGAATCTGCCTGCCTGCATTCACATGTATGCATCTCTCAACCGTTCTGTCAAACTTCACCGTGCGTTAATCGCGCGTTAATTAAATTAACGCCGTTAAAAGGACTTTGAGTTAACGCACGATTAACGCGTTAACTTTGACAGCCTTAGTTTTGACCTTTCTAGCGTTTTGACCTTTTGACCTTTTGACCTTTTGACCTTTCTAGCGATTTTTGACCTTTCTAGCGTTTTGACCTTTCTAGCGATGAAAAAAGCGCATCGTGGCGTTTTGACGTTTCTAGCGATTTTTGACCTTTCTAGCGTTTTGACCTTTGACCTTTTGACATTTTGACCTTTTGACCTTTCTAGCGATTTTTTACCTTTCTAGCGTTTTGACCTTTCTAGCGATGAAAAAAACGCATCGTGGCGTTTTGACCTTTCTAGCGATTTTTGACCTTTCTAGCGTTTTGACCTTTGACCTTTTGACCTTTTGACCTTTCTAGCGATTTTTGACCTTTCTAGCGTTTTGACCTTTCTAGCGTTTTGACCTTTCTAGCGATGAAAAAACGCATCGTGGCGTTTTGACCTTTCTAGCGTTTTTTGACTTTTCTAGCGTTTTGACCTTTTGACCTTTCTAGCGATTTTTGACCTTTCTAGCGATTTTTGACCTTTCTAGCGTTTTGACCTTTCTAGCGATGAAAAAAGCGCATCGTGGCATTTTGACCTTTCTAGCGATTTTTGACCTTTCTAGCGTTTTGACCTTTGACCTTTTGACATTTTGACCTTTTGACCTTTCTAGCGATTTTTGACCTTTCTAGCGTTTTGACCTTTCTAGCGTTTTGACCTTTCTAGCGTTTTGACCTTTCTAGCGATGAAAAAAGCGCATCGTGGCGTTTTGACCTTTCTAGCGATTTTTGACCTTTCTAGCGTTTTGACCTTTGACCTTTTGACATTTTGACCTTTTGACCTTTCTAGCGATTTTTTTTTTACCTTTCTAGCGTTTTGACCTTTGACCTTTTGACATTTTGACCTTTTGACCTTTCTAGCGATTTTTGACCTTTCTAGCGTTTTGACCTTTCTAGCGTTTTGACCTTTCTAGCGTTTTGACCTTTCTAGCGATGAAAAAAGCGCATCGTGGCGTTTTGACCTTTCTAGCGATTTTTGACCTTTCTAGCGTTTTGACCTTTGACCTTTTGACCTTTCTAGCGATTTTTTTTGACCTTTCTAGCGTTTTGACCTTTGACCTTTTGACCTTTTGACCTTTTGACCTTTCTAGCGATTTTTGACCTTTCTAGCGTTTTGACCTTTCTAGCGATGAAAAAAGCGCATCGTGGCGTTTTGACCTTTCTAGCGATTTTTGACCTTTCTAGCAGTTTGACCTTTGACCTTTTGACCTTTTGACCTTTTGACCTTTCGCGATTTTTGACCTTTCTAGCGTTTTGACCTTTCTAGCGTTTTGACCTTTCTAGCGATGAAAAAAGCGCATCGTGGCGTTTTGACCTTTCTAGCGATTTTTGACCTTTCTAGCATTTTGACCTTTGACCTTTTGACCTTTTGACCTTTTGACCTTTCGCGATTTTTGACCTTTCTAGCGTTTTGACCTTTCTAGCGTTTTGACCTTTCTAGCGATGAAAAAAGCGCATCGTGGCGTTTTGACCTTTCTAGCGATTTTTGACCTTTCTAGCATTTTGACCTTTGACCTTTTGACCTTTCGCGATTTTTGACCTTTCTAGCGTTTTGACCTTTCTAGCGTTTTGACCTTTCTAGCGATGAAAAAAGCGCATCGTGGCGTTTTGACCTTTCTAGCGATTTTTGACCTTTCTAGCATTTTGACCTTTGACCTTTTGACCTTTTGACCTTTTGACCTTTCGCGATTTTTGACCTTTCTAGCGTTTTGACCTTTCTAGCGTTTTGACCTTTCTAGCGATGAAAAAAGCGCATCGTGGCGTTTTGACCTTTCTAGCGATTTTTGACCTTTCTAGCGTTTTGACCTTTGACCTTTTGACCTTTCTAGCGATTTTTGACCTTTCTAGCGATTTTTGACCTTTCTAGCGTTTTGACCTTTGACCTTTTGACATTTTGACCTTTTGACCTTTCTAGCGATTTTTGACCTTTCTAGCATTTTGACCTTTGACCTTTTGACCTTTTGACCTTTCGCGATTTTTGACCTTTCTAGCGTTTTGACCTTTCTAGCGTTTTGACCTTTCTAGCGATGAAAAAAGCGCATCGTGGCGTTTTGACCTTTCTAGCGATTTTTGACCTTTCTAGCATTTTGACCTTTGACCTTTTGACCTTTTGACCTTTCTAGCGATTTTTGACCTTTCTAGCGTTTTGACTAGGCCTGTCAGTCGATTAAAATATTTAATCGCGATTAATCGCATGATTGCCCATAGTTAATCGCTGATTAATCGCAAATTAATCGCATATTTTTTATCCGTTCTAAATATACCTTAAATCAGTGGTTTTCAAGATTTTTCATATCAAGGTCCATTATTTATTCTGCATTTGAGCCACGGACCACCATTTGATGACATTTAGCCTTCCAGACCCAAACTAAAGAACTGTATTGATGTTGGTACAATTAGGAAAGATAACAGGCCAATGTTGATCAAAATAACATGTTTTCTAAGTTCTCTAATTGTGTAGACTTCTTGTAAATTAACTTTAAGTAATGCATTTGTTTAACAATTATTCAACTCTTGAGAGTGTCAAATTTAACCAAATGGACCCACTTGGTTTCATTTTACACTCTCAAAAGTTAAAGATATATAAGGGTTCATTTGGTTACCAACCCTCCATCATTTAGCTGTGGGCCACCTGGAATCCCCACTGCTTTTCAAGTTTTAAATACTCAACATGGGAGAATGCTTGCTTTATTGCAAATGCCATGGAAGAGGGAAACAAAATCATAAACTCCACTCACTCACACACACACACACACACACACACACGAGAGCCCCTGCCCCTCTCTCTCTCCTGCAAGTCAACATTAGCTTTAGCACTCATTAGCATGGTCTGTGTAGCATGATTAGCATCAAGCTTTCACAACTAACTAACTATGTTTGTCAACCAAAACTGCCAGAGTTTTGCTTTTGCCCAATGCCCACTTCAAAGAGCTTCTGATCTAACACATTGTGAAGCAAATCAATTAATAACGAGCCCAACGGAGGCATTCAGCCTAGCTGACGTGACGACTGCTCACAGCTCAACTGACAACTGCCCAGTGCCCTGACGGTCCGGAGTCCGGACTGAGTGGGAATGGTAGAGAGAGAGTGGGGGGGGAACGATAGGCTATTGGAATCTGCCTGCCTGCATTCACATGTATGCATCTCTCAACCGTTCTGTCAAACTTCACCGTGCGTTAATCGCGCGTTAATTAAATTAACGCCGTTAAAAGGACTTTGAGTTAACGCACGATTAACGCGTTAACTTTGACAGCCTTAGTTTTGACCTTTCTAGCGTTTTGACCTTTTGACCTTTTGACCTTTCTAGCGATTTTTGACCTTTCTAGCGTTTTGACCTTTCTAGCGATGAAAAAAGCGCATCGTGGCGTTTTGACGTTTCTAGCGATTTTTGACCTTTCTAGCGTTTTGACCTTTGACCTTTTGACATTTTGACCTTTTGACCTTTCTAGCGATTTTTTACCTTTCTAGCGTTTTGACCTTTCTAGCGATGAAAAAAACGCATCGTGGCGTTTTGACCTTTCTAGCGATTTTTGACCTTTCTAGCGTTTTGACCTTTCTAGCGTTTTGACCTTTCTAGCGATGAAAAAACGCATCGTGGCGTTTTGACCTTTCTAGCGTTTTTTGACTTTTCTAGCGTTTTGACCTTTTGACCTTTCTAGCGATTTTTGACCTTTCTAGCGATTTTTGACCTTTCTAGCGTTTTGACCTTTCTAGCGATGAAAAAAGCGCATCGTGGCGTTTTGACGTTTCTAGCGATTTTTGACCTTTCTAGCGTTTTGACCTTTGACCTTTTGACATTTTGACCTTTTGACCTTTCTAGCGATTTTTGACCTTTCTAGCGTTTTGACCTTTCTAGCGATGAAAAAAGCGCATCGTGGCGTTTTGACCTTTCTAACGATTTTTGACCTTTCTAGCGTTTTGACCTTTGACCTTTTGACCTTTCTAGCGATTTTTGACCTTTCTAGCGTTTTGACCTTTCTAGCGTTTTGACCTTTCTAGCGATGAAAAAACGCATCGTGGCGTTTTGACCTTTCTAGCGTTTTTTGACTTTTCTAGCGTTTTGACCTTTTGACCTTTTGACCTTTCTAGCGATTTTTGACCTTTCTAGCGATTTTTGACCTTTCTAGCGTTTTGACCTTTCTAGCGATGAAAAAAGCGCATCGTGGCATTTTGACCTTTCTAGCGATTTTTGACCTTTCTAGCGTTTTGACCTTTGACCTTTTGACATTTTGACCTTTTGACCTTTCTAGCGATTTTTGACCTTTCTAGCGTTTTGACCTTTCTAGCGTTTTGACCTTTCTAGCGATGAAAAAAGCGCATCGTGGCATTTTGACCTTTCTAGCGATTTTTGACCTTTCTAGCGTTTTGACCTTTGACCTTTTGACATTTTGACCTTTTGACCTTTCTAGCGATTTTTGACCTTTCTAGCGTTTTGACCTTTCTAGCGTTTTGACCTTTCTAGCGTTTTGAGTTAACGCACGATTAACGCGTTAACTTTGACAGCCTTAGTTTTGACCTTTCTAGCGTTTTGACCTTTTGACCTTTTGACCTTTCTAGCGATTTTTGACCTTTCTAGCGTTTTGACCTTTCTAGCGATGAAAAAAGCGCATCGTGGCGTTTTGACGTTTCTAGCGATTTTTGACCTTTCTAGCGTTTTGACCTTTGACCTTTTGACATTTTGACCTTTTGACCTTTCTAGCGATTTTTGACCTTTCTAGCGTTTTGACCTTTCTAGCGATGAAAAAAGCGCATCGTGGCGTTTTGACCTTTCTAACGATTTTTGACCTTTCTAGCGTTTTGACCTTTGACCTTTTGACCTTTCTAGCGATTTTTGACCTTTCTAGCGTTTTGACCTTTCTAGCGTTTTGACCTTTCTAGCGATGAAAAAACGCATCGTGGCGTTTTGACCTTTCTAGCGTTTTTTGACTTTTCTAGCGTTTTGACCTTTTGACCTTTTGACCTTTCTAGCGATTTTTGACCTTTCTAGCGATTTTTGACCTTTCTAGCGTTTTGACCTTTCTAGCGATGAAAAAAGCGCATCGTGGCATTTTGACCTTTCTAGCGATTTTTGACCTTTCTAGCGTTTTGACCTTTGACCTTTTGACATTTTGACCTTTTGACCTTTCTAGCGATTTTTGACCTTTCTAGCGTTTTGACCTTTCTAGCGTTTTGACCTTTCTAGCGATGAAAAAAGCGCATCGTGGCATTTTGACCTTTCTAGCGATTTTTGACCTTTCTAGCGTTTTGACCTTTGACCTTTTGACATTTTGACCTTTTGACCTTTCTAGCGATTTTTGACCTTTCTAGCGTTTTGACCTTTCTAGCGTTTTGACCTTTCTAGCGTTTTGACCTTTCTAGCGATGAAAAAAGCGCATCGTGGCGTTTTGACCTTTCTAGCGATTTTTGACCTTTCTAGCGTTTTGACCTTTGACCTTTTGACATTTTGACCTTTTGACCTTTCTAGCGATTTTTTTGACCTTTCTAGCGTTTTGACCTTTGACCTTTTGACCTTTTGACCTTTTGACCTTTCTAGCGATTTTTGACCTTTCTAGCGTTTTGACCTTTCTAGCGATGAAAAAAGCGCATCGTGGCGTTTTGACCTTTCTAGCGATTTTTGACCTTTCTAGCAGTTTGACCTTTGACCTTTTGACCTTTTGACCTTTCGCGATTTTTGACCTTTCTAGCGTTTTGACCTTTCTAGCGTTTTGACCTTTCTAGCGATGAAAAAAGCGCATCGTGGCGTTTTGACCTTTCTAGCGATTTTTGACCTTTCTAGCATTTTGACCTTTGACCTTTTGACCTTTCGCGATTTTTGACCTTTCTAGCGTTTTGACCTTTCTAGCGATGAAAAAAGCGCATCGTGGCGTTTTGACCTTTCTAGCGATTTTTGACCTTTCTAGCATTTTGACCTTTGACCTTTTGACCTTTCGCGATTTTTGACCTTTCTAGCGTTTTGACCTTTCTAGCGTTTTGACCTTTCTAGCGATGAAAAAAGCGCATCGTGGCGTTTTGACCTTTCTAGCGATTTTTGACCTTTCTAGCATTTTGACCTTTGACCTTTTGACCTTTTGACCTTTCGCGATTTTTGACCTTTCTAGCGTTTTGACCTTTCTAGCGTTTTGACCTTTCTAGCGATGAAAAAAGCGCATCGTGGCGTTTTGACCTTTCTAGCGATTTTTGACCTTTCTAGCATTTTGACCTTTGACCTTTTGACCTTTTGACCTTTCGCGATTTTTGACCTTTCTAGCGTTTTGACCTTTCTAGCGTTTTGACCTTTCTAGCGATGAAAAAAGCGCATCGTGGCGTTTTGACCTTTCTAGCGATTTTTGACCTTTCTAGCGTTTTGACTAGGCCTGTCAGTCGATTAAAATATTTAATCGCGATTAATCGCATGATTGCCCATAGTTAATCGCTGATTAATCGCAAATTAATCGCATATTTTTTATCCGTTCTAAATATACCTTAAATCAGTGGTTTTCAAGATTTTTCATATCAAGGTCCATTATTTATTCTGCATTTGAGCCACGGACCACCATTTGATGACATTTAGCCTTCCAGACCCAAACTAAAGAACTGTATTGATGTTGGTACAATTAGGAAAGATAACAGGCCAATGTTGATCAAAATAACATGTTTTCTAAGTTCTCTAATTGTGTAGACTTCTTGTAAATTAACTTTAAGTAATGCATTTGTTTAACAATTATTCAACTCTTGAGAGTGTCAAATTTAACCAAATGGACCCACTTGGTTTCATTTTACACTCTCAAAAGTTAAAGATATATAAGGGTTCATTTGGTTACCAACCCTCCATCATTTAGCTGTGGGCCACCTGGAATCCCCACTGCTTTTCAAGTTTTAAATACTCAACATGGGAGAATGCTTGCTTTATTGCAAATGCCATGGAAGAGGGAAACAAAATCATAAACTCCACTCACTCACACACACACACACACACACACACACGAGAGCCCCTGCCCCTCTCTCTCTCCTGCAAGTCAACATTAGCTTTAGCACTCATTAGCATGGTCTGTGTAGCATGATTAGCATCAAGCTTTCACAACTAACTAACTATGTTTGTCAACCAAAACTGCCAGAGTTTTGCTTTTGCCCAATGCCCACTTCAAAGAGCTTCTGATCTAACACATTGTGAAGCAAATCAATTAATAACGAGCCCAACGGAGGCATTCAGCCTAGCTGACGTGACGACTGCTCACAGCTCAACTGACAACTGCCCAGTGCCCTGACGGTCCGGAGTCCGGACTGAGTGGGAATGGTAGAGAGAGAGTGGGGGGGGAACGATAGGCTATTGGAATCTGCCTGCCTGCATTCACATGTATGCATCTCTCAACCGTTCTGTCAAACTTCACCGTGCGTTAATCGCGCGTTAATTAAATTAACGCCGTTAAAAGGACTTTGAGTTAACGCACGATTAACGCGTTAACTTTGACAGCCTTAGTTTTGACCTTTCTAGCGTTTTGACCTTTTGACCTTTTGACCTTTCTAGCGATTTTTGACCTTTCTAGCGTTTTGACCTTTCTAGCGATGAAAAAAGCGCATCGTGGCGTTTTGACGTTTCTAGCGATTTTTGACCTTTCTAGCGTTTTGACCTTTGACCTTTTGACATTTTGACCTTTTGACCTTTCTAGCGATTTTTTACCTTTCTAGCGTTTTGACCTTTCTAGCGATGAAAAAAACGCATCGTGGCGTTTTGACCTTTCTAGCGATTTTTGACCTTTCTAGCGTTTTGACCTTTCTAGCGTTTTGACCTTTCTAGCGATGAAAAAACGCATCGTGGCGTTTTGACCTTTCTAGCGTTTTTTGACTTTTCTAGCGTTTTGACCTTTTGACCTTTCTAGCGATTTTTGACCTTTCTAGCGATTTTTGACCTTTCTAGCGTTTTGACCTTTCTAGCGATGAAAAAAGCGCATCGTGGCGTTTTGACGTTTCTAGCGATTTTTGACCTTTCTAGCGTTTTGACCTTTGACCTTTTGACATTTTGACCTTTTGACCTTTCTAGCGATTTTTGACCTTTCTAGCGTTTTGACCTTTCTAGCGATGAAAAAAGCGCATCGTGGCGTTTTGACCTTTCTAACGATTTTTGACCTTTCTAGCGTTTTGACCTTTGACCTTTTGACCTTTCTAGCGATTTTTGACCTTTCTAGCGTTTTGACCTTTCTAGCGTTTTGACCTTTCTAGCGATGAAAAAACGCATCGTGGCGTTTTGACCTTTCTAGCGTTTTTTGACTTTTCTAGCGTTTTGACCTTTTGACCTTTTGACCTTTCTAGCGATTTTTGACCTTTCTAGCGATTTTTGACCTTTCTAGCGTTTTGACCTTTCTAGCGATGAAAAAAGCGCATCGTGGCATTTTGACCTTTCTAGCGATTTTTGACCTTTCTAGCGTTTTGACCTTTGACCTTTTGACATTTTGACCTTTTGACCTTTCTAGCGATTTTTGACCTTTCTAGCGTTTTGACCTTTCTAGCGTTTTGACCTTTCTAGCGATGAAAAAAGCGCATCGTGGCATTTTGACCTTTCTAGCGATTTTTGACCTTTCTAGCGTTTTGACCTTTGACCTTTTGACATTTTGACCTTTTGACCTTTCTAGCGATTTTTGACCTTTCTAGCGTTTTGACCTTTCTAGCGTTTTGACCTTTCTAGCGTTTTGAGTTAACGCACGATTAACGCGTTAACTTTGACAGCCTTAGTTTTGACCTTTCTAGCGTTTTGACCTTTTGACCTTTTGACCTTTCTAGCGATTTTTGACCTTTCTAGCGTTTTGACCTTTCTAGCGATGAAAAAAGCGCATCGTGGCGTTTTGACGTTTCTAGCGATTTTTGACCTTTCTAGCGTTTTGACCTTTGACCTTTTGACATTTTGACCTTTTGACCTTTCTAGCGATTTTTGACCTTTCTAGCGTTTTGACCTTTCTAGCGATGAAAAAAGCGCATCGTGGCGTTTTGACCTTTCTAACGATTTTTGACCTTTCTAGCGATTTTTGACCTTTCTAGCGTTTTGACCTTTGACCTTTTGACATTTTGACCTTTTGACCTTTCTAGCGATTTTTGACCTTTCTAGCATTTTGACCTTTGACCTTTTGACCTTTTGACCTTTCGCGATTTTTGACCTTTCTAGCGTTTTGACCTTTCTAGCGTTTTGACCTTTCTAGCGATGAAAAAAGCGCATCGTGGCGTTTTGACCTTTCTAGCGATTTTTGACCTTTCTAGCATTTTGACCTTTGACCTTTTGACCTTTTGACCTTTCTAGCGATTTTTGACCTTTCTAGCGTTTTGACTAGGCCTGTCAGTCGATTAAAATATTTAATCGCGATTAATCGCATGATTGCCCATAGTTAATCGCTGATTAATCGCAAATTAATCGCATATTTTTTATCCGTTCTAAATATACCTTAAATCAGTGGTTTTCAAGATTTTTCATATCAAGGTCCATTATTTATTCTGCATTTGAGCCACGGACCACCATTTGATGACATTTAGCCTTCCAGACCCAAACTAAAGAACTGTATTGATGTTGGTACAATTAGGAAAGATAACAGGCCAATGTTGATCAAAATAACATGTTTTCTAAGTTCTCTAATTGTGTAGACTTCTTGTAAATTAACTTTAAGTAATGCATTTGTTTAACAATTATTCAACTCTTGAGAGTGTAAAATTTAACCAAATGGACCCACTTGGTTTCATTTTACACTCTCAAAAGTTAAAGATATATAAGGGTTCATTTGGTTACCAACCCTCCATCATTTAGCTGTGGGCCACCTGGAATCCCCACTGCTTTTCAAGTTTTAAATACTCAACATGGGAGAATGCTTGCTTTATTGCAAATGCCATGGAAGAGGGAAACAAAATCATAAACTCCACTCACACACACACACACACACGAGAGCCCCTGCCCCTCTCTCTCTCCTGCAAGTCAACATTAGCTTTAGCACTCATTAGCATGGTCTGTGTAGCATGATTAGCATCAAGCTTTCACAACTAACTAACTATGTTTGTCAACCAAAACTGCCAGAGTTTTGCTTTTGCCCAATGCCCACTTCAAAGAGCTTCTGATCTAACACATTGTGAAGCAAATCAATTAATAACGAGCCCAACGGAGGCATTCAGCCTAGCTGACGTGACGACTGCTCACAGCTCAACTGACAACTGCCCAGTGCCCTGACGGTCCGGAGTCCGGACTGAGTGGGAATGGTAGAGAGAGAGTGGGGGGGGAACGATAGGCTATTGGAATCTGCCTGCCTGCATTCACATGTATGCATCTCTCAACCGTTCTGTCAAACTTCACCGTGCGTTAATCGCGCGTTAATTAAATTAACGCCGTTAAAAGGACTTTGAGTTAACGCACGATTAACGCGTTAACTTTGACAGCCTTAGTTTTGACCTTTCTAGCGTTTTGACCTTTTGACCTTTTGACCTTTTGACCTTTCTAGCGATTTTTGACCTTTCTAGCGTTTTGACCTTTCTAGCGATGAAAAAAGCGCATCGTGGCGTTTTGACGTTTCTAGCGATTTTTGACCTTTCTAGCGTTTTGACCTTTGACCTTTTGACATTTTGACCTTTTGACCTTTCTAGCGATTTTTGACCTTTCTAGCGTTTTGACTAGGCCTGTCAGTCGATTAAAATATTTAATCGCGATTAATCGCATGATTGCCCATAGTTAATCGCTGATTAATCGCAAATTAATCGCATATTTTTTATCCGTTCTAAATATACCTTAAATCAGTGGTTTTCAAGATTTTTCATATCAAGGTCCATTATTTATTCTGCATTTGAGCCACGGACCACCATTTGATGACATTTAGCCTTCCAGACCCAAACTAAAGAACTGTATTGATGTTGGTACAATTAGGAAAGATAACAGGCCAATGTTGATCAAAATAACATGTTTTCTAAGTTCTCTAATTGTGTAGACTTCTTGTAAATTAACTTTAAGTAATGCATTTGTTTAACAATTATTCAACTCTTGAGAGTGTAAAATTTAACCAAATGGACCCACTTGGTTTCATTTTACACTCTCAAAAGTTAAAGATATATAAGGGTTCATTTGGTTACCAACCCTCCATCATTTAGCTGTGGGCCACCTGGAATCCCCACTGCTTTTCAAGTTTTAAATACTCAACATGGGAGAATGCTTGCTTTATTGCAAATGCCATGGAAGAGGGAAACAAAATCATAAACTCCACTCACACACACACACACACACACACACACACGAGAGCCCCTGCCCCTCTCTCTCTCCTGCAAGTCAACATTAGCTTTAGCACTCATTAGCATGGTCTGTGTAGCATGATTAGCATCAAGCTTTCACAACTAACTAACTATGTTTGTCAACCAAAACTGCCAGAGTTTTGCTTTTGCCCAATGCCCACTTCAAAGAGCTTCTGATCTAACACATTGTGAAGCAAATCAATTAATAACGAGCCCAACGGAGGCATTCAGCCTAGCTGACGTGACGACTGCTCACAGCTCAACTGACAACTGCCCAGTGCCCTGACGGTCCGGAGTCCGGACTGAGTGGGAATGGTAGAGAGAGAGTGGGGGGGGAACGATAGGCTATTGGAATCTGCCTGCCTGCATTCACATGTATGCATCTCTCAACCGTTCTGTCAAACTTCACCGTGCGTTAATCGCGCGTTAATTAAATTAACGCCGTTAAAAGGACTTTGAGTTAACGCACGATTAACGCGTTAACTTTGACAGCCTTAGTTTTGACCTTTCTAGCGTTTTGACCTTTTGACCTTTTGACCTTTTGACCTTTCTAGCGATTTTTGACCTTTCTAGCGTTTTGACCTTTCTAGCGATGAAAAAAGCGCATCGTGGCGTTTTGACGTTTCTAGCGATTTTTGACCTTTCTAGCGTTTTGACCTTTGACCTTTTGACATTTTGACCTTTTGACCTTTCTAGCGATTTTTTACCTTTCTAGCGTTTTGACCTTTCTAGCGATGAAAAAAACGCATCGTGGCGTTTTGACCTTTCTAGCGATTTTTGACCTTTCTAGCGTTTTGACCTTTGACCTTTTGACCTTTTGACCTTTCTAGCGATTTTTGACCTTTCTAGCGTTTTGACCTTTCTAGCGTTTTGACCTTTCTAGCGATGAAAAAACGCATCGTGGCGTTTTGACCTTTCTAGCGTTTTTTGACTTTTCTAGCGTTTTGACCTTTTGACCTTTCTAGCGATTTTTGACCTTTCTAGCGATTTTTGACCTTTCTAGCGTTTTGACCTTTCTAGCGATGAAAAAAGCGCATCGTGGCATTTTGACCTTTCTAGCGATTTTTGACCTTTCTAGCGTTTTGACCTTTGACCTTTTGACATTTTGACCTTTTGACCTTTCTAGCGATTTTTGACCTTTCTAGCGTTTTGACCTTTCTAGCGTTTTGACCTTTCTAGCGTTTTGACCTTTCTAGCGATGAAAAAAGCGCATCGTGGCGTTTTGACCTTTCTAGCGATTTTTGACCTTTCTAGCGTTTTGACCTTTGACCTTTTGACATTTTGACCTTTTGACCTTTCTAGCGATTTTTTTTTTACCTTTCTAGCGTTTTGACCTTTGACCTTTTGACATTTTGACCTTTTGACCTTTCTAGCGATTTTTGACCTTTCTAGCGTTTTGACCTTTCTAGCGTTTTGACCTTTCTAGCGTTTTGACCTTTCTAGCGATGAAAAAAGCGCATCGTGGCGTTTTGACCTTTCTAGCGATTTTTGACCTTTCTAGCGTTTTGACCTTTGACCTTTTGACCTTTCTAGCGATTTTTTTTGACCTTTCTAGCGTTTTGACCTTTGACCTTTTGACCTTTTGACCTTTTGACCTTTCTAGCGATTTTTGACCTTTCTAGCGTTTTGACCTTTCTAGCGATGAAAAAAGCGCATCGTGGCGTTTTGACCTTTCTAGCGATTTTTGACCTTTCTAGCAGTTTGACCTTTGACCTTTTGACCTTTTGACCTTTTGACCTTTCGCGATTTTTGACCTTTCTAGCGTTTTGACCTTTCTAGCGTTTTGACCTTTCTAGCGATGAAAAAAGCGCATCGTGGCGTTTTGACCTTTCTAGCGATTTTTGACCTTTCTAGCATTTTGACCTTTGACCTTTTGACCTTTTGACCTTTTGACCTTTCGCGATTTTTGACCTTTCTAGCGTTTTGACCTTTCTAGCGTTTTGACCTTTCTAGCGATGAAAAAAGCGCATCGTGGCGTTTTGACCTTTCTAGCGATTTTTGACCTTTCTAGCATTTTGACCTTTGACCTTTTGACCTTTCGCGATTTTTGACCTTTCTAGCGTTTTGACCTTTCTAGCGTTTTGACCTTTCTAGCGATGAAAAAAGCGCATCGTGGCGTTTTGACCTTTCTAGCGATTTTTGACCTTTCTAGCATTTTGACCTTTGACCTTTTGACCTTTTGACCTTTTGACCTTTCGCGATTTTTGACCTTTCTAGCGTTTTGACCTTTCTAGCGTTTTGACCTTTCTAGCGATGAAAAAAGCGCATCGTGGCGTTTTGACCTTTCTAGCGATTTTTGACCTTTCTAGCGTTTTGACCTTTGACCTTTTGACCTTTCTAGCGATTTTTGACCTTTCTAGCGATTTTTGACCTTTCTAGCGTTTTGACCTTTGACCTTTTGACATTTTGACCTTTTGACCTTTCTAGCGATTTTTGACCTTTCTAGCATTTTGACCTTTGACCTTTTGACCTTTTGACCTTTCGCGATTTTTGACCTTTCTAGCGTTTTGACCTTTCTAGCGTTTTGACCTTTCTAGCGATGAAAAAAGCGCATCGTGGCGTTTTGACCTTTCTAGCGATTTTTGACCTTTCTAGCATTTTGACCTTTGACCTTTTGACCTTTTGACCTTTCTAGCGATTTTTGACCTTTCTAGCGTTTTGACTAGGCCTGTCAGTCGATTAAAATATTTAATCGCGATTAATCGCATGATTGCCCATAGTTAATCGCTGATTAATCGCAAATTAATCGCATATTTTTTATCCGTTCTAAATATACCTTAAATCAGTGGTTTTCAAGATTTTTCATATCAAGGTCCATTATTTATTCTGCATTTGAGCCACGGACCACCATTTGATGACATTTAGCCTTCCAGACCCAAACTAAAGAACTGTATTGATGTTGGTACAATTAGGAAAGATAACAGGCCAATGTTGATCAAAATAACATGTTTTCTAAGTTCTCTAATTGTGTAGACTTCTTGTAAATTAACTTTAAGTAATGCATTTGTTTAACAATTATTCAACTCTTGAGAGTGTCAAATTTAACCAAATGGACCCACTTGGTTTCATTTTACACTCTCAAAAGTTAAAGATATATAAGGGTTCATTTGGTTACCAACCCTCCATCATTTAGCTGTGGGCCACCTGGAATCCCCACTGCTTTTCAAGTTTTAAATACTCAACATGGGAGAATGCTTGCTTTATTGCAAATGCCATGGAAGAGGGAAACAAAATCATAAACTCCACTCACTCACACACACACACACACACACACACACGAGAGCCCCTGCCCCTCTCTCTCTCCTGCAAGTCAACATTAGCTTTAGCACTCATTAGCATGGTCTGTGTAGCATGATTAGCATCAAGCTTTCACAACTAACTAACTATGTTTGTCAACCAAAACTGCCAGAGTTTTGCTTTTGCCCAATGCCCACTTCAAAGAGCTTCTGATCTAACACATTGTGAAGCAAATCAATTAATAACGAGCCCAACGGAGGCATTCAGCCTAGCTGACGTGACGACTGCTCACAGCTCAACTGACAACTGCCCAGTGCCCTGACGGTCCGGAGTCCGGACTGAGTGGGAATGGTAGAGAGAGAGTGGGGGGGGAACGATAGGCTATTGGAATCTGCCTGCCTGCATTCACATGTATGCATCTCTCAACCGTTCTGTCAAACTTCACCGTGCGTTAATCGCGCGTTAATTAAATTAACGCCGTTAAAAGGACTTTGAGTTAACGCACGATTAACGCGTTAACTTTGACAGCCTTAGTTTTGACCTTTCTAGCGTTTTGACCTTTTGACCTTTTGACCTTTCTAGCGATTTTTGACCTTTCTAGCGTTTTGACCTTTCTAGCGATGAAAAAAGCGCATCGTGGCGTTTTGACGTTTCTAGCGATTTTTGACCTTTCTAGCGTTTTGACCTTTGACCTTTTGACATTTTGACCTTTTGACCTTTCTAGCGATTTTTTAACCTTTCTAGCGTTTTGACCTTTCTAGCGATGAAAAAAACGCATCGTGGCGTTTTGACCTTTCTAGCGATTTTTGACCTTTCTAGCGTTTTGACCTTTCTAGCGTTTTGACCTTTCTAGCGATGAAAAAACGCATCGTGGCGTTTTGACCTTTCTAGCGTTTTTTGACTTTTCTAGCGTTTTGACCTTTTGACCTTTCTAGCGATTTTTGACCTTTCTAGCGATTTTTGACCTTTCTAGCGTTTTGACCTTTCTAGCGATGAAAAAAGCGCATCGTGGCGTTTTGACGTTTCTAGCGATTTTTGACCTTTCTAGCGTTTTGACCTTTGACCTTTTGACATTTTGACCTTTTGACCTTTCTAGCGATTTTTGACCTTTCTAGCGTTTTGACCTTTCTAGCGATGAAAAAAGCGCATCGTGGCGTTTTGACCTTTCTAACGATTTTTGACCTTTCTAGCGTTTTGACCTTTGACCTTTTGACCTTTCTAGCGATTTTTGACCTTTCTAGCGTTTTGACCTTTCTAGCGTTTTGACCTTTCTAGCGATGAAAAAACGCATCGTGGCGTTTTGACCTTTCTAGCGTTTTTTGACTTTTCTAGCGTTTTGACCTTTTGACCTTTTGACCTTTCTAGCGATTTTTGACCTTTCTAGCGATTTTTGACCTTTCTAGCGTTTTGACCTTTCTAGCGATGAAAAAAGCGCATCGTGGCATTTTGACCTTTCTAGCGATTTTTGACCTTTCTAGCGTTTTGACCTTTGACCTTTTGACATTTTGACCTTTTGACCTTTCTAGCGATTTTTGACCTTTCTAGCGTTTTGACCTTTCTAGCGTTTTGACCTTTCTAGCGATGAAAAAAGCGCATCGTGGCATTTTGACCTTTCTAGCGATTTTTGACCTTTCTAGCGTTTTGACCTTTGACCTTTTGACATTTTGACCTTTTGACCTTTCTAGCGATTTTTGACCTTTCTAGCGTTTTGACCTTTCTAGCGTTTTGACCTTTCTAGCGTTTTGAGTTAACGCACGATTAACGCGTTAACTTTGACAGCCTTAGTTTTGACCTTTCTAGCGTTTTGACCTTTTGACCTTTTGACCTTTCTAGCGATTTTTGACCTTTCTAGCGTTTTGACCTTTCTAGCGATGAAAAAAGCGCATCGTGGCGTTTTGACGTTTCTAGCGATTTTTGACCTTTCTAGCGTTTTGACCTTTGACCTTTTGACATTTTGACCTTTTGACCTTTCTAGCGATTTTTGACCTTTCTAGCGTTTTGACCTTTCTAGCGATGAAAAAAGCGCATCGTGGCGTTTTGACCTTTCTAACGATTTTTGACCTTTCTAGCGTTTTGACCTTTGACCTTTTGACCTTTCTAGCGATTTTTGACCTTTCTAGCGTTTTGACCTTTCTAGCGTTTTGACCTTTCTAGCGATGAAAAAACGCATCGTGGCGTTTTGACCTTTCTAGCGTTTTTTGACTTTTCTAGCGTTTTGACCTTTTGACCTTTTGACCTTTCTAGCGATTTTTGACCTTTCTAGCGATTTTTGACCTTTCTAGCGTTTTGACCTTTCTAGCGATGAAAAAAGCGCATCGTGGCATTTTGACCTTTCTAGCGATTTTTGACCTTTCTAGCGTTTTGACCTTTGACCTTTTGACATTTTGACCTTTTGACCTTTCTAGCGATTTTTGACCTTTCTAGCGTTTTGACCTTTCTAGCGTTTTGACCTTTCTAGCGATGAAAAAAGCGCATCGTGGCATTTTGACCTTTCTAGCGATTTTTGACCTTTCTAGCGTTTTGACCTTTGACCTTTTGACATTTTGACCTTTTGACCTTTCTAGCGATTTTTGACCTTTCTAGCGTTTTGACCTTTCTAGCGTTTTGACCTTTCTAGCGTTTTGACCTTTCTAGCGATGAAAAAAGCGCATCGTGGCGTTTTGACCTTTCTAGCGATTTTTGACCTTTCTAGCGTTTTGACCTTTGACCTTTTGACATTTTGACCTTTTGACCTTTCTAGCGATTTTTTTGACCTTTCTAGCGTTTTGACCTTTGACCTTTTGACCTTTTGACCTTTTGACCTTTCTAGCGATTTTTGACCTTTCTAGCGTTTTGACCTTTCTAGCGATGAAAAAAGCGCATCGTGGCGTTTTGACCTTTCTAGCGATTTTTGACCTTTCTAGCAGTTTGACCTTTGACCTTTTGACCTTTTGACCTTTCGCGATTTTTGACCTTTCTAGCGTTTTGACCTTTCTAGCGTTTTGACCTTTCTAGCGATGAAAAAAGCGCATCGTGGCGTTTTGACCTTTCTAGCGATTTTTGACCTTTCTAGCATTTTGACCTTTGACCTTTTGACCTTTCGCGATTTTTGACCTTTCTAGCGTTTTGACCTTTCTAGCGATGAAAAAAGCGCATCGTGGCGTTTTGACCTTTCTAGCGATTTTTGACCTTTCTAGCATTTTGACCTTTGACCTTTTGACCTTTCGCGATTTTTGACCTTTCTAGCGTTTTGACCTTTCTAGCGTTTTGACCTTTCTAGCGATGAAAAAAGCGCATCGTGGCGTTTTGACCTTTCTAGCGATTTTTGACCTTTCTAGCATTTTGACCTTTGACCTTTTGACCTTTTGACCTTTCGCGATTTTTGACCTTTCTAGCGTTTTGACCTTTCTAGCGTTTTGACCTTTCTAGCGATGAAAAAAGCGCATCGTGGCGTTTTGACCTTTCTAGCGATTTTTGACCTTTCTAGCGTTTTGACCTTTGACCTTTTGACATTTTGACCTTTTGACCTTTCTAGCGATTTTTGACCTTCTAGCGTTTTGACCTTTCTAGCGATGAAAAAAGCGCATCGTGGCGTTTTGACCTTTCTAGCGATTTTTTACCTTTCTAGCAGTTTGACCTTTGACCTTTTGACCTTTTGACCTTTTGACCTTTCGCGATTTTTGACCTTTCTAGCGTTTTGACCTTTCTAGCGTTTTGACCTTTCTAGCGATGAAAAAAGCGCATCGTGGCGTTTTGACCTTTCTAGCGATTTTTGACCTTTCTAGCGTTTTGACCTTTGACCTTTTGACATTTTGACCTTTCTAGCGATTTTTGACCTTCTAGCGTTTTGACCTTTCTAGCGATGAAAAAAGCGCATCGTGGCGTTTTGACCTTTCTAGCGATTTTTGACCTTTCTAGGGTTTTGACCTTTGACCTTTTGACATTTTGACCTTTTAGCCTTTCTAGCGATTTTTTGACCTTTAACGTTTTGACCTTTGACCTTTTGACCTTTCTAGCGATTTTTGACCTTTATAGCGTTTTGACCTTTCTAGCGTTTTGACCTTTGACCTTTTGACCTTTTGACCTTTCTAGCGATTTTTGACCTTTCTAGCGTTTTGACCTTTCTAGCGTTTTGACCTTTCTAGCGATGAAAAAAGCGCATCGTGGCGTTTTGACCTTTCTAGCGATTTTTGACCTTTCTAGCATTTTGACCTTTGACCTTTTGACCTTTTGACCTTTCTAGCGATTTTTGTCCTTTCTAGCGTTTTGACCTTTCTAGCGTTTTGACCTTTCTAGCGATGAAAAAAGCGCATCGTGGCGTTTTGACCTTTCTAGCGATGAAAAAAGCGCATCGTCGCGTTTTGACCTTTCTAGCGATGAAAAATGCGCATCGTTGCGTTTTGACCTTTCTAGCGATGAAAAAAGCGCATCGTGGCGTTTTGACCTTTCTAGCGATTTTTGACCTTTCTAGCGTTTTGACCTTTGACCTTTTGACATTTTGACCTTTTGACCTTTCTAGCGATTTTTGACCTTTCTAGCGTTTTGACCTTTCTAGCGATTTTTGACCTTTCTAGCGTTTTGACCTTTGACCTTTTGACATTTTGACCTTTTGACCTTTCTAGCGATTTTTGACCTTTCTAGCGTTTTGACCTTTCTAGCGATGAAAAAAGCGCATCGTGGCGTGTTGACCTTTCTAGCGATGAAAAAAGCGCATCGTCGCGTTTTGACCTTTCTAGCGATGAAAAAAGCGCATCGTGGCGTTTTGACCTTTCTAGCGATGAAAAAAGCGCATCGTGGCGTTTTGACCTTTCTAGCGATGAAAAAAGCGCATCGTGGCGTTTTGACCTTTTTAGCGATGAAAAAAGCGCATCGTGACGTTTTGACCTTTCTAGCGATTTTTGACCTTTCTAGCGTTTTGACCTTTGACCTTTTGACCTTTTGACCTTTTGACCTTTCTAGCGATTTTTGACCTTTCTAGCGTTTTGATCTTTCTAGCGTTTTGACCTTTCTAGCGATGAAAAAAGCGCATCGTGGCGTTTTGACCTTTCTAGCGATTTTTGACCTTTCTAGCGTTTTGACCTTTCTAGCGATTTTTTGACCTTTCTAGCGTTTTGACCTTTCTAGCGATGAAAAAAGCGCATCGTGGCGTTTTGACCTTTCTAGCGATTTTTGACCTTTCTAGCGTTTTGACCTTTGACCTTTTGACCTTTTGACCTTTCTAGCGATTTTTGACCTTTCTAGCGTTTTGACCTTTCTAGCGATGAAAAAAGCGCATCGTGGTGTTTTGACCTTTCTAGCGATTTTTGACCTTTCTAGGGTTTTGACCTTTGACCTTTTGACCTTTTGACCTTTCTAGCGATTTTTGACCTTTCTAGCGTTTTGACCTTTCTAGCGATGAAAAAAGCGCATCGTGGCGTTTTGACCTTTCTAGCGATGAAAAAAGCGCATCGAGCATCGTTTTAATTTGGAAAATTTTGAAAATGTCACCCAGCAGCTCAGATTCTGCAACGTCTATTGTGTCTGCAATGTCAGGACTGTCTCTAATGCATTCCTCTGACTGAAAAATGATGAAAATGTTGAAAAATGTTGAAGAAATGTTGAAAAAATGTTGAAAGATGTTGAAAAATGTTGAAAAATGTTGAAAATGTCACCCAGCAGCTCAGATTCTGCAACGTCTATTGTGTCTGCAATGTCAGGACTGTCTCTAATGCATTCCTCTGACTGAAAAATTATGAAAATGTTGAAAAATGTTGAAAAATGTTGAAAAATGTTGAAAAAATGTTGAAAGAATGTTGAAAGATGTTGAAAAATGTTGAAAAATGTTGAAAATGTCACCCAGCAGCTCAGATTCTGCAACGTCTATTGTGTCTGCAATGTCAGGACTGTCTCTAATGCATTCCTGACTGAAAAATGATGAAAATGTTGAAAAATGTTGAAAAATGTTGAAAATGTCACCCAGCAGCTCAGATTCTGCAACGTCTATTGTGTCTGCAATGTCAGGACTGTCTCTAATGCATTCCTCTGACTGAACAATGATGAAAATGATGAAAAATGATGAAAAATGATGAAAAATGATGAAAAATGATGAAAAATGATGAACTAGAAAAAGTGCCCCTCGGGGCACAGGTCTCCACCAGGGCAGGTCAGGTTGTGGCCTCCTGGTGGCGCTATAATAGGCCAATGTGAAAAGGGTGCCATTTCTTCATACGCCTTTGATGGCAATTGGATGATTTGAGGCATTTTGTTCCAAAAATGTGTTTTGCAAAAATCAACCTGTTGGTGGCGCTATAACAGGCCAATGTGAAAAGGGTGGGATATATTCCTCAGCCTAGTAAGAAAATGTGTGAAAGATTTCACGTAAATTGCACGCTGCGTTCCTGATTTGAGGCTTTTGTTCAAAACGGGGCAATCTTGCAAACTGTGAAATCCAATTATAGCCAATTAGGATGGAATATGAAATATTGGACGGATCCGACTTGCGCACATGACCATAGAGATACTGTGTAACGATTTGTGAGATTTTTGGACAGAATCTGGAGGAGTAATATAAAAAATTGTGTTTTACAAAAGTCGGCCTCCTGGTGGCGCTATAAAAGGAAGATGCGGAAAATGCAGGTCAAAGGTTTGTCCTTGGCCTCTAGGGAGTGTGCATGCAACATTTCACGCAGATCGGTGCAGTTTTAGGTAAAACATGTGAAAGGCTGCCTCATGGTGGCGCTATAACAGGCCGTTCTGGAAAATGTGGGGCAGAGGTTCATTGTTGGCATCCAGGGAGTGTGTGTGCAAAGTTTGGCATCGACCGGGTTAACGGTGGCGGAGATTAGCTGGTAACAGACGGACAGAAGGACGGACACACACACACGGACGGACGGAGTGCAAAACATACTCTCTCCCCACACACACGGACGGAGTGCAAAACATACTCTCTCCCCATGCCTTCGGCCTGGTGGAGACAAAAAGAAAAAATAATCATAAAAACATACACTAGGAAGAATATGAACTGATCAAACTTTTCAAGGACAATTCAAGGACCCCTAAATTAATATGTATTTGGTTGAGGACCCCCATATGGACATATGTTGTGCCAGGGACCCCCATATGGACATATGTTGTGCCAGTGTAACCCCTATCTTCTGGTTCCCAGCAATAATGCAGCAGACACAATCACAGTCTGGATTCACAAATAATATTGTCAGAGGCAGGTCAGATCTGTCATGCTTTCTCCAGCTCCTGTCTCTTCAGAGCCCAACATAAAGTGCCTGTTTAACATTTGTTTGTCATATTCATTGAACAGCCAACATTACTAATGACAACAATAATAATGTGATTAACACCAGTGTTGCAATGACATGAATTGACTACAGTATATACCAGAACAATAAAACAATAAACACAATAATTGTACACTTCACATACCTGAGTAAAACACACAAATAATATTGTCAGAGGCAGGTCAGATCTGTCATGCTTTCTCCAGCTCCTACAAACCCATTAACAAACATAGAAATCAGTGAACTTCCATTCCATAGCACAGTGATAGCTGTTAGCATAGGAAGCTAATGTGGCTAGCTACTATCAACAAAGATTCTACATGCAAAATGTAGGACAGAAATTGTTTTCACGACTAGTAATGCTTCTCTTGTTGATTTGGCTTGAACATCTTAGGCATAGTAATGCACAAAATACAACATTAGACAATGTTAACCAGGAGTGGAGATCACAACATACCTGTCTCTTCAGAGCCCAACATAAAGTGAAGAGACAAGCCACACGTCAGCATGTATAAGCCTCCCCTGACCACATGGTGTCACTGTTTACTCTTTTGGGTGTACATGATATTGGAAAACATAGGAAACTATTTTGGCGAACTTCACATTGAAAGTATGCATATTTACACATCTGTTACATTCCTCCCTCTTGAATTCGCCAAAATACAAATATAAACTCAGAGAACGACATAGAACTACTGGTAATCCAATGTACAAACTAGGACCACTGGGAATATGCTCACATAGCATACACGATTGCTAAAGGTCAACTAAGTAGCTGTTCCAGTACAGAACTGACAAAGAAAATTGCAATCATAACCAAATAAAGTGCCATTTACACTTCACCTTGCATTTCCCTCGCACCCAGAAGTACAATCGACCGTACCAGGAAAAGAAAAATATCCCTCCCGTTCTACCCCCCTCCTGTACCAAAACAAAACACCAAGGAACATGGTTCCGCGGAGGATCTAAACCCCTGGAGTCACACTACCGTGCGTGGGAATGAACTCCATGCTATTCATGGCCTGTATGAGACGACTGACGGGCTTAATGATGCGGCCTGCTCTGGATCTAGCCACATCAAGGTCAGGGGCAACAGGCGCAACACTATGTTCCTGGGCACCTCCCACACTGGTCGTCCTTGAACTGGCAGCATCGCGAGACTGACTCGAGGGTGGAGGTACATCCGGCACTCCGACCACCAACGGACTATCACCGAGATCACTCGGGGCCTGGCCCTCCGACCCCATCACAGAGACCTCATCTTCGTCCTGCACATCGTCCGACCGATCCTCCAGTACATCCTCCTCATCCAAGTCACAGTCATCCAGTCCATCCGATTCATATTCCGTGTCCTCTCCGTCCTGGAGAGACTCAGAGGCCTCCTCCCCACCAATGCGAGCGATGAAGTCCTCACAACGCACGTCCAGAGATCCCACAACAGAATCCTCCTGACCACTTGAATCCTCGGTCCCCGAAAGAACACTCAAATTGTCATCACCGTCCATATCGTCCATATCACATGCAAGTGGGAGGAAGTTCACACAGAGCAAAAGGTTGCGATGAACCACCTTCTCCTGGCCAGTCACAGAGTTCTTGATCTTGAATATATGAGTCTGTGGGTCACAGGCCACCACTGTGTAGGTCGTACTTTCCCACTTGTCAGCTAACTTGCGCCGGCCCCTTTCGCCCTTATTCGCCACCAAAACACGGTCACCCACGTCAATGTTGGAGCCCTTAGCCCTCCTGTTGTACAGTTCAGCCTGACGCCTTTGTTCCTTGGTCGTGTGGGCCTCAGCCAGGACGATGGCCTCTCGTAGATCATCTCGCAGACTCTTAATGTAAGTCGAGTAAGGGACCTCAGCACAGTCTCTCAACACGCTCTTAAACGCAACATCGACAGGGATGCGAGGGACCCTGCCAAACATCAGGTAGAAAGGTGGGAATCCTGTTGTTTCATGAGCCGTACAGTTGTACATGAACGTCAGCGTATGAAGCATCTGAGGCCAGGCCTGTTTGGGGCGTGCAGGGAGGGCCCTAATCATATTCCCCAACGTGCGGTTAAAGCGCTCAGTCGTACCGTTACCCATGGGATGGTAGCTTGTAGTGTGGGACTTCTTCACCCCTGACAGTTGTAGGAGATGACTGATCAGTTCACTTTCAAAATTAGCCCCCTGATCTGAATGGACACGCTCAGGGAATCCGTAAACACAGAAATAGTCATCCCACAACTTCTTTGCAACAGACTTGGCGGTCTGGTTGGGACACTGAAATGCGTGCGCCAGCTTTGTAAAGTGATCCGTCACGACTAGAACGTCAACACTCTTCCCGTTTGCATCCTCAGCAGACCAGAAGTCAATGCACACCAGCTCCAATGGCGCCGTTGTTCTAATGCTTTCCAGCAACGCACGCCCCTCTGGTTCTGGTGTCTTTCCAGCGACGCAACGGGCACATGTCCTCACGTGGTTCCTCACGTCACATTCTATGTCAGTCCAGTAAAACCTCTGACGCACAAGGCACAGTGTCCTGTATTGTCCCTGATGGCCCGCCTCTCCATGACAGCCTCTCAAGACTTCTCCTCTCAGAGATGACGGCACAATGTACTGGAACCTCTTCTTCTTTGTCAATGGGTCCTTAGAGACACGGTATAATACACCGTCCTCCATCAACAGCTTATCCCAATGTTTGAGCAGCTTCAGAACACCCTTGGTCTCCCGAGCCTTCTCTCGCCTGGATGGTCTGCGTTTCCGTTCGACATAGGCAATTGCACACTTCAGATCATCATCCTCCAACTGCTTCGCACTTAGCTCCTGACGTGTGTATGACGGTAACGCATCCTGGCCTATATCCATTAGCTGCTGCACGTGACACGCTAAAGGAATGGTCCTAGTCCATGGACCTGTGGACCAATCAACATGGCTGTGGAGCACAGCAGAAACTTCGGCATTAGACATGGCCCCTGGAACATTCAGTTGTTCTGACACCATGCCCCTCGTATCTGTCCCCTCTCTTCTGCCCACAACTTGAACATTCTGACTAGCACTCCTGAACAGATCTTGGACTGCACAACCAGTTAACTTCTCCGCCTCAGCCAGTAGAGCGTCATAGGGTTCTCTAGTCAGGCGATGGCTGATCCTTTCCCCTACAAATGGTTTTCTGCTCAGAGCATCGGCAACTGTGTTCCTGGGGCCCGGGACATACTTGATATCAAAATCATAGGCTGCGAGCTTAGACACCCATCGCTGCTCGCAAGCATCCAACTTCGGCTTAGTCAGGATGTGCGTGAGTGGATTATTATCAGTCCAGGCAGTGAATTTGTGTCCATTGAGCCAATGACTAAACTTGTCGGTAACAGCCCATTTTAAGGCCAGGAACTCCAGTCGATGAGCAGGGTAGTTGCCCTGGGCTTTATTCAAAGACTTGCTAGCGAAAGCAATAGGGCGGGCTCTCTCCTCACCAGGGGCAACTTGCGACAAGACGGCACCCAAACCGTCTGAGGAGGCGTCTGTAGATAGGATGAACGGACGACTAAAGTCAGGGTGCGCCAGCATGACATGCTCCAACAAAGCTTCCTTGAGCTCCCGTAGGGCAACTTCGCATGCCGGGGTCCAGTCTGCAGCGGTGAGTTTTCTGGGGGAGACATTCTTCTTTGGCCTTGTCCCCCTGCCTTTCTTTCCTCCGGTGGTGAGTTCAAACAGGGGCTTCGCAATAGCCGAACAGTTTTCAATAAATCGTTGATACCACATAACAAGCCCCAGAAAGGACAGCAACTTCTTGACATTTGGAGTGACTCCATCTGGGCACATAAGGTCGGCGGAGGTGACCTTGACTATGGACTCAACTTTTGCAGGGTCAGTAGACACGCCTCTCTCGTTGATCACATGCCCAAGGAACTGCACCGATCTTCGCAGGAAGTGGCACTTCTTTGGTGAGAGCTTCAAATTGTGGGTCCTCAGCCTCTGAAAGACCATCTCCAGCCTCTCTACTGCCTCCTGTTCAGATGCTGCAAACACCAAGACATCATCGAGGTAAACGAGGAGTGACAGGAAGTTCTGATCTCCAAATATGTTTGTCATCATTCTCATGAAGCTAGCGGGTGAATTGCATAGACCCTGCGGAAGCCTGTTGTATTCATGGAGCCCCACTGGAGTGGTGAAGGCTGTGTACTTTTTATCGTCCTCGTGCAGTGGGACGTTATAAAACCCTGAGGTAAGATCCATCGTACTGAAGAATGCATTGCCACCCAGAGCGGCAAGACAGTCAGCCTGGTGTGGCAGGGGGTAGGCGTCTTTCACCGTCCTGGCATTTAGCCACCGGAAATCTGTGCAGACCCGAAGGTCACCATTCTTCTTCCAACACAACACCAAAGGGGAAGCGAACTCGCTGTTCGACTTACGGATGATGCCCTCCTCCTCCATCTCGTTCAAGGTTGCACGCAATTTCTGGTACTGAGCAGGTGGAACCCGTCTGTATGGAAGACGGAAAGGCCTCTCATCCACAAGGTGGATTCTGTGAACAAAGTCCCTTACTTCCCCACAGTCGAGTGAATGTTTTGAAAAGACATCTTCATAGCTGGTGACAAGTTCACACATCCTTTCTTTCCACTGGTCCGAGACCTCACACGACTCCAGGTCAACCTTTTCCAATCCATGTTGCTTCAGCTTGCCTTGTAATGAGTCCATGCTCACTTGATCATTGCTAACTCGTTGGCTACAGGAAAGCACAACAGCGTCAGCTGTCTTGTCAGCAAAATCCTCGAGAGCCAAACAGGGGTAAACGTCCGCCACCTTAGTGTTCCTCCTCAGAGTAATGGCCTTGTCACTGGGATTCACAATCTTGAGGGGCACCCAGCCGTCACCTTGCAGTGTAACAACGACTCTGCCCACCAAGATGCCCCGTGGAGCACAACGAACACCAGTGGGTTCGACCACAACAGTGCTGCCTGGAGGACCACGATCTTTTTCCGGTAGCCTGCCCCACACTAAGTGTTCATGACCCGGTAACAGTGTGACAGCCTGGTTGAGTTTTACAGTACCCACTACGTCCGGGAAAGAATCACCCTTCCACCGATGTATGCCTGCCAGCATCGCCAAGAAGTCGTCAACATCTTCACCGGAACCGTACGGTCTGGACACCATCTCCCAGTACTTGCCAGTTTCTTTAAGCCTATGGATTACATACTTAATCACATTTGTTCCCAGAATCAAGTCGTCACCCTGGCCAGCAACCACAAGGGTGGGAACAACTACTTGGCAGCCATACACTGTCAGTTTCAGATCACAGACACTTTTGGGATAGACACGCTTTCCCCCACATCCAATGATGACAACATCAGGGTTGTCTTTGACAGCGCCATGCAGATCCCCAGCCGCAACAAGCTCTTCGGCTACTGCCTCACTCATTGAGCATGCTGATGAGCCTGTGTCCAGCATAGCAGTAACTGTGGCATGATCGTTGATCTCAACAGGAGTGTAAAAAAGGCTGTCAGAACCACTGACACGTTGTATGTTCTGATACACAACTATTTGTGATTGGGAAGGGCTGTCAGCAAGGCACAGATAATGTGAGTCATGATCCGGTGTCGCACTGAGGGTAGTCTCTTCAGTGCCCGCACTCCCCCTCATCAAATGCGGGCGTTCGAGTTTCCCGCCGCTGGGGGTGCATTTGTGCTGACTGCCTGACGCTGAGACGTCGCCGCAGGGCAGTCACGTCGAACGTGTCCAGGCGTGTGACATCCGAAACACAAGCGGTCCATCCTGCAGTGCATGAATGTTGTGTGTGACCTATCCTTACAGATGCGGCAGCCCTGATCACCGTTTGTATTTCCTCTATTTGCAATCCGATCAGCCTGCGGAGGCTGTGGCCTGTAACAATCCTTCTCCCTGAGAACTGTAAGTACCTCAGACAGCATATCAGTCATACGAGCAATGCTAGCATTATCTCCTGCGTTTTGCTCAGGAGATCTACAAAGCTCAACTGCTCTCTGCTTGAAAGACTGGAACTGCATAGTAGAGTCATCATCACTCCGGCTGGTGTCAGACACAGCAGCAGTATTCTGCCTGACATCATGATGCACTGCAGAATTGACAGTGAGCCTGGACCTATTCTCACGCTGGTACTCGTCTATCCGCTCCTGTACATCCTTAGCGGTCCAGTACTCAGCTGCTCTGCTCTTGAACACATAGGCCAGGTGTGGGTCAGAACAATTGCGGATGAACAGCAGGGCCACCTCACTGCTCAAATTGTCCATCCTCCTGCCTTGCCTCCGTCGGAGACATTCGTCTGCCGCGTCCGCAGCTTTGTTCAATCGAACCCAGTAATCTATTGGGCATTCGTCGCGTTTCGGTACTGTACCGTAAAAGTCAGCTAGTGGTACACTGGAATATGACAACTCACTAAAATGCTGCTTCAATATGTCATAAATCAGTGCAGGTCTGCGGATGTGATCAAGTGTAGGGTCGCTGCGTAAAGCTATCTTTACAACATCCTTCGCCCTGCCCATAAGCCTGCTCATTATCTCATCTGAGCAATCAATGAGGTCAACATTTCTCCTTCTCAAGTACAAATCCATCTTCTCGACCCACTCCTGAACATCACACTTCTCTGACCCATCCCCCCTAAACACTGGTGGCTCTATAACATCAGATCTCAGAACAACATTCATTTTTGACAGGTCCAAAACAGCATTGTGAGTGTTATCATAAACGAAACCAGCATGAGCAGGTGATGATAGCCTGTTTGTAACAGTGTTATCTGTGTGCACCCCACGTCTGTCATACTCACTGCTTAACCCACTGGTTGTAGCCATGTTATCCGTGTGCACCCCACGTCTGTCACGCCCACCGCTTAACCCACTGGTTGTAGCCATGTTATCTGTGTGCACCCCACGTCTGTCATGCCCACCGCTTAACCCACTGATTGTAGCCATGTTATCTGTGTGCACCCCACGTCTGTCATACCCACTGCTTAACCCACTGGTTGTAGCCATGTTATCTGTGTGCACCCCACGTCTGTCATACCCACTGCTTAACCCACTGGTTGTAGCCTTGTTATCTGTGTGCACCCCACGTCTGTCATGCCCACTGCCCAACCCACTCACTGTGTCCCTGGGTGTGCCGTCTCGATAACTATGCACGTGGCTGGGTGTAGATGTATGGGATGGAGCGTGAGAGTCATGAAAAGTACCTGTCATATCAATAGTCACATAATGTTCCGCATCAACGGTGTTGTGATCTGATGTAGGCCTGTCACCAGTAAAGTGCACTGAGGTTTTGGGCTTAGCCCCACCATAACCCGAAACAGTACTCTTATGGTACCCTTCTGCCATCATTAACATGCAGAAGTAAAGACTCTCATTAAAACAAAAAAACAAAAAAAATTGATCCAAAATAATAACCACAATTCACACTAGTGATACTGTGTTGTGCGTACAGTGCGTTGACTGCGTTGTGTTCAGATTGTCCCTTCTTGAAATAAACCTGATACTGTTCAGTGTGTATGGGGTCGCTGTGAAGTCTTGCTGCATCCCCTGGAGGAATTGTCTCCGTCCAGTGTCCAATTGTTGTTGGGTCACGGCACCATTGTAACCCCTATCTTCTGGTTCCCAGCAATAATGCAGCAGACACAATCACAGTCTGGATTCAGTGTTTTTACTAGAGACCACCTGAGTAAAACACACAAATAATATTGTCAGAGGCAGGTCAGATCTGTCATGCTTTCTCCAGCTCCTGTCTCTTCAGAGCCCAACATAAAGTGCCTGTTTAACATTTGTTTGTCATATTCATTGAACAGCCAACATTACTAATGACAACAATAATAATGTGATTAACACCAGTGTTGCAATGACATGAATTGACTACAGTATATACCAGAACAATAAAACAATAAACACAATAATTGTACACTTCACATACCTGAGTAAAACACACAAATAATATTGTCAGAGGCAGGTCAGATCTGTCATGCTTTCTCCAGCTCCTACAAACCCATTAACAAACATAGAAATCAGTGAACTTCCATTCCATAGCACAGTGATAGCTGTTAGCATAGGAAGCTAATGTGGCTAGCTACTATCAACAAAGATTCTACATGCAAAATGTAGGACAGAAATTGTTTTCACGACTAGTAATGCTTCTCTTGTTGATTTGGCTTGAACATCTTAGGCATAGTAATGCACAAAATACAACATTAGACAATGTTAACCAGGAGTGGAGATCACAACATACCTGTCTCTTCAGAGCCCAACATAAAGTGAAGAGACAAGCCACACGTCAGCATGTATAAGCCTCCCCTGACCACATGGTGTCACTGTTTACTCTTTTGGGTGTACATGATATTGGAAAACATAGGAAACTATTTTGGCGAACTTCACATTGAAAGTATGCATATTTACACATCTGTTACACCAGGGGTCCCCATATAGACATATGTTGTGCCAGGGGCCCCCCAGAAGAGTTTCCAATACTTTGAAGAATATTTTTTTTTTTACTAAATGTTCAAAAATAGCAGATGTCCAAGCCTGTAGATCTGCTATATATGAATATCCAACTTATAAAATATGATAAAATGTAAAAATGATTGTATATACGCGAATAATACGTGAATAATGCGCGAATAATACGCGGATAATACGTGAATAATACGCGAAGAATGCACGAAGAATACGCGAATAATACGCGAATAATACACGAATAATGCGCCAATAATGCGTCAATAATACGCCAATAATACACCAATAATGCGCGAATGCGCGTATAATACGCCAATAATACGCCAATAATATGCGAATGCGCGAATACATTTGCGAATACGCGAATAATATGCGAATAATACACAAATGCGCGAATAATACGTGAATACAGCTCACTGGGAGGGGGGGGGGGCAGTGTTCCATTCACTTCCACCATCTGTTCTCTCCCCTCCAGGTAGGATTGCATCCAGCTCACTGATGTGTTATCAAAACCAATTGCTTTTAGCTTGTTAACCAGTATGGAATGGTTCACTGTGTCAAAACAAATCATTTTGGAGGTCCAGCATGACCATGCCACAGTATTTGCCAGCATCCATCTCGTGTTTGATCATTGTGATCACTCAAATAGAGGAGGCATGTGGAGTGGGATGTTCTGAAGCCAGATTGGAATTTGTACATAATTTCTTTTGTGGCAAGATACGTACTTTTCAACCTGTTCATAGACTATTTATCATCACTATCACTTTTGAGATGGAGCTATAGAGGGCGGTATAGCTGCCGCCTGCCGGGGTCTAATTTAGGGATAGCCTATATGCTTTCTTGTGCAGGGGGGTTACTTTGGCAAGTTTAAAATATTGAGGGACGTGTCCCTCCAAGGAAAAGTTGAACTCTTCAACTTCATCTGGCTATTTGGTAGGCTGTAGTAAAATCCATACGTACGTACTACGTGGGTTGAAGTGTCAGCAACGAATTTCATAGCCCCATGGCCTCAGTCCCTATACGCTCGGAGCTACAGAATAGGAACTGAGGGCACATTATCACATGGGGCTAAGAATTTCACAAAGCCTTTATCAAACGATCTAGCTTTATAATAAATACATAAATAAATAACAAGTTCATTCGGCTACATCAAAGCGAGGGATCCATCATTCATTCAGCATACTGTATACCGCGTCACAAAGCTCCACCTTTCACAAGGATACATCAGCTAGTGTGCCGTTTTGACGCTGCTTATTGCTTTGCCTGCCGGGTGCATCATCGGATAGGATACCGGAATATGCGGTGCAGTTCGTTCTGCCTTCTTGGGGAATATGCCTACGTTTTCGTTTGATCTGTGGAAGACGAGGGGAGGCGAAAAATACGCAGACAACAGGCCACTTTACCAAATCTCCTGTTATTGCTTTCGGTAGAACGAAATACTGATGAGTGTGGAAACGACAGGATGCCCACCACCAGCGGCGTTGAAAGATTGAAACCCGGCGCCTTCATTCCAGTTTCTACAGCAGCCAGTCTCCTCATTGCATCAACTACTTTATTCTTTGTCTTCACGTAAGTTAACTCATCATAATAAGCTATAGCAGTATCGTGTGGCCTAAAGGAAAAGTTGATTTACATTGATTCGGATTCCCTGTTGATATGTCGTATGTCCCAAACTATAGGGCAACTCATATATGATTGGGTTGTCTCTCAGAGTGGTGTAAGGATTGTCTGTCCCGTCTATCTTCCTTACAATTATTAAAGGCAAGGGACTTGTGCTTGTTCATGTTTTGCATAGAAAACTGAATAGGAATTATACAGTCCTGACCATTATGGCATGCATCATATTTCATATTCTCACTGATTCAATATAGCCTACTTTCCCAACCCAATGCATTGTTGCATCTCTCTCTCTCTCTCTCTCTCTCTCTGACACACACACACACACACACACACACACACACACACACAGACACACACACACACACACACACACACACACACACACACACACACACACACACACACACACACACACACACACACACACACACACAGTAGTAGGCTATAATGTATACATGTGTGTGCTTGCCTGCATGTGTGTGATATATTAATTGATAGGAGGTATGCAACATTTTCAAGACTTTTGAAGAGTTTCTCTCTCTCTGTGTGTGTGGGACATGCATGCGCACATGCGCACGCACACACGCACACACAGGAAGTGATCATAATATCCCACTATATTACTAAATCCCCTTATATCTTCCAGTCTAGTGACACTGATGCCTACTACACCTTAGTAGTATATTGCCTAGAAATCTCAGTGTCAGCTTACTGTATATCAAAAAAAACATTGCCATTTAAAAGTGTAATTGAGAACTAGCAATAACCATTTCCATCTGAACTCTTGTTTTGTTGTGAATCTCTATGCCTTCAAAGAATGATGGACTGCATGAGAAGGCCAACCAAGGCAGATCTATGCTATAGCTTAATTTATACACAGTGGTACGATAAATAAATCAGGCTTAAGTCTGACCCTTGACCACTGCAGCCATATCTGTCCTAGTTCTGTGTTTTCCCCTGTATCCTCTTCCTCCAACAGGGTTTCAATTGGTTTTTGCCAGCAGATTTTGAATGTAGGATTAGGATCCTCTCTGACCAATGATCCCTCATCTGGGAAATGTGGCTTCTGGAATCTTTGAATTTCCCATGAGCTGTTTGCATGTGTTTTTCAGGCGTCTGGAATGTTATTTACGATGCCAGTTTTGGAAATGCCAGCCTGGAAATGCCAGGCTAGGTTTTGGACAGATTTTCCAAACAAACACTAAAAACTGATAACTTTATTCATGCATTCAGCTAAATTCATATCTACAAACTGTCCCATTATGTTTGAACAGCAACAATAAATCCACATACTTAACTGTTGATGCGATCAATTATCAATATTGGCATATTCCAGAGGGATATTTAACGTTATTCATTTATTTTATATATTTAATTTCACTCCACAGTGCTATAATGCTGTATTTGTAGGCAATTCATAAAATGAAAGCATATTTAAGTGAGTTGTATGAGTTGTAAACGACTTAGAGTAAACTAAACCATGTCATGCACATTTTTAATCTAATGGCTTTGCATGTGTTAAACTGGTATTTAACAGACATAAACCTCCGTAACTATTAATATAATCATATTCTTTACAGTCAAGAATGCAGGGATGTTTTACAGTATAAAATGTATGTGAATTTCTGATAAGAGAGTACGTGGATAAATTAATCAAAAAGGTAAAATCGTTTCATCCCACATTTGGCTTGAAAGCTGATATGGCTGTTGAGTTGATTGCTGTATTGATCGACCTCTATTTTAATTCTAAAATGTCTCAACAGTCTGCTGAAGCAACAGGAAACTATAAACAAGCTAGCTGGGAAAGCTTTTTATTATGTTTATCTTGTTCGGCTGGCTATTGTGATCGATTGAAATCGGACAATTATATTTTTGTAATTTTCATAAGTATAGCGGTGCCTGTTGGACATTGTCCTACTTGGAACGATGCAAGGTGGCAATGCATGCCCCACCCAGTTATTATGTCTGCGTCCCTTTTATGCCCATATGGAGTTATTTGTGAGGCATGCCCAAATATGGAGTCTATGCAGATGTCAGAATGATGTCAGAAGCCCAAATATGGAGTCTTGTGATGTCAGCTGTGGCCCGGGCAGAGGCCTTTTGTGGCGGTTCTGGACAACCGTGGGTCTGACCGACTCGACACAGGGCATTGCACTCCCTGTGGGGGTGTGGAACGCATGTGTTGAATTTAAAGTAGGTGGGGCGAACGCTTCTCGAGTTACGTGGATTACAGACGTACACAGACTTGGTGAATTTATGATGTTGCTGATGTCTGAGGTGGGTGGGTCTTTCAGTACCTTCAGTGACATCATAGAAGGTAGGCTTGTTTCTCTGCCCACATCCCTGTTTTTGAGTGGTGTAAACCACTCCTACGACTGGCTTTGTTAGTTTACGTGTCTGTCTGTCTGTCTGTCTGTCTGTTCGTAAAAAATGAGCATGGTTGCTACGGTCACCCAGTTCACCCGGGTGTGATTTCATTACGTGAGACATTACGTCAGATCAGAGCTGATCAGGCTATATAATACCTTACACCACTCAGTTCACACGGGTGTGATTTCTTTCTACATGCAGGTGTTCGGATGAATTTCGCCCGTGTTTAGTGATAGTGTGTTAGAGAAAGATCCCATATCATACACCCACAATGGACTTTTTGTTTTATTTTCTTCACTGGACCATTCTCACATGTCCCAGGAATGGAGGTTCACCCATTCAGCTCCATTTCTTTTAAGGAATATTTATTTTTTAATATGTGCAGTTCAAGTACAGTATTTTGTGAAAAGTCATGATGAAATACTAAAGAAGAGTTGTATTGCTGTAGGCTACTTCAATATATTTTGATGAGAAATATTTTTATGGAACATTTTACATGGAGTAAAATATACCAGTGTTTAGTGATGGTGTAACAAGAAATGTTTAGTGTTCTAGGGTTAATCGGGAGTGTGACGCTAACCTACAATCCACATCATCTGGATTGCAAGTTTAGAAAAGTGTAGTGCAAGTACAGTACTATTAAGTATAGGTAAAGTAAGTAGCATTGGGAACAAACAGGGAATCCAAAGCCATGTGACCCATAGGTCAGGATTCCGGAACCTGCCTCCTGTTTCCATAGTCTGAGGCAGCTTGATGTAAAAGAACATGATGTTAGAATGTTGCAGGGACTTACTCCCAATCCAACAAGGATTTGGCCAAGCAAGGAGGCATATATCGTATAGTTTTGGTATGATTTGGACAGGGATTAAGAACCCTGTCATAACCACAAAGCAACTGAGCTAGTATAATGGTATTATAGTGGTATTATATCTGGTATTCAGAACTTGGTCTAATTGTTCCGACCAAGTATTCATAACTTGATCTGGTTCGAATGTATTACAACTTAAAACAGTTTAAACTAAGTTACTTAAAGCTCTGGGGTTGCCACTGAAATCAAAGTGTATCTCTGAGATCTCTTATTGTATCCCCCATGAGAGGAAATGACCTCACAAAACCTCACCCATTCCTGTCATAATGTCTGTAGGTTTAGTATTAGTTAGCCTAAACAAGATAACAGTTATAAAGCACAGGCTGTCTGGCCATTCGATCTGGAAGTATGGAGACAAAGATTAATTCAGATTAGTGTAACAGTCAGTAAAATAGAATCATTTTCAATAACCAGGGCGGGCATAAAGTTAATTCTATGTTAACTAATAGTTATCTGTTATGAGCAGAACATATTTTATTTCTTGCTTATCTGTTAAGTCAGCATTTGCAATGACTGTTCCTAAAAAATAAAAAAAATAAAAAACATAGATGGACATGTGCCACATTCTATTCATCTCCACCTTGATTACTCTGAGTGAAAGGAACTTCACTTTGTGCGTGCGTGCTCTTTTTCACTTCAACTGCAAGTTTGATTGGCAAAAAAATAACTTTGCCTGATAAGTTTCATTAGAGTTTCATGAGCTGAAGCAGAAACTTCCTGCTTTTGTTCCTCTGGCCTTGAAAGTTTGTCTGTTTTTTCTCTGCTGCCTATTGTTAATTCAGAAGATACTGCAGCTCATCTACGCCCAGCAGGCTAATTTATGTTTCATCAAACGCAATTGTTTTAGTATACATATATTAGTCTTTAAGCTTTTTCTGCAGAAATGTAATTTTGTATTGGCGGTTGATTATGTTGCGTATATTACTGTGAGTTGTCTACATACGTAGGTACAGCTTTAATGTACGTGACACCCTACCACTCATCACGCTGGTGTTAGTTTGTTTGTTTTTCTTCTCCGGAAAAATGGTCACACAATAGGGATTAGGGATGTGATCAATCAGGGAAGACTACATTTGGACCGATAAGACCCTAATAAGGAAGCGAACGCCTTTGTGTGCATCATCGTCCTCAAAAGGTCTCCGTTCCTGCTGTCCATTATTACATTATAAGCAATGCTTGAGTTTTCAAAACAAAACAGGGTCAGCAGTTCAAATATCTCTGGTGTAGGGGTTATAAAAAGTCAGTAGAATACTGTCGATGATAGGCAATCATTGCAAATGTTCTTGTGTACTTGCATACATAAAACAAATTAAATGATGTTCCTCTCAGCCCATAGTGCAACAAAAAAAGGCACACATAAATATCTAATAATAAACAAAAGGCAAGGCAAGTGTATTTGTATAGCACATTTCAAGGCAATTTAGAAGTGCTTTGCATAAAACATTAAGCATTAAAACATGAAGACACATATCATTAGGAGAGTAGACACATACTAAGACACTGCATAACTGTAGGCTGATGTTGGTTGCGCTGTCCATTACAAAAAGTCATGTGTTTTCAAACAAAATAGTGCTAGTGTAGATGTAGAATACACCTTAGCTGAGCTACCAGAACTCCCAGCACATCAGGCAAGAAAGCTGAACCTAATTATTATTGTGTGTTCAACTTTGGAATAACATTTTCTCATTTTGATGGTCTGTACAGAATCGTTTGGAATCGTACATCTCAGACAAATTATATCATAGGGATGACTTTTATCACATTTGATTCAGTGTGACTCACAATATTACTGGTAACAAATCACAAAACACCGAAGGAGCCCTGGCTGCCTTTACAGTGCTGTGCTTACGCTTGACGAATCGAACCCTGATTTATACTTAGTCGCGCACCGGCGCCGAGCACTGAAAATAGCCGACCTACAAGCTCACAACGTGTCGCTATGTGACGCGTTGTGAGCTTGTAGATCAGCTATTTTCAAAGTATAAATCAGGCCTAAGTGGTGTCTGTGCCACTGACCCACTGCGGGGCCGAGGGCAATGTGCAGATTGTCGAGCGGCTTAGCATTCTGTGTGATTTAATACATCTCATGGCTCGGCCGTTTCATTAGGTTGGGCTTGTCTGACCACACTGCAGTGTAATGAACTGTCCTTCCCCGTCTCTCCAGATGGTCTCAAACCAGCGAGGGAGGAATGGCCGTCCGTGCACAGTACTGCAGGGCACAGGCATCCACACTTTAATCCCTGTGATGCTCAACCTATTTCCAATGCAAGGACCCCCCAGTTTGAGTAAGGAAGTGTAAAATTAGTGTAAAATGGAGTGTAAAATGAAACCAAATGGACCCATAAGGTTTTATTTTATGCTCTAAAGTTAAAGATATATCCCCTTTGGTTACCAACTCTCCATCATTTAGCTGGGGACCACCTGGAACCCCCGATGGACCACTGGTGGTCCGAAGGGACCACTGGTTAAAAACCACTGCTCTACACGAAAAACAGCCGAGCTTGTAGATCTGCTATTTTCGGCTAATGTTCCCCCCAGAATAGGGATGCTTTTTGATTTGGCGGACACCCTACAGCTGTGGTTCCCAAACGTTTTAGCTCAAGACCCAAAAAAGGAATTAGACGGATCTACAGATCTAGCAGATATACAAGCTCACAGCAGGTCGCTTTTGCACCGCATTGTGACATTGTAGATCGGCTATTTCCACTACTTCTTAAACATGTGTTTTCTAATGTATGGAATTTCTTAGATTTTTCTTTGATTTCTTCATGAAATTACTGGGAAAAAAATCATTGAATTTTATTTTATAATTCATGAAAGTTTTAGCTTTTTTGTGAATGTTTTTTGAAAATATTTTAGAAATAATAATAATTAAAAACAATTGTAGAAAAAAAGTAGAAACAAAAAATAAAGGGACCAATAAAAATGTGTCTGCGACCCACAATTGGGTCCTGACCCACTGTTCGGGAACCAGTGCCCTAGATTAGAGGTCCCGGACCCCCTGTTGAAGACCCTTGAACCCCCACGGCTGGAGTAAATCCGATGACATCTTGCAGGGAGCCTGAATTCATTTTCTCCATGTCACCTGAGCTTTGTCCAGTTAATTCTGACAGGGATTTTAGTTTTGTCATCATTTTAACATATTCTCTTTTTTACAAATGAAATGGATATATGGATAGTGGGTCATACTTGGATGATACTTGGATGATTCATTCTTGGATATAAACTGCCTCAGTTTGAATTCAAATTATACCAATATAATTTCAGTATGGCGCAAATTTAATTCCAAATCCAGTGTCATGAAGAGCTGACTTAGGCCAAGAAATAATTTTCCTCAAAAAATGACTTAGGCCATTAGTTTAAGAAGGTGACGATGTAGAAACACATGTGTGAACTGCTGGCTAAACAATAAAATCACAATAAAATTCACAATAAAACCCGAGTGAACTGAGCAGGCTGCTCAACAACACCGCTGGCTGGCTGGCTTGCAATTACGGTATATAGTGCTCAGTGTGAATGGCTCAACAGTGCCACTTTACTGTAGGTCACCCAGCAGTATTGCAGCTGTTCGTACCCCAAATAGACAGACAGACAGACAGACAGACAGACAGACAGACAGACAGACAGACAGACAGACAGACAGACAGACAGACAGGCAGACAGACAGACGCGGCCAGTCATTGGAGCGGTTAGGAACTGCTCAAAAAGATAAAAGATAAATAGAAAAAAAGTGTGCCTCACATGTTCTTTGAGCGCCACATGCTTACGGAACTCTTCATTGCAAGTACAGAGGCCATCTGATTCTGTTAAAGTATCCCTGAGTGTCCCTGAGTAACGCTGGGGCTCCACCGGGCACGTCAGCGTTGCGTCTCCGTCACCGTCAGGGAATGTTCCCTTTTTAATCAATGAAGGGTGGCTCCACTGCCTACGTTGCGTTGCGTGACTGCTTTAAAATTGCCCCGGTTCGTTTTTTGACACACGCACGCACGCGTCTGGTGGAGCCCCGGCGTAACACTTTTAACCCCCGAGGCCGGTGTAAAAAAAAAAAAAGTAGTCAACCTTAAATTTCATGTATGTGCAAATGTACATGATAAAACTACTCCTTGAACAACTAAATGCGACAAAAACAAAAATCAGGTGGATCTCGATTTCTTTTCCTTTTTGTCAGGTCAAACCTGACTAATGACAGCTCGTGAAATGTAAGCGACCTAGTCATAAATGGAGCGAGCTAGTCATCACTGGGAGTCCCATCCCATGCCGCCTAAGCCAATGGTAGTCTGACCCCATACTCTGAAACACTGCCTAAGCCAATGGGAGTCTGACCCATACTCTGAAACGCCACCAGCCAATCGCGTAGCAGTAGTAGCGACTAGCGACCTAGTCATGATTGCCTGCCAGCTATGACACACGCACCGCGGAAGGGCTGCTTTCACCCAACACCCATATGCACACGCCACAACAGAGCGCGGCTAATGTTATGAGCTAACTGGAGAGCAGGAAATATTTATTGTTTTTCTCTTTTTTTGCATCTCTGGATCCACATGGGAACGGCATGGCTTCATGGCAAGGCCATTATGTCAGTCATTAGTGCTTCTCAAACTTTTTCATAGCAAGAACCCCCAAATTGATATACCCTAGCCCCATCTGAAAATGTTTTGTCCAGGACCTCCAGAAGAGAAGATTTATATGAAAAATAGAATCAAAATTATTAAAAATTGTCCAAATATTTTTTTTTTTCATTTTTTCAAAAAAACTTGAATAAATAGCCGATACAAGCTAGCAGTACAAAGTGACACGTGTGAGCTTGTAGATCTGCTATTTTTGAGTAGCCAGCATTAAAATGATTGTGATGCCGTTAACAAATTTAGCTGGGGACACCCTGGTACCCCCCCCCCCCCCCCCAATGACCCCTGGATGCCCCACGACCCCACTTTGAGAACCAGTGATCTATGACATGGAGGTACCTCGTTGGGCTACTGGCAGTGTGAATAAGAAATATGCCGCTGATTGGCCCAGCATTTGCAAGATTAGCCCCGGAGACGGACGGACGGACGCACGCGCACGCACACACACACACACACACACACACACACACACACACACACACACCTGTAATTGGTTTCCCAAATAATTGGGTGGTCGGGAGTTCAATGGGCTGAGTCATACCAGAGACTATCCACAAGTTTCCCAAGGAGTTTACTGGCAAAAAGGGGATGTGTCAATTATGGCCATCACTTCCAGTTGTCAGTTATTAGCACCATTTAATCCCCATGCTGCCATTCAGAGATTCAGGTGTCACAGCAGCTAGTCAGAATGAAACACAGGGCAGGAGTTAGGCTACTAACTCGCATTATTGACTGACATGGATCACTTGAATGAATTGATCGACTGACAGGAAATTATGCCCATAATTCATGCAAGGCCTCATGGGACACTGTAAAGACAGAGCATCAAGGTTGAAGCTGTGGGAACCAAAAGCCTACACCCCCTGGACATGATGCTAGCATGTTGCAGGGACTTATCCTCAATTTCTTACTTACCTATTTCTCACAAAATAATATAGCTTGCTTGGTTCCTGGCAGCTACAATCCACGATTTACACATCTGTGGATAGATAGACCACCATGCCTGGCAGAGGTACGCGCTTTGCAGAGCACCCCTTTCTTGTGATTTAATCAATCTTTTGAATGCTTGATAGGTGAGGTGCATACTTACACAGAGATGGCTAAACCGTATGTTACACAGCTTAATGTAACTGATAGCATGTTCTTACATGAAAAAGACTTGGATACAAATCCTCCATGTTCAGCTTTAGGGGTGATCGTATTATGTGCCCCTTAATCTATATAAACCACAATTTATTTCTAAAGCTGTCTTATAATTTGATAAATATTATCAAATATATTATATTTGTTGGAATTGAGAGATTTGCTCAGAATTGTGATGAAAAGCATATTGTATTTCCATTACTGTTTCATGAGAAACGACATTTTAACAGCAATATGATACGCATCACGATACATGGTTCACAATACGATACATGGACGATATTGGTTCATTCATGGTGATATGATTCACTGATTTAAAAACAATACAGTAACTAAAAAAAAGCAAAGAAATTAAATGTGTGTGAAACGTGTGGTTAGTACAGGTTTTTTAAGGGAAACATTTATTATGGATATAAATAAGTAAACACAGTGATTCTCTGGCAAATATATGGACATTGTATGGCAAATATATGGACATTGTATTGCAAATATATGGACATTGTATGGCAAATATATGGACATTGTATTTGAAAACAAACAAACCCTCACCTTCACATGAACACAGAGAATACACACATTTATCGATAGACCAAATGTAGCGGTGTATGTATTGATACAATCGATTATTTGCATTGCATTGCAAAATGATTCGATATTTCAAAGTCAAAGAATACGATATGTTGCCGCTTACATATGGATATAATTCAATTGAATTCGTTTGAAATTAAACTTGATATTTCGAAGCAGTTACTATATGGTTATACCCCTAGTATTTACCGTCCTATTGTAGTACACAGAGTGTATATCGTTATACCCCTAGTATTTACCGTCCTATTGTAGTACACAGTGATATATATATATTGTATGGTGCATCCTGACTGTATGCTCTCTCTGTGCGGCATCTAATGGGAGGATTCCGCAATAACGGGCTGGTAGAGTGCTCTGTAATCCAGAGTTCATAATCCAGGGATTACTGGGTTTGCAGCTGGCATAGCATCGCCAGGCATTCCTCTGGGGGGTGCCCCTCCCCCATAACCCAGAACCTGCTCGGGGTTTTGGGGACTAGAATATCTGTGAGAGAATAACTGTCTCTTTAAAGCAGACAGTGCTATATACTATTTGAACTCTGTTGTATTTATTACTAATACTCTAGCATCCCTCTTGAGGCTATGAAGTGTTAATGTCAGAATTTAACATAATGCACTGTGGATCAATTTTACATGATGATCCTGGTCCTTGTCATAGTAACACTGTCTGCATTCAACAGTCCAGGAGAATCAGACATTTTCTATTTATATAAACGATACCAAACTACAACATATTTCATAGTATTCTCTACTTTTGTATTTCAAATTTGGCAGATGTGACATCTCAAAGGGTTTATTCTTTCAATAAAAGGTATATAATAATAATAAAAAGGTCCCAGAATATATAGGTTAAGAATGCAACCATTCAATCAAACGCTGTGGTTAATATAATCCAGTGAACCCCTCGCCCGTCTACCACTATAACCTGATTACACCGCTTCCCCCTCTAATCTCACACTATAGAGATAATCATACTCTCATTCTGTTTAATTCAGCAGTTTTAGCCACACTCAGCAACTTTGTGGGGTAAAGATATGTTTTTCTAAGCGTTGAGGTTACACTGACAAAAGGCTTTCTGGCTTCAAGACAATCAGGACAGCAGTATACTATATGGTGCCCGAGAACTCATTTATAATTGATAATTTTAACATTATGCATCTTTAGTTCTAGCACACTTCAGGAATTGATCTGTAATAATTGTAAATGCTTAAAATAATTTATTTTCCAACCATTCATTATTCATACTAGACCTGTACATGCCCGTCGGCTACCGGCCTACTTGAGCACTATGCAACTTGGGAACCTAATAATACCTGTTGTTAACTTGTCATAGCACCCGTTTTAACTGTCTGTCTGTATCCCACATGGAGATCTCTGTATCTGCCTGTGTGTGAAGAAGGCAAACTGACTGACTGTGACTGTGGTTAAGTAGGCTAATCAATTGTCAGGTGTGGGGTTGCCATGGCAATCAATTGGCTGAGGCAGAGGCTGGAAATTGCACAGGTGAGGGGATTGGGCTGATTAGGCCCACTGGCTGAGCCTGACCAGAGCCTTTTGTGGTGGTTCGCGAATATGTCATATGAATATGTGTGGAGTTGGCCTCATTAGGCCCACTGACAGAGCCTGACCAGAGCCTTTTGTGGTGGTTCTGGAGAACCGTGGGTCCGACCGATTCGATACCTGGCACTGCACTCCCTGTGGGGGTGTGGAACGCGTGTGTCGAATTTGAAGTCGGTGGGTCAAACGGTTCTCGAGTTACGTGCATTACAACCGTACACGCACACACACACACGCGCACACACACACACACACATACGCAGAGACATGGCGCATTATATAGTAGATGATTGCCTACACAGAGCCTGCAAATTTTGAAAGACAATCATATAGCCACTTCGAATGGGTCTGAAAAATCTAACTACATAATAGTACATATTGATCACATGACCCCAGAGTTGTGTGTGTTGATGTTTACCGGTTTGTGTGAGTTTTGGAAAAAAATCTGTAGGAGTGGTAGCAAAAAGTCTTGTTTTGAAGAAAATGCAAAATGATGGAAGATGTCATCTGGGGCCAATATGGAGAGTGAGAATTCAGGGGGAACATATTTTTATTGTACAAGCTACAGTTCAAGAGTTATTGGCCAAAATGTTGAATGTTTAGTTTTGTTCACATGACTATAGAGATAATGTGTACAGATTTTCATGGGGCAGCCATTCTCTGGCAACTGCAGGTCATCTCCACCTGGGTACTGTAAGGAGTACAGTATGCCACTACTCTCTACATACCAACATATGTCTGTTGTTCTTGATGTCATTATTACTCACACACTCATACCTGATTCAATTAATTATGCCATGAACATTGTCCTTAAGAAACTTCACATTTTGGGTAAGGGTTATTTGATTAAAAATAACTACGGTCAGTGCACAAGGAATGTGTCAATGATCGGTACAGCAGTTTCTGAGATTACGTACACGCACGCATGCACGCATGCACGCATGCACGCACAGCTCAGTGGTTCCCAAACTGTGGGTCAGGACCTCTAAGGAAGTCCCAAATAATTTTTTGGGGGGGTCCCCAAATGATATAGCCTGTTTTTGTCTAGTAAGGGGGAGGGGATTACCAGGCTACAGATGATTATCTTAACGTGCTAAACAAAGGTAATGACAGTCAACACCGAGGACAAAACCATTGCCACTGCAGACGGGACGGTGCTCGAGCGAGTCGAGGACTTCAAGTAGGCCTACCTACTGGACTGCCTCAACTGAACAGGATCTGAAGGTTCGGAGAACACTTGCCTGGAAAGCCTTGCACGGGATGAGGAGTGTGTGGAAATCAGACATGGGAGAAGACCTTAAGAGGCGGCTGTTCATAGCTACTGTGGAGTCAGTACTGCTGTATGGGGCCGAGACATGGGCCCTCACAGTACAACAGGAAAAAGCCCTGGATGGAGTCTACACAAGAATGCTACGAATGGCACTAGGTGTCGCATCAGAAATGTGGATATCTATGGGGACCTACCACGGGTCACGGAAGTCAGAGAGAGAAGGATGAGGCTGTCAGGTCACTGCGTCAGGCACCCAGAACTTGAGGCAAGTAAATTGACTCTATGGGAGCCAACCCAGGGCAAAGCCAGGAGGGGAAAGAAGCGTACCACCTATGTAGACGTGCTGCGGCGCGACAGCTTGGCTAACAACACTGCAGAGCTCAAGAACCTGATGTTGGATAGGAATTTGTGGAGGGCAGCGATCCAGCGATCCAGGAATCCCGAGTTGGTGTTGGCTAGACCTCACTCTCGCAGCAACTAGCTTAACGTGCAACATTGTTTTTTCACTCAACAGTAAACAAACCAACATACAGTTTTAAGTGTACAGTATACAGCAGGGGTGGGCAACTTTGACGATGGAGAGGGCCACTATATTTCCACACTCACTCCCTAGGGCCATATATTACTGTCGTAGCAAAAATAGCCGATCTACAAGATCAAAACGCGTCGCGCTGCGACACGTTTTGAGCTATTTTTGCTATTTTCAAATTGAAATCTTGAATTATTTTTTTGCTATTTTTTAATTGGAATCCTGAAAATTAACATTTTTATGTCATTTCAAATGCCTTTAATTATACGTGTGTTACTAATTTAGACTGAAGTAATTAAAGCGGGTCGTGTTTGGCATGCTGTGGAATTGTAAACAGCTGAAACCAATATTATATCAGTATCCTGACATTAACCTGAGGGCCGCATTAAGTGAAGGTGGGGGCCACATGGCCCCCGGGCCGCCAGTTGCCCACCCCTGGTATACAGGGTATCTGCACATTTCTAAAGTGACTATTTAAGGACTTCTAATACCTTTTTAATACCATATATATAGCTCATGCAGATTGCCCATTTTCACAATATGTATCCAAGGAAACCAGTCAAACTAAATGTAAGGCCTCAACTCCAACAATTCCAAGTGCTTGTTAGGGTGGGGGGGGGGGGTCCCCAGTTCAAATACGATTATTTTGGGGAGGTTGTGACCAGAATGGTTTGAGAACCATTACTCTAGAGTCAGACGGCTTGCCTCTTTTTGGCCTGCAGGGTCCTTATTGGTAGGTTAATATATCCACAGTTTCTCTGTAGCGGTCCACAATTAACCTATTGTTCAAGCTTCGCACTCTGCACCAATACAAATGAAATCACCAGTCCACACTGGACTAGTAGGCTGATATATTATTTATTATTGAATGCGGCAGAGCAGAGCCTTTGCTCGCTGGTGACGTGGTGCAGTTGATGCAACATATGATACGTTTTAAAGTTGTTAACAGTGATATAAAAACATGAACAATCGGATAGATATCCGTTTAGTTTCCATGCAGGCGCAAGCTGCATTTCTCACCTAATTATAGTAAAAATGATATGCGCTAATGAACGGTGACGTCATCGTTTCTCAAAAGCTCCGTTTCTCATGACTACGGATATTTTGGAAAATCTTCACTTATTTATCCGTGTCCAAAAACCTCAGTTTGAGTGGCCGAAAACGCCGTTTGCGTGTGGCTCAAAGGCCCAAACACACACAAAAAAATGCGTTTTGCAAAAGATCCATATAGGTGTAGCCCAGGCCTAAGTCTGTATGTGTTAACAAGAGCTTTTGACTACATAATATCTACATTGGATCCATTTGAACACAGGTTATTTTGTCAATTTCCTGAAAAGCAACCGTTTGACAACTTTTTTTACAACTTCAAAGGGATCTGCCCGACAATGACGATATACATATACTGTATATTTGTGTGTGTTCAGATGTCCGTGGGTTGCTGTGACGATCTCTCCCGGTGTGCCACCATGCTGTGCCATCCTCTTCCTTTTTGTCCTGGCCAACTTCACCATGGCAACCTTCATGGATGCAGGTGTACTCCCAATGGGTGAGTACAGACACAGTTATGTTGTCACATTAAGGAGTTGTGCTTCCTGTAAAGGTTATTAGTAGCTGCTATTTTGTGTGTGTGTGTGTGTGTGTGTGTGTGTGTGTGTGTGTGTGTGTGTGTGTGTGTGTGTGTGTGTGTGTGTGTGCTGCAGCTAACGAGGACGAGGACAAGGACGATGATTTCCGCGCTCCACTGTACAAGAACGTGGAAGTGAGAGGGGTCCAGGTGCGCATGAAGTGGTGTGCCTCGTGTCATTTCTACAGACCCCCACGCTGCTCCCACTGCAGCGTCTGTGATCACTGTGTTGAGGTTAGACACGTGTGCACACACACACACACACACAGGGAGCAGTTTGGGGTTAAGTGTCCTGCTGTGGACACCTCGATACATAGCAGAGGTCGGGTATCGAATCTGGGACCTTCTGTTTCCCATGCAGGCGGCCATGCTTGTGCATGTAATTAGTAAGGCATAGATAGATGAAGGCTGTGGAATTGAGGTTGGAGAATGGATGAATGAAGGCTTACTGTAAGCTTAATGTAGGTGCCGTCGTACGAGGGTGTTACGCACCACAAATAGCAGATCTATATTATGCTCACAATGCTTTGCGGATTCAACACATTGTAGATTCGCTGTTTTTGCTGCACGACTCCATACGACAAAGTATAGATGGTGGCGTAAAGGAAAGTGAGTAGGGCTTATGTGTGAGCCAGAGTGTATAGCAGTAAGTAGCAGTGGGATAGGGAGGAGTAAATAATGAGGGATTGGAGTAAATAACAAGATATTTCTGTAGAGTGGAGGAGCGAGAGAATGACAGACAGAGCACAACAGGGGGAGGCAGTGAGATCCCATTAATCAGGTCAATCCTTTCCCGTAGAATCTACGTTATCTATGGCGTAGATCCTTTTTGGTCTCTGTGGAAATGAAATTTGAAAAAAAGGTTTTAGTGAGATAATACAAAGCATATTAGACAAGTAATTAATCCTCCAAAATGTTTTGCGTGCATTATTACTGCATTAATAACCACTCAATCTCAGTGAAAGCTAAATGATTGCCAACTGATTGATAATGACCTGGTGACAAATGATAGCGAAACGTACTGTGTTTTTTTTCCTCTTTCCTCGAAGGAATCCATCAGTAGCTATTTTATCCTTTTCTTTTTGTAGGACTTTGATCATCACTGTCCCTGGGTAAACAACTGCATTGGGAGGAGAAACTATCGATACTTTTTCCTGTTTCTGCTCTCCCTCACGGTGCATATGGTGGGTGTGTTCACCTTTGGCCTGCTCTATGTCCTAAGCCACCAGGAGGACCTATGGCAGCTGCACTGCACTGTCACGTATCCTTTAGCAAACTGGCTGTGCATGTGTGTGCATGTGTGTGTGTGTGTGTGTGTGTGTGTGTGTGTGTGTGTGTGTGTGTGTGTGTGTGTGTGTGTGTGTGTGTGTGTGTGATGGAATGATTGAATAAAGAATTTCAGATGGAATAATGAAAGCATCTTCCTTGACAGCAGCTTCCAGGTTGGTTGTGATCAGTGTATCAGGGTTGTTCCTTATCCCAGTCCTGGGCCTGACTGGCTTTCATCTGTACTTGGTGTCCAGAGGACGTACTACCAATGAACAGGTTGGTCTGATCTACATATAAATTGGAAATGCTGGCAGGGGGCACCCTGCAAGCTCCACATAATATCCAAAGTATCACACAACACAGCAAGGTGCAATCTATTTCCAGTAGACAAATATACTGTAACATATCTAATCTTATAAGAGACATCACTCAGCAAAGTTATATCAGGCGTTGGAAGAACTATACTACTAATGAATGACATTGTTAGCACAAATGTAAACTAGAAATATTTGTGTAGGTACTAGGTTATGGTTGGCCAGAATTGTGTGAATTCATTGCACAGGGTTAAGGTTTATTATGTTGAAATGTGCAATTTCAAAATCGGCCTCCTGGTGGCTTCACGGCAATCGGACGCTGCGTTCATGATTTGCGGCATTTCGTTTCGAACTGAGCCACTCCAGCAAACTTAAGATGCTTTAGAATAGATCGTTCCCCCATTAACATTGATGGAATGTTGCTACATGTTACTACATGTTCTGGCGCTACAAGAATCAATTAGTCTAGTAGCCAGCCCATAGAGCCCCATTGTGAACCCGGACATGTTGAGTACACCAAGGTTTTATGTTAGAAATGTTTAGTATGGGTCCCCAGCATGTAGAAACTGCCGGATGCTAACTTGTATATGTTGAGCATTTTTCATAATTGGCATAATATGTGACCATAC